>NW_006408782.1:3677908-3679731 GCF_000296735.1 Chrysochloris asiatica
CCAACTTGATGGCATCTAACATTAACAACAACAAACATCTTTCTGATTTTCTACGTTTTCATCTAAGCTCTATCTTACATCAGCAAAGATGTCCTCTTCTGAACTAACTTAAATTTTTGCCTGTTCTCTGTCATTGTATTGTTACAACCCCTTTTTTTTTTTATGTAGATCAAAATTTTACTTGCATGTGATATTAAAGGTAGTTAGATAATTTTGGCATTCTGTTGAGTCACCTCTCTTTTGAGTGGGCACAGATGTGGATCTTTTCCATTCAGTTGGCCAGGTATTAGTCATTCAACTTTCTTGGCATAGATGATTGAGTGCCTCCATTGTCCCATCAGTTATTGAAAGACTTCAATTGATATTCCATTAGTTATTGAGGCCTTCTTTAATGCCAATGTCTTGAATATCTTTATTCAATATCATCAGTCATTAGTTGCATATGACATATTGTAATGGTTGAATGTGGACTAATTATTTTTGGCATATTAATTCTATGTAGTCCTTTTATCTTTTTTTGCATTTCCAGTATTGTTTAATGTCTTACTCATAAAATCCTTGAATATTTCAACTCAAGAAATAAATTTTTTTCAGTTCTTTCAACTTGAAAAATGCTGAGCATGTTCTTTCTTTTTGATTTTTTAATACAAGGTCTTTACACATAATATTTAATACTTACTTTGTCTTCTTAAGTTGCCCTTTGAAATTTTCTGCTCAATTATTTTACTTCATCATTTCTTCCATTCATGATCAGCACTGGACTGCAAACCACAAGGTTGGCATTTCAAATTCACCGATTACTCCTCAGAATCCTAAACATGATCACTCTAAGTCAGAACTGATTCAACAGCACTTGACGACAACAACATGTTCAAGAACAAGCTTCAAAATCTCTTCTAATGTTCATTTTGTGCTTTTCATACTTTCCTGTCTTTTAAATGATCTTTTGCTTTCTTCATTTATGGTATTTTGATGTCATCCTGTAACTCCTCTTGTCTTTATTCATTTTTGTTTAAACTACAAAGTCTATTTTTGAGATGGTGCCCTTACTAGACATGCATTAAACAAAATATGCATTCAGTGTACAAAACCAAAGCAACACAATCAATAGACACAAACCTACTATTCTTGTACTGACAAAGCTACTTTGAATATTCTAGACTTCAAATAATTTAGATCTATCTTCTTAAATTAGGGTTAGAAATAAAACCTGTTTGTAATCACTAATATACACAATAATATGGACCTAAGAAATTAAAGGAAGAAAGCAAATAATCTCCCAGAGAGAAGTAAGAATAGGAGGAAAAGGAGTGTTCCTCCATATATCATAATTAGAACTAACTTCACTCAGGTCAAAAGTCCTACAAATCACTGCCTTTTGAAAATTCAGACCTATTACATCCAGAGGTAGATTTCATCCCTTGCTTGTCAGAGACCTGAATTTGATTCCCTGACAATTCCCTTTCTGCACAGCTACCCACCTATTTCTTAGTGTTGAGCAGGTTTCAGGAAAGCTTCCAAACTAAGACCTGCTAAGAATCAAGAGCTGATGGTCTAATTTCAAGAATCAGTCAATGAAAACTCTATGAATCAAAACAACAACAACAACAACAACAACAACAACAACAAAACCTCTATGTATCACAAGGGTATTCTCCACAGCCTGTAATGGGGATGACTCAGAATCAGGCACTGTTTCTTTTCATGGTGTGAGGGGTCTCTAGGAGTCTGGAACCAGTCTGACAGCTAATAACATAGACAACAATGTGAACAAGAATTTACTTTGTTTCCTTTATTTCTGTAGTTAAAATGGGAGACTCCAA
>NW_006408782.1:3680844-3681659 GCF_000296735.1 Chrysochloris asiatica
TGAGTCGGTTCCGACTCGATGGCACCCGACAACAACAACAACCCCATCTTTTAGTGTGTCTGTGTGTAAGGGGGCATATCTTGTCTTTAATTGAATCATTACTTCATATAGTTTTAAAAGGGAAACTACTGTGTAACCAATAGATCTGAACTATGAGGTGGATTCAATGAACTGAATGAAATTCTGGACTGTCGTTCTTGAAGAAACTCTAAGTATATACTCTGTCTTCGTGTAGGAGAAAAAGTGATCAAAATATTTGATGACCAGAAACTAATTGGGATTCCTTTTGCCTCTTTCCATTGTAAACACAGAGAAAGACTGCCTTTCTCAACCACCCTGGTTTTAGACAAAGCAACACAACTAACTTTTGCTTGTGGCTATTAACAGTAGTGCCATGAGCTACTTCCAAACTGAAGTATTTCAAGCAGTGCACACAAACTTCCAGTTCTCTCTGCTCCTACACAGTGACCCTGGAAGCCAAATTTTAAATAGTAGAGCAGGCAGGAATACTGATTCATTGCTTGGAGGGAACTTTGTATCTGGTGGGGAATTTGTATATAATAAATAAGCTTACATACATTAAGCAACAGAGTTTTAGGGTTTGTTTTTATGACAGCACATCAAACTCTGACTTACAATAAATTCAACATTGTTTTTCGAATATATTTACAAGGCATATGTATTTAATTCTCCTATATATTCTTGATGAAAGTGAAGAGAACTTGAAACATATACTTATGAAGATCAAAGAGCACAGCCTTCGATATGGATTACATCTCAATGTCAAGAAAACAAAAATCCTCACCACTGGACCA
>NW_006408782.1:3682288-3687184 GCF_000296735.1 Chrysochloris asiatica
TTCTGCTGTGCATGGGGTCACTATGAGTCGGTTCCGACTCGATGGCACCTGACAACAACAATATATTCTATGAAACGAAGTTTGGAAAACTTAATTAATTTTATCTTTGGAAAGAGTTTATGCAGTGTAGAAGGGCTTGGTCTCTTGGCTGCCACATGGAAGAACATATGATTATTTTAATAGGTTTGCCTTGTCTTCTGGGTCTTTAAACCCTGGGGATACTACTCAACTTGAATCCTACATCAACGAAATGAAATCTAATGGTTTCCATGGTTGAAGGGAAGTTCTGGCTGAATTTAATTTGAAATCTACTACTGAATTTGAGTTTTCATTGACCTATAATCTCTCATCGTCATAGTAATAGCCAATGAAAAGATTCCTACACTACAGGTCATGCTTTTCTTTTTCCTTTGTGAAAGCAAGTATCTGTTTAACAAGAGAGCTAGATTTCTATTAAATTTCCTTCCTCTGGAACTGGCTTCTAATTTCTAACTGCAATGAGAATCTCTCTTCCATGATATTAAAGAAGGTTGCTTATCTGTTGCACTAAGTAACTGAAGTAGTGACTTGGGAGGATAGCTTCTTATCCATTAAATATGTTATTATTAACCCAATTTAGATTACTTAATAAAACCAAAGAATATGATCAACCTTGGGCCTTCTTCAATCTTTTTTCCAATTACAGAACTGTTTATAACCAGTGCTGTACTGAACGTGGTATACACTTTTATCAGACTCATTCTCCCGGTGCTTTACCTCAATAACTAGATCTTCCCTGGAGTGAATGGATATTTCCTGCATAGAGGTCTCTGGAGAAAGCCTGAGTTTACCAGAAATGATTAAATCTGTTCTACTATAACAGGGCTTCAACAACAGCAATATTAAATTCTGGCAATTTAGCAATGGTGGTGCTATCCTGACTGACTTTGATATCAAAGCATCATAGTTCTGTGCTTCTCAATGAAATTCTATTTTAGATGCTGAGACACAATAGTAAAGTCTTTATATTTCTGCTGAATACATTTGTAAGGTGCCAGTGTTGTATTGTATTGTATATAAAAATAATTCTTGATTATTATAATGGTGGATATAAAATTTATACAGAAGCTTCTGGCACTAAAACATCCATGGTTATTATGTAAAATCAAGTACCATAACACAAATGCAACAAGTGAGTGGCTTTAAAAAACAGACATTTATTTTCTTACCACTCTAGTAGAGACGGAAAGGTGGGCATTTGAACAAAACAGGTACTTCAAATTGAGCAATGAATCTACACATTTTTGGATTGGAAGGTCTAAGTACCCATATCAATTCGAGGCACTTGGAAGAAATGCAGTGAAAATCTATGTTCAAACCTAGGTTTTGGAGCATGGCATTCCAGTGTGGATGTCTGTATTTGGAACATTGGGTTCGGTTAGCAAATGATAACTTAAGTTAAATGTTAAGATAGTTGTAGATGTCGGTGATCATTGCATTTCAGAAAAAGAAAGCAACTTCATAGGCACAGGTGGAGGGTCAGAGAAAATGAAAAAAACCCAAAACTAGATGAATTGGTACAATGGCAGCAGCAATGGGCTCAAACGGAGCAATGATTATGAAGTTAGCACAGGTCCAAGTAGTATTTCCTTCTGTTGTGCCTATACAGGGATGTATGAGTCAGTATGGACTGATGGTACCTAATAACAGTATAGGCATACAGGGGAGGACTTTGGCTCTGTATGGTAAGCACTGTAATGTGAACTATGATATCAATAGTTTGAGTCCACCATCTGCTCTGTGGGTAAAAGATAAGGTTTTCTGCTACCTCAAAGATTTGTTGTTGTTGTTAAATGCCATCAAGTCAGTTCTGACTCATAATGACCCTATGTAGGATTTGCAAGGAGTTGTTTGTGGGTTTAAACCACCCACCTTATGGTTAGCAGTTCAGTGTTTATCCAATAACACATCGGAATGAGGCTTTACTGACACAAAGATTTAAAGTCTCAGCATCCCTGTACATGGTTGCATTGAGTCAGAACTGACTTGACATTTGACAATAGCCACAGAGACTTTCGGAATTATAGAACTCAGTTATGTAGTAAGTATGCCTTATAAAATAGACCAATAAATAATTTATTCAAATTGTTTTTAACATCAGCAATGAATAGATAGATGTTAACACTTACAGGAAGACTGTGAAGGTTGGTTTTGGGAGGTAGGGCTCAAGAGTTTAATTATATGCTTAATGAAATACAGATTCCAAAAAGAAATCCAGTTGTGTTGTGAAGGACATTAAGAAACCAACACTCCATGAGACAGTGATGAAAGAATAAATTGTTTCAGTCTTTCTAGAATGAAACTAGACTAGTGTACAAGAGTAAAACTTAAACCCTGAGAAATTCTAGGGTGATTTATTGAAAATACAAGCTATGTGGCATGGGGAGGCATCAAATCATGCAGATAAGATCAGCCATTCTGTTGAGGCTTAGAGTGACAAAGGTTTATAAAGGCAAACAACAACAACAACAAGAAAAAACAGGCAGCTGGGGTACACCTAAAGCTCTCATCATTAGTAGTCAAGTGATCAGGAAACCAGAAGCAGAGCTTTGTCTCTGATAAGTCCATCTGGTTTGAGGTCAGATAAGGATTAATTTAGTTAGGGAAGCCAGGGTGTTTTTCTGAAAATCAGCCACCCACTAATTGCTTATGGGTGTCACTATTTCCTGGGACATATCAAAAGTTTAATAGAACATGCTTAGAAATGAGCCAAGATACAGTCATTTAAGTTTGCTGTTTTAAGTGTTGTTGTTGTTAAGAGTCATCGAGTCAGTTTTGACCCATAGCGACTCTGTATAGGGTTTCCAAGGAGCTGCTGGTGAGGTTGAACCACTGACGTTGTAGTTCAAACAACTTTGCAGTCCAGTGCATTAACCTACAGTGCCATACTAGGACTCCTACTTTAGACTGGTGGTGGCTGTGTGGAATCGGTTCTAACTCATAGCCACCCTGTACAGGGTTTCCAAGGCTATAAATCTTTATGGGAGCAGAACACCTCATCTTTCTCCAGCAGAGCAGCTGGTAGTTTCAAACTGCTGACCTTGCAGTTTGCAGCTCGATTTGTAACCACTATCTATGCTACCAGAGCTCCTTTACTAGGTTAGGCCAAAAGCTTATTTGGGATTATTCCCTACTTTTGATCAATAATTTTCTTAACATTCATTGATCACTGTCTGCATGGTTTAACCCAGATATTAGAAGTAGTTAGGTACGTATCCTATATCTTATTTCCAAAAGTGAAACCACTAGTCCATATGTTCTGTTGCCTTGCTATTTGCTATTTGTAGGGTTTCATCTTCAGAACAAGTTCAAACAGAACATGGGGATACTTAAGGGCATAAATCTGCAACCATGTGCTCCAGGGTTGTATCCTTTTACCATACTTATTCATTCTGAATGTTGAGCAAATAATCTGAAAAACTAGATTATATAAAGAAAATCATGACATCAAAATTGGATAAAGGCTTATTAACAACCTGTGATATGCAGATGACACAACCTTGCTCACTAGAAGCAAAGATGACTTAACATAGTTAGTTATGAAGGTCAAAAAACACAACCTCAGTATGTATTGCACTTCAGTGAAAAGATAACGAAAATCCTCACCACCAGACCAATAAATAACATCATTATAAATGGAGAATAAATGGGAGTTGTCAAAGACTTCATTTTGTTTGGATCCACAATCAGCTAACAATCATTTAAGCAACAGTCAAATAAAAAAAGGACATATTGCATTAGTCGAATCTGCTGCACATGTCTCTGTAAAGTATTCAAAAGCAAAGATATCAGTTTGAGAATTAAGATGTGCCTTTCCCCAACCATGGCATTTTCAATATACTGGTATGCATGTGAAAGTAAGATAATAAATAAAGAAGACTGAAGGGATTCCATGCATTTGAACTGTTGTTTTGGAGAATAATAATAAAAGTAACAAGGACTACTAGAATAACAAACAAGTTTTTATTGGAAGAATAGCCTAAATGTTCTTTAGAAATAAGAATTGTGAGACTTAGTCTCTGGTACTTTGAATGTATTGCTAAGAGGGACCAGTCCCTGGAGTAAGGCATAATGCTTGGGAAAACGGAGGCACAATGAAAAAGCAGAATACCCCTAATTGGATGGATTGACTTAGAAGCAGCAACAGAGGTCTCAATCCTAGTAACTGTGAGGATGGCACAGTGCCCTGTGGTATTTTGTCCTATTGTGCATAGCATTCCTGAGAGTCTGAACCAACTGGATGGAGGGTACCTAAAGACAACAGCAGGTAGTACAGGAGACACAATGAAGAAAATGCCTGTGTGATTGTGATTCACAAAGCTAACACATTTTGGGAAAAGATAGGTAAATCCAGAAATAGCCATCTTGAATTACTTTTGATAGAGCTTTGAATTGTTGTCATATGCCGTGGAGTCGGTTCCAACTCATAGAGACCCTACACAGGGTTTCTGAGGCTGTAAATCTTTATGGGAGCAGAAAGCCTCATCTTTCTCCCACATAACAGCTGGTAGTTTTGAACTGCTGACCATGAGATTAACAGCCCAATTTGTAACTATGCTACCAGAGCTCAGAGCTTTGAATTGGGGGAGTGAAAGTATGAATTTAGGCAGAATCCAAACCAACAATGATCTTAACCCAGTTAAGTTTTGTAAATGACAGATACAAAACATTACATAGTAATTGCTAATACCCTACTGGTATTTTAACTCTAGATAAAAACTGGATTGCATGAGGATGTGAGAGTTTGCATAATGGAAATGCATGGGCATTGTTATTGTTGATGCAGTTATTTGCTTTTGAATTGACTCCTGCTCATGCTGACCCCTTTTTTGTCAGAGTAAAACTGTGCTCCATAAG
>NW_006408782.1:3689999-3691908 GCF_000296735.1 Chrysochloris asiatica
CTCCACAATCCCCATTCAGGCCTTTTTTCTAGTTGAAACAGTTCAGGGCCGGCTGTGGCCGTTTGCTTTTAATTGGAAACTGTCTCTTTAAATTTCTAGGAGATCTATGTGCATGTGTAGTAGAACCCTCCGAGGGTGGGGCTGGGGTGCCCACTAGCTCTGGCACCCCTATATTCACCAGAATCAAGGTGTGCAGATAGCAAGCGACCAATGAAGATACCAAAAGAAAAGAATGTCCACACCTTTATCTCAGTGGTTCTGCCAGGCATCTGTGGCCGCTCCGATCCTTCCCCCGTGGGTCTCACCCAAGATGGTGGCTCCTGGAGCAGCCGAGCATCCCAGACTAGAAAGCATTCTTGTTGTTATTCTTAAGTGTCATTAACTTGGTTCCAATTCATAGTGACTATGTATAGAGTTTCCAAGGAGTGACTGGTGAGCTTGAAGAATCAACCTTATGGTTCAAACAGACTTGCAGTCCAGCGCAGTAACCTGAGCACCACACCGGAACTTCACATATATTAATAATGCTAATAAAACTAAATTTTGTGAAAATGAAATAAGTGATTTCTCAGAGAAAGCTTTTATACAGCAGAGAATATGTTTTTACTTTCCAAACAGAGAAACAGCTTCCTCTGCCTTGTCTGTGGTTACACATTTCTTTGTATTTTTGAGGTGGCTTATATCAGTGTCTTATGATAGCTAGAAATTATGACAAAAACTGATTTATAATGGTACATATTTCAATAGCAGCAAGAGGGGCAATTTTTTCCTTCTTTTAAAATGGAAATCACTGAATGCCTGTGGATTTATAAAAGGTTGGAATCAACTATTTATTTTGCTTGCACGTGTTAATAGATCAAGGCACAGTATGCTTTTCCTTTTGTAAGAAGAGAAGTTTGATTTAAAAAAATTGTTACAACAATAGCTAAAGATCATTGTGTGATATGAATGAAAAAACTAAACTAGAGACCATGTATTGGTAACATCTTCAGAATCACAGAAAACATGATATTTTAATAGCAACTTCTCTCTGTCTCACTTATTTTATGTCCCTCTAAATCTCATTCTCTTCATTTTTTATTAAATCACTCTTTTGTCTCCATCTTGATTTAGTTCCTTCAATATACTATTAGAATTTAAAATCTCAAAGGAAAGGAATGATCAAATATGATTAAAATACTTCTGGAACTCCTATTTTAAAGAACGCACACACACACACACAAAACACTCTCAACTGGTTCCAAAAATTTGAAAAATATTTACCTGCAAGGAGTAAATGATTAGGCATGTGGCTAATAACTAAATTGTCAGTGGCTCAAAAGAATCCAAAGAAACTTCAGAAGAAAGGTCAGGCAATTGATTCCTGAAAGGTTACAACCAGTTATACTTTTTAACACAAGGGTTGCCATAAGTCAGAATCAGCTCTGTGACAAAAGGATTGCTTTTTCTTCAATTTTCAGTAACAATAAATATGACCATAGTTAGAAACATTAGGTTTTAATTATGTTAATTACCACATAACAGAGTTGAGTAGGTCTTTAGCCTAAAGAATTCTGAGTTCTTGAGTAGACACAAAGACACACAGAGGAGGAAGATGACATATAAGGACAGATAAGGAATGCCAAGACTTGACAGAAGCCCCTAGAAATTGAAAAAGAAACAAAGAAGAGCCTCTTCTGAAAGTGATTCTCTGAATTTGAACTTCTAGCCTCCTGAAATGTGAGGAAAGAAATTTCTGTTCTTAAAAGTTTCAGTATATGTTATTTCTGTTACAGCAGCACTAGGTAAATGGTACAGTTTTTTGTGAAAAATATTGGTGAGAAATCATCATGCATTTAATAGACAGCTTTTAATCACTTCTATATGCTTTTCCTTAAAACATTTACTGATGAAGATCAAAGAGCACAGC
>NW_006408782.1:3693268-3694796 GCF_000296735.1 Chrysochloris asiatica
ATCATGTTTGGTAAGATGGAAGGTCAGAGAAAAAGAGGAAGACCCCCCAACAAGATGGACTGGCCAGATGACAGCATTGATGGACTCAAATGTGGCAACAGTAGTGAGGTTGGCCCAGGATCAGACATTGTTTCGTTCTGGTGTGCATAACGTCACTGTGGGTTGGTACTGACTCGATGGCAACTAACAACAACAACAACGTATACTTTTCCAGGTGTCTCATTTTTTGAAATTGTTAAGTGCCATGGAATCAGTTCTGACTCACAGAAACCCTATCTAGAGTTTCCAAGAAGCAGCTGGTGGGTTTGAACCACCATCTTGTGGTTTAAACTGACCTTGTGGTCCAGTGCTTTATCTACAACTCAACACAAAGACTCCACTTTTTAAAAAATTAAGGTCTACTATAGCATAGTGGTTACGAATTGGGCTGCTAACCTCAGGGTCAGTAGTTTGAAACTACCAGATGTTCTGCAGGAGAAAGATGAGTTTTTCTGCTCCCATAAAAATTTACAGCCTTGGAAAACCTGTGCAGGGTCGCTATGAGACAGAACCAACTCCATGGCACATAACAACAACAACATTTAATAATCTATAAATATTAGATATAATAAGAAAGGTTACATAAATGCTACTGTTTGGCATCAAGTTTGGCAGTTCAAGCTCAGTAGCTGCTCCTCAGAAACTCTATACAGGATTGCTGTGGGTTGGAATCGACTTGATGGCACTTAACAAGAACAACAACTGTTTGTTGACAGCAGAGATGGTGGCAGAAGGGATGGCATGGAGAGCTAGAGCAGCTGAGGATTCTAGCCCCTGGACTGAGGAAGTCTGAGTGACTATAGGTAGAAGGCTGGCTTGTAAAATGTGCCCTTTGGGCATTTAAATTAAAATATGTTTTTGGTTTTGTATGTGTACATCAACTATTTTTACTTTGTTCATTTCTGGAAAATAATATGTAAAAGGAAGCCACAGAGTGGATAACTTGTTACAGGGAGGGGAAAGTAATCATTGATATGAAATAAAATGATTGAAAGTAAAGCTGATGATTTTGTCTGTTTGCCTTCACTCAATTCACAATAAAAAAAAATTAAAACAAAAGAAAAAAAGTAAATCCTATTGTTGATTGTGAAAACAGTTGCAACAACCACAGTAAAAGAAGTCATTAAAAGAAAACAACATATCGGGATATATTGTTGTTGTTCTTAAGTGCCGTCGAGTCAGTTCCGACCCATAGTGACCCTCTAGAGCATTTCCAAGGAGTGACTGGTGAGCTTGAACCACTGACCTTGCAGTTCAAACGGACTGTGCAGTCTAGCGCATTAACCCACAGCGCCACACTAGGCCCCCATTAGGATATATTGTTGTTGCTATTAGGTGCCATCAAGTCAGTACCGACTCATAGCACCTTATACTTAGCAGAATGAAACACTGCCCGATCCTGGGCCAACCTCACTACTGTTGCCACGCTTGAGTCCATCATTGCTGCCACTTGGCCAATCCATCTTGCTGGAGGTCTTCCTTTTTTTTT
>NW_006408782.1:3697432-3698326 GCF_000296735.1 Chrysochloris asiatica
TTCTAGTCCTATTCATAACATTGTCATCTTCCAGCACTATATCTGACAATATTCGGCTACTATTAATAGATTGCACCCATCAGTAAATGAAGTTTCCAAGGGCTTTACTACCACAAACTTTACTCCATTTGCGTTATCACGGTCAGCTCTACTTTGAGGAGGTAGCTCTTCCCCAGACAGATTTTGAGTGCCTTCCAACCTGAAGGGCTTATTTTCTGGCACTATATCTGACAGTGTTTCTCTGCTATTTATAAGGTATTCAGTGACTACATATTCAGAAGTAGTTAATCACTCCTTCTTCCTAGTCTGTCTTTATCTGGAAGCTCATCTGAAACCTGTCGTCCACCATGGGTGACCCTACTGGTATTTAAATTATCAGTGTCATAACTTCCAGAATCACAGCAACTCACAAGCCACCACAGTACAACAAACTGACAAACTTGCTCTCCAGCATAGAGATGTTAAAGCAAATGGAAGAAATGAGGAGGTACAAGCACTGAATAGAAAAATTTCAAAGATCTCCTGAGAAGATAAACCTAAATATTACAACAAAATGTGCAAAGATCTGGAGTCAGAAAACAAAAAGGAAGTACACGCTCAGTATTTCTCAAGCTGGGGGAACTGAAGAAAAAATTCAAGCCTAAACTTTCGTTATTGAAAGATTCTCTGGACAAGTTATTGAATGATAAAGAAAGCATCAAGAGAAGATGGAAGGAATACACAGTCACTGTACCAAAAGGAAATGAGTTCATGTTCAACCATTTCAAGAGGTAGCATATGATCAAGAGCCAATGACACTGAATGAAGAAGTGCAAGATGAATTGAAAGACTTGGCAAAGAACAAGGCACCAGGAATTGATGGAATAAAAATTGAAATCTTTCAAGAAAGTGGGG
>NW_006408782.1:3699986-3701646 GCF_000296735.1 Chrysochloris asiatica
ATTTGTAAATAGTGGGTTGCTATATGTCAGAGCTGACTCACTGGCACTTAAAAACAATTGTGGAACATCCACTGCTATTTTATAACCATGTATTAATCAGAGAATTTCACTAAATATGGCATTAGAAACAGTTGAGGAAAATATTTTTGTTTTATTGTTTTTTTATTTTAATGAATGTGAGTGTAAAAACTAGGTACGTTTTGGTTATAAATTTAGAATTAAGATTCCCATAGAAATCTCTCTAATAAGCGTTTCTAGATCATTACTTCATATACAGTTAACTTTCTAAATCATTTGCCTTTGCAGCACATGCTGTATCAAGTTTACAATGATACTGGGAGGTCATTTCAATGTCCCAACTTTTGCATATCTGTATTATGAAACAGCATTGCATGGTTTTAAAGACATAACAACCCAAACACAGAATCATTTTGCCTTCATCCATATTTCAGTACAGTTCTTCCTTGTATATATCTAAACTAACCTGTAGTATATGCTCATAAACAGTCCAACAAGGATCACATGAAACATGGCCAAATAGTATTGATCCAAGCACAAAGTTGAAACTGCTACAAATCATTAACATGGTTCTGTGGCAAGCTGTAGAACTGAAATTCTATACTGAGTCTGTATGAAAGTTGCCAAGAAATCAAATGAGTGACTTATCTGAATTTAATACTATACAAATAAGGACAGATAAAAAGAAATATTAAATATCTGACATAAATTATGTATCCAAATATAGTAACTAATAGTGATTTAAGGATATTTTCTTATTTACTTGTTTGTATATGGAGTCGTCGTGTGGTGCTGTGGATTAATGCACTGGACTGCAAAGTCAGTTTGAGCCACAATTTCAGTGGTTTGAGTCCACCAGTAGCTCCTCAGGACCCTATGCACGATTACTAGGGATCAGAACTGACTTAATGGCACTTAACAACAACGATGGATATATTTCAAACAAATCTTCATATGCATGCTAATTTATAAGTTCAGGAGGAATTTTAGGGAAAAAATCAATATCTTAAATTCAGCATATTCAAGACTGATATTACTAGACAGATAGCCTTCAATTAGTCATTATATTCCTTTTATTTCATGAATGACACTCCAATCATCTAGTTTTCAAGACAAGTGCTAGGGACCTAATCTGACCTCTAATTCTTTCACCTGCTTGCTGTATGCACACACACACATGGAACACATTTGATCAACAAGCAATAAAAATGGGACAAGTGTACTAATTTATTTGTGGGATAACATATCCTGCTTAATCACAATATAACTTTAAGACAACATCCCAAATCTCTATTACTTACAGGTTGTACCCAATATCTAGACAGCTGGGAGGCCATTAGACAAAGTTCACCAATAACAATTACAAATTGCTTCATAAAGATGACCGTCCAATCAGAGCCTGAGCACATATTGGAACATGAGAAGTAGTTGCTATGATTTACCAAAGCCATACTGCATACAACCAGAAATGGTCCATCATGAACTCTTTCCCAGGCTCAAAAGCTGTCTGGGCAGAGTTCACGGCTCTTCTACACACACCCTACTTTGTGCCATGAGTGAGGGCTTTAAATGGGACCCGTCCTACTGCTGGAGCCCTGGTTGCATAGTGGTTACGAACCAGGCTTCAAACCGCAAGGTCAGC
>NW_006408782.1:3702021-3703221 GCF_000296735.1 Chrysochloris asiatica
TTCAAATCAGCCAGGTAGCTTCCAGGCCCCTCTTATTTCAACATCACTGGGAGACAATAGAATATGTCCAGACTCAGCCCATGTCTTCATTGTTGCATTTCCCCAAATTCCACTAACACATTGACTCAGATGATCACCAGTAAGCATATGGTTTTCAGTGTTAGAAGGGGGTTTTTCTGATGAGACTACTTCCTTGCCTACATGCCTTTGAAACTCAGAATGCCAAACTGTCTACTTTTCTTATCTCTTTGAATCTCTGGTTCTTCCAGCAGTTAGTTATGGGTTGTTCTGCTTGCCTTTTCAAATGCAAATGTAATCCTTCAGAAGGATTTGGATGGGACTCAGGATTCCGTCTATAGCCCCATAGTCTACAAAGGCTTAGACCAAGAAGCCTATTTTTTTATTTTTATTTTTTGGCAGGCTTACAAGCTCTCTGAAACTATAATTTCAAATATTTCTATCACACTTGTATGTGTATTTTAAAATAATAGGCAGGAAAACCAATATCCATAAGACAGTCAAACATATGAACGTTTTTAAACACTCAAGTTCAATCTTTTGTTTCCCTAGGACTTCTTTCTTGTCTTCTTAGTGACTTTTTGCTTGCTTCATGTCTGATGTTCTAGCCGTCATCCTACAACTCTTCTGGTCTTCGATCTTTAGTGCTCTTCAGATGGGAATTCAGGTGGAATATATTCAAGGTCATGTTTTGGCTCTCATGGACTTGTTTCCATTTTGTTCAACTTCAGTTTGAATTTGCATATGAGTAATTGATGGCCTGTTCCACAGTCTGCCCCTGGCCTTGTTGTGACTGATGATATGAAGCATTTCCATCGTCTCTTTCTGCAAATGTAGTCAATTTGATTTCTATGTGTTCCATCTGGCGAGGTCCATGTGTATAGTCATCTCTTACGTTGTCTAAAGAAGGTATTTGAAATGAACAAATCATTGATTTTTCAGAATTCTATCCTGTGATCTCAAGCATCATTTCTATCACCAAGGCCAAAATTTCCAACCACTGATCCTTCCTTTTGTTCCCAACCTTTGTATTCCAATCACCAGTAATGATCAATACATCTTGATTGCATGTTTGATCAATTTCAGAGTGAAGAAGTTGGTAGAATTCTTCTATTTCATCTTCACTGGCTTTAGTGGTTGGTGTGTAAGTTTGAATAATAGTGGTATTAACTGGGCTTCCCT
>NW_006408782.1:3703682-3714011 GCF_000296735.1 Chrysochloris asiatica
GGTGACCCTGCTGGTTATTTAAATTACTGGTGGCATAGCCCTCAGAATCACAGCAACTCACAAGTATCCACAGTGTGACAGACAGACGAGTGGTGGCCGTTTGGTTTTATGTCAAAACTGTCATTTTAAATTTTGAGAAGATCTGTGCACATGCTTAGTAGAACCTTCCAGGGGTTGGGCTGGGGTATCCTGTCAGGGACCAGCCTAGACAAATTATTAGGAGGCTTTCGAAGGGGTATGTTGAGTCGGCGAAATGAATTACATGGAGTCAATGGGTCGTTTTGAATCTTAGATGTTGCCCTTTTAGATCTTGCTCTCTTTACTTAATTTTTTCAGCTCTTTATATACTGTTACAATACACAATGACTTCATAATAATCAATTCCTTTAAACTATAATCTATTTCATGATTACATTTTTTTTTGATTCCTGAGCCTTCAAGTTATATTAAAGAACGTCAAGTACATCAAAATATTTTCTTTGATCTTTTCATATCTTGCTTCCTCGTACTCCCTAAATACCTTGACAACACCTGCTTTCTGTAAATAGTTTTGTTTTTATGCTAATCCTCCCTAAAATGTCAAGTTAACCTTTAAACAAAGATCTAAATCTTAACTCCGATTTCTACCCTCACCTGTTATTTTCTACAGATTCATTAATCACAATTCATAATCAAAACATTATTTTTTCTGTAACTGGTCATACATATAAGTTACTCATAATTGATTTAACAATAAAAACAAGAACATAATAGTACCTAAAGTTTTATAGTTAAGAATAAATGGAACAGCTTCCCCACATTAACAATATATCTATCTAAAAACATCTAGTTAAAATTCTACTTATATTCTTATGTGTTCCCACAGCCCTTAATTGTGTCTGGCTACCTTCCAGGAGCCTTAGTGTTCCTGACCGAAACTACACAGGATGTTGATTGTAATCTTAAACTTGAACTGGCAATACTTTGTCTGGTGTGATTTTTCCTAGTGGCGAAACTTATTGTTAATGTAAAAAGCAATCTTTATAACTACACATAATTGAATATGGTGTGAAAGTAGCTAAATGTAATTTTTGACCTTTAATATGATCATAGAAGAATTCTACTAAAAACTTCTATAATAAAGTCAAGAAAAATAAAAAAATAAACTATTCATAAAAGGAAAAACAGAGACTGCAAGGCCCCTGCATGAGGTTCCCCTTGTCGCTTTCCTAACCAAGGAGACACTCATTGTCACTTTGCTAAAACAATGAGCTTTTCATGTGCAGGGTCTCTTGCTGTTCTGTTCCTTGATGGCATGGTGTCCTCCAGTATCCAGTCACTCAGGTATCCCCTCTAGTTACCAGAATGGAGATGCACAGTCAATGAGAGACCAATGAACAATGGACAGACACCAAAAAAAGAATGTCCACACCTGTATCTCCTTGGTTCTGTCAGGCATTCGTGGCTGCTCTGATTCTTCCCCAGTTGTTCTCTCCCAAGATGGCAGCTCCAGGAATAGCTGAGCATCTTGAATTAGAAAGCAATGGATTTCTTCATTCTCCTACAAATTCCCCTACCTGTAAGCCTTCCAATCTTCTAAATATTCCTTTATATGTGGTCCAAAGTTCTAGCACCATCCCCTGAGCCTACTTGGCCCAGTATTCTGTGTTGTTGGTGATGGAGCTCCTCATTGCACATCTACCCGATCTGACATCTTGACTGTTTACTTGTGCTTTATTGACTATTCAAAGGCATCCAACTATGTGAATGCTAACAAACTATAAATAACATTGCAAAGACTAGGTACTCCAATACATTGAGCAGTACTCATGAGAAACCTGTAGATAGAAAACAAAAAGGGCTATTAGTAAAAATTAAGGAAAGGTATACCAAGGCAAATATGTTTCATAAGACCTCTTTAAAGTGTTCAAAAGCAAAGCTGTCAGTTTGAGGACTAAAGTGTGTTTGACTCAAATCATGGTATTTTCAATAATCTCATATGCACGTGAAAGGTGAAAGTTGCACAATGAATTAGGAAGACCATAAAAGCATTGATGCATTTGAGTTATGGTGCAGGAGGAGAATATTAAAAGGTACCATGGACTGCCAGAAGAACAAGCAAATCTGTGTTGGAAGAAGTACAGCCTGAATGCACCTCAGAATTCATGATGGCCAGAGTTTGTCTCTCATACTTTGAACATATTATCAGAAGGGACCAGCCACTAGAGAAGGACATGCTTGGTAATGTAGAGGGTCAGCAAAAAAGAGAAAGACCCCCAATGAGATGGATTGGGATGATGGCAGCAACAATGGGCTCAAGTATAGCAACAATTGTCAGATTAGCACAGAACTGGTCTGTTTTGTTCTGTTGTGCAAATGGTGGGAATGAGTCAGTACTCACCTGGCAGCACCAAAAAAGCAATGTCCAAGGGCTGCATCCTTTCACCATATTTCCTAAATAATTCAATAAGAATGTGGCATCATGATTGGAGAAAGATTCATTAACATCTTGCTATATGTCAGTACAGACTCAATGGCACCTAACAATAACAAAAAATATGCAGATGACACAATCTTGTTTGCTGAAAGTGAAAGTACTCAAAATAGTTATTGATGAAGATTAGAGACTACACAGCCTCAGGATAGATTGTAACTCAATGTAAAGAAAACAAAACTCACATAACTGGACCGATAAAAAGCATCTTGATAAACTAAGAAAAAATTAAAGTTGCTAAAGACTTCATTTTGCTTGAATACCCAAGTAACACTCATGAAATCAAGTCAAGAAATCAAAAGATGTATTACATTAAGCAAATCTATTGCAAGAGTCCTCTTCAAAGTGTTAAACAACAAATAATTATCTTTGAGAATTAGGATGGACCTGACTCAAGTCATGATATTTTCAGTCACTTTCTATGAATTACAAAATAAAGTATTATAATGAAATGTGCAAAGACCTGGAATTAGAAATACAAAAGGGAAAAACACATTCCAAGCTGAAAGAACTGAAGAAATAATTCCACTTGTAAAATTGAAGGATTCTATGGGCAAAATATTGAATAATGCAGAAGGCATAAGAAGAAGACTGAAGGATTGCACAAAGTCACTGTGCCTAAAAGAAATGGTCGATGTTCAACCATTTCAAGAGATAACATATGATCAAGATCCAATGGTCCTGAAGCAATAAGTCCAGGTCCAATGAAGGCATTGTTAAAGAACAAGACTATGAGAACTGATGAAATATAAATTTTAATTTTTCAACAAACTGATGCAGCATTGGAGGACTCACTCAACTATGCCAAGAAATTTTTTATATCACTACCTGATCAACTGACTGAAAGAGATTCATGTTTATGTCCATTCCAAAGAGAGGTAACCCAACTGAATGTGGAAATCATCAGACACTATCATTATTATCATATGGAAATAAAATTTTACGAAAGATAATTAAAATACACTACAACAGTACAAGGAACTGCCAGTGGTTCAGCCCAGATTTGGATAAGGATGTGGAAGAAGAGGTCTCATTGCTGACATCAGATGGATGGATCTTGGCTGAAAGCAGAGAATATGAGAAAGATGTTTACCTTTACGTTATTGAATATGAAAAGATAATAATGTAGATCATGATACATTATGAATAAGTTTTTGAAGAAGAAGTATTCCAGAACACTTATCTGTGCTCATGAGAATTCTGTACATAGAACAAAAGGTAATCAATCGAACACACTTATGGGTCACTGAATGGTGTAAATCAGGAAAGTTGTGCACCAGGATTATATTCTTTCACCATACTTTTTCAATCTGTATGCAGAGCAAATAATCTGATAAGATGGATATTATGAAGAAGAATGTGGCATCAGGATACCAGAAAGACTCAACCTTGGTTGCTGAAAGTGAATACTTACTAATGAAGATCAAAGACCATAGCCTTCAGTATGAGTTGCACCTTAATGTAAAGAAAACAAACATCATCTCTACCGGACCAATAAATGTCATCATGATAAATGGAGGAAAGATTAAAGTTGTCAAAGACTTCATCATGCTAGGATCTGCCATCAACACTCACGGAACCAGCAGTCAAGAAATCAAGCAGCTTATTGCACTTGGAAAATCTGCTGTACAAGACCACTTTAAAGTGTTCAAGAACAAAGATGTCAGTTTGAGGACTAAGGTGCATATAACCCAGTCATGGTGTTTTCAATACTCTCATATACACAGGAATTAACAACAACAACCACAAAATATACATGTGAAAGTTGGACAATGAATATGGAAGACCCTAGAAAAATTGATGCACTTTAGTTGTGGTGTTGGAGAAGAATATTAAAAGGACCATGAACTGCCAAAAGAATAAATAAATCTGTGTTAGAAGAAGTGCAATCAGAATGATCCTTACAAGCCAGGATGGTGAGAGTTTGTCTCTCATACTTCAGAAATATTATCAGGAGGGACCAGTACCTGGATAAGGATATCATGCTTAGTAAACTGGAGGATTTGCATAAAAGAGAAAGACCTCCAATGAAATGGATTGGCACAGTGGCAGCACCAATCGGCATAAGCATAACAAGGATGCTCAGGATATTGCAGTGCTTGGCAGTGTTTCATCTTTTTTACATAGTATTGCTATGAGTTGGAGCCCCCTAGCTGCCACCTAACAATGACATCCTATGCATGTGAGACTTGAACAAACAATTAGGAAGAGTAGAGAGGAGTCAATGCATTTGAAATATGGTGCTGGCCAAGAATATTGAAAGTGCCATGGACTGCCAGGAGAACAACCAAATCTATGTTGGAAGAAGTACAGCCAGAGTGCACCTTAGAAGCTAGGATGACCAGACTTCACCTCATATACTTTGGGCATGTTGTCATGAGGGACCATTTCCTCTAAACAGCTTAATGCTTGGTTAAATAGAGCATCAGTTAATAGAATAAGACCCTCAACAAGATGAATAGACACAGTAGCCAAAACAATGAAATCAAACATCAAAATTTTAAGGATGCGGCAGGACTGGGCAGTGTTTCCTTCTGTTGTGCATAGAGTCTCTATGAGTCAGAACCTATCACAAGAGCACCTAATATAAAACAATAGGTTAAAAGGACTTCTGGTGGTGCAATGTTTAAGCACCCATTTGTCAACCAAAAAGTTATTGGTTTGACAGCAACCAGGAACTCCATGAGAGGCACGTCTGGTGATCAGCTCTCATAGAGATTGTTGTTATTGTTGTTAGGTGTCATTGAGTCAATACTGACAGAACAAAACATTGCTCAGTCCTGGGTCAACTTCATAATCACTGCTATGCCTGAGCCCATCGCTGCCACCGCTGTGCCAATCCATCTTGTTTTGAGTCTTGCTCTTACAGAACACAGCCTAGAAAATACTACAGGCAATTATATTATGTGACATGGAGCTGCTGTGAGTCTAAAACAACTGGATAACACCTAACAACAATAACAATAGAGAATAAATTGACCTCTAGGTTAAAATGTTATTTTTACGGATAATTTTATATAAATCTGTTTTGTCTGATGTCATCTTCAAGTTCTTGCACTTTATTAACCCACTGACCATAATCTTTTTTCCAAAATTCATATATTCAATTCATACTAAAAAACATTTTCTTATATCACTATTAAGTTTGACATTTGAATTTAAAATGTCAATAAATTCAAAGACAAGAGGCTGTGAATAATCAGAGCATGCCCTTCATTTTATTTATAGGTAATGGGAATATTGTCACTTTGAGCTTCTGTTAACATTTGTGAAACAAAAATAGCACTTTTTATTTTTTCAGCAATACACACTGAAAAAATAAAACAAAACAACAACAGAGATAGATCTTCAGAATTTACAGTTGTAACTCACAGCTACTAAAACATAAGAACCAGTTAATGTTCATAAATGGGAGGATTGTTAGGTGCAGATGAGTTGGTTCTGACTCGTAGCGACCCTCTATAGAGTTTCCAAGGAACAGTTAGTGGGTTTGTACTGCTGACCTTGTGGCTCAAATCAACCTTGTAGTGATATGCTTATCCTACAGTGTCACACCAGGACTCCTAAAAGGGAATTTGTTGTTGTTAAGTGTCTGTGAGTCCTTGTGTAAGGTTTCTGAAGAGCAGCTGCCGGGTTTGAACTGCAGATCTAGTGTTTCACAGTCCAGTGTCGATCCTACAGTGCCACTACAGGTTTAGCACAAACTATTTTGTAATTAGTAAGGGGGGTAGCACAACTATTTTGTAATTCTGAGAAAATCAGATGGAATACATTAGCATATACAAACCCTTTTTGAAAAGCAAATGGGTTACTATTAATATAGAAGAAAGATGTGGAGCATATTAATGAAACTGTCTTATTTCCAAATATGATGTTTCAGTGCTGACATTCACTAAGAATCCATTTTGCTATGTCTTTATTGAAATTGATTGAATTATATTTTTCTTTACCTGCCTAGACTTTTCTATTCCCCTCCTTTTGATGAATATTGTTACAAATTGCCATGGATACCTGTTTGCTTGTTTTGGGTCATTGCTTGACTCTTTCTGTGATTTTATCACAGAATTAAAATAGCTTTACTTCAAGACAGCACCTTTTCACCATCCTTCGTAAAATACCTCTCAAACGCAAAATGGTTTTCATGCTTTTATATACAAACTGGCTACTTCCCAACTCCTGATGACAGCAAACTCCATAGAGCTGAAAGCACTTGTAATTAGAATGCTTATTGTACTATGCAGGAATCGCCCTTGCAGCTGAAGACCTCTAGGTACTTTATAACCATCAAGTGACAGACTCCCACTGAGAGCAGGACAGAGCAGAGGAAATATATCCAGCTGCAACTGAAGGTAGGTTTAAGTTAGAAAAAATAAAATGTCAAGCTTTTGACAGAATTCACACTAGATCCCTCAACTATTTGATTATTGATGTTCAAATCCACAGGTAGTCAGGACGACATGGTGTTTTACCATAGAACAATAAACACTCACGTTTAAAAAGTGCTTGATGTTCTAAATGAAGATAAAAGCCTTAGATATTAGTAGCGTCTGTTTTCAGACCTGTTAGATGGCTTGATACTATGTGACTCCAAAAGTTTGCAGTTAAAATGATTTCACTGCAAAGTCAACATTTTCATGTAAATGATATGATGATATAGGCTTTTATTATTATTACTGTTATTATTTAGATTCTACTAACCTTGAAGACAATACAAACTAAATACATTTAAATTACAAATCACCCCAAGGCCACCACCAAAAAAATTCATTGTTAACAAATTTATGAAGTGATATGTAGCGTAGTGGTTACGAATCGGGCTGCGAACCTTAAAGTCAGCGGTTCGAAACTACCAGCCGCTCTGCGGGAGAAAGATGAGGCTTTCTACTCCCGTAAAGATTTACACCCTCGGAAACCCTGTACAGGATCGCTATGGGTTGGACCCGACTCGATGGCACTTAACAACAACAACAACATACCAATTAATATGTGCACATTAACTCAACATAAATTTTAAGTTGTATTGCTTTGAGCCTGGATTTCTTCTTGCTTGATACAATTGTTGTTTGTTAGGGTACCAATGAGTCAGTTCCAACTCATAGTGTGACCCTATGCACAACAGAGTGTCAGTTCCAACTCATAGTGTGACCCTATGCACAACAGAGTGTCAGTTCCAACTCATAGTGTGACCCTATGCACAACAGAGTGGCCCATTGTTGTCATTGTGTCAGTCTATCTGGCTGAGGGTCTTCCTTTTTTTGCGGACTCTCCATGATGTCCTTCTATAGGCCCTACTTGATACTTTAGTAATAGCATTTATAATTGACTGTTTATCTGATGGAATCCCGGTGTGGCACTGTGTGTTAATGCACTAGACTACAAAATCGGTTTGAGCCATATGGTCGGTGGCTCAAGCTCACCAGTTGCTCCTTGGAAACCCTATAAAGGATCACTATGAGTTAGAACTGACTCCGCAACACTTAGCAACAAAAATTTATATGATATTTGACTTCCCTTTTTTTCTCCCTTTATCATATAAGTTATTGTTGTCCATTAGCTATTCATCATTAAAATCCACTTTCTTTTAAACCAGGTGTCTTGGTTACCTAATGTTGTCATAACAAAAAATGCCGCAAAGGATGGCTTAATGTAGGGTGTGCATTGAGGGGAAATGCTTCTTTGGCTAGTTCACCTTGTTGTTGCTATTATGAATTGCCGTCGTGTCGGTTCTGAACCATTGCGACCCTGTATAGGGTTTCCAAGGAGCAGCTGGTGAGGTCGAACCACCAACCTTGCAATTCAAATGGCTTTGCAATCTGGAGCATAAATCCACAGCACCACTCCAAGACTCCTAGTATCTGGCCAAAACAGGAGTATGTGTGTGGGCTTGTAGATGCATCTGGCAGCATCTTCAGAGAGTGTCTTGTCTTCCTCTGTGTGTTTCTGTATCTACTCTGCTCTGTTTATGTTAGAAATGAATCCTGATGTCAGGTAAAAGACATTCGGTGAGACTAAATTATCTTGGCAAAGCAAAATTTACTCCTGCAAGACGGTGCATGCGCATAGCCGTACATATAAGAACAGGCCAGCGAACACACCGAGCAGGCAGTCCACTCGGGTTTTTAATCCCTGATGTGAGTCTCAAGGCTGTGTCTTACCCCACTGGCTAGGTGTTTGACCGCACAATCTTTTCCCTTACTCAGTTGGCTAGTTCAAATTTTTAAGGAGCACATTCCTACTTTAAGAAAAGAAAAAAAGAGCAATCATAAATTCTTTACTCCAGGAAGTAGTTAAAAGAAAAAGAGAGAAATCATAAATTCTTAACTCACTTCAGGAAGTAGTCAAAGAAAAAGAGTGAGATCATAAAGTCTTTACTTCAGGAAAAAAAAAAAAAAAAAAAGGTTACCCGAATACAATAAACAGTATTATAACATACACATTTTTTTTTCCCTTTTTTCCCTCACATTTACAACTCAGAAGTGATTTAATTTAAGACACATGCTACTCAGGTATGAGCTCATTCATATCATAAAAGAATGCAGCTATTTCTAAACAGGATAACTTATTGTTGTTAGGTGCCACTGAGTTGGTACCGACTTATAGTGACCTTATGCACAGCAGATTGAAACACTGGCCAATCCTGGGCCAACCTCCCTATTTTTGTCATGTTTGAGTCCATAATATTTATAGATACAACAGTATTTTCAGGTATAACTAAATTAAGGATATTAAGATAGGATGTTTATGCTGGATTATTCATCTAAGCAGTAACTACAATAACAAATATTATTGGTGCTATTGCTGTTGTAAGGTGCCATCAAGTCAGTACTGACTCATAGTCACCCTGTGCACTACAGACCAAAACACTTCCTAGTCTAAACTCAGAATCATTGCTACAATTGTGCCCATCGCTGGCTGCTGCCACTGTGCCAGTCCATCTCATTGGGGTCTCTCTCTTTTTCTCCAATCCTCCATTTGACCAAACATGATATCCTTCTCCAGTTATTGGTCATTCCTGACAATATGTCTGAAATATGAGAGATGAAGTCTGGTCAGCCTGGCTTTCAGGGAGCATTCTGGCTGTCTTTCTTTCAACACAGATTGGTTGGTTCTTTTGATAATCCACAGTACTTTTAATATTATCCTCCAACACCATAGTTCAAATGCATCAATTCTACAGTCTTCCTTATTCACTGTTCAACTTTCACAAGCATATGAGGTTTTTGCAAAATACTACGACTTGAGTCAGGTGTGCTTTAGTCCTCAGAAGTCTTGTACAGCATATTTGTCTAATGCAATACACCATTTGATTAGTTGACTGCTACTTCCAAGAGTGTTGATTGTTGATTGTTGATCTGAGCAAAATGAAGTCTTTGACAACTTCAAACTTTTCTCCATTATGCATGTTGTTTATTGGTCCAGTGGTGAGTATTTCTGTTTTCATTACATTTACCAAAGGCTGTGGTCTTTGATTTTCATTACTAAGTATTTTAAGTCCTCTTCACTTTCAGTAAGAAATTCTGTATCATCTGGATATAGATTGTTAAAGAGTCTTCCTCCAACCCTGATGCCATGTATTTCTTCATACAATCCAGTTTCTTTGATGAGTTGATCAGCATACAGATTAAATAAGTATGGTATAAAAATACCACCTTGGCGCACACTTTCCCTAATTTAAAACCATTCAGTGTTCCTTGTTCTGTTCAAACAACTGCTTCTTGGTCTACATACAAGTACCTCAATAGCACAAGTAAGTGTTCTGGAATACTTATTCTCCACAATACTATCTATAGCTTATCAAGATCCACATAATCTCAAGCCTTTACAAAGTCAATAAAGCATAGGTAGACATCTTTCTA
>NW_006408782.1:3714656-3721569 GCF_000296735.1 Chrysochloris asiatica
AGATGGATTGGCCAGGTGGCAGCATTGATGGACTCAAGTGTGGCAAAAGTAGTGAGGTTGGCCCAGGATCAGACATTGTTTCGTTCTGCTGTGCATAGGGTCGCTATGAGTTGGTGCCGACTCGATGACACCTAAAAACAACAAGACATCTTTCTAATATTCTTTGCTTGTAGAGACATCTTGCTGGTATTCTCTGGTGTAGGATGTTACAATAACAAGGATTATTGACTTAGGGAGTGACTTTACTCCAATCTCTGCCTTCATCTTTTCATTATCTGGAAAGGCAATGAAAAAGATGGTGGCTGAGATTGGAGTAAAGTAGCCATAAACCACAGAGTGCTGACAACCAACAGAAATTGGAAGAGGAAGAGACGAGGGACATATTTCTTGAGGGAATGTGGTCATTTCCACACCTTAATGCTAGCCCACTGACCTCCAGATCTGTTGGAGAATAAAGGCGTGTTGTGTTTCAGCCACCAGGTTTGCACTTTTGTTGCATCAGTTATAGGAAACTATAACATAGCCCAGGTTTGCACTTTTGTTGCATCAGTTATAGGAAACTATAACATAGCCTTTTTTTTTTAGTCATTCAAAGATTCCTGGTGTGGTTCTGTAAAAGAAACACTGGAATACTAACTCCAAGGTCAACAGTTCAAGGCCAGCAATTACTCTGCAGGAGAAAGATGAAGTTTTCTGTTTCCATAAATACTTATAGCCTCAGAAACCCTACTCAGGGTCACTATGAGTCAGAATGAACTCAAAGACAGTTGTTGAGAGTCATTCTAAATCCAATCGTAAATGATTCAACATCCTATATTGTACATAAATTGAACTTCCAAGAGAAAATCCATCTTAGAATCATATCATGTTTGGTGAAGCAGAGGATCAGCTAACATGAGGGAAATTTTCAATCAGCATGATAATCTGACAGATGAATGGTGGACAAAATCTTTATGCACTGTGCAAGTTAAGGCTTTGTTTCAACTGAAATGAAGCAGGATTCTCAATGGTTTGACAGTTATGATGTAGTCCTGGTGTGGCACTCTAGGATAAGCCCTGGAGCACTAACCACAACATCAGCTGTTCATACTCACCAAATTCCTTGGGAACCTCATATAGGGTTGCTACATGTTGGAACTTTATGGATAGCACTTAATAACAACAACATTGTCTTCATGATGAGATTTAATATGATGCAATTACCCCTATAATGAGATCTTATGTGATCTGCTATGTCCTGATGCGATTTAAATTCTCACTTCTATGACATTAATGTGGTAGATGTAATCTAAAAGATACAGTTGTATCTTGAGTCAATCTCTTTAGAGACACAGGAGAGAAGTGAGCAGAAATTGAGGGACCCACTGCCACCAAGAAAGAAGAGCTGGTAGCAGAGTGTGTTCTTTGAACCTGGGCTTCCTGCTCTATGAAGCTCTTAGTTCCATAGGAAGATTGATACTTAGAAGCATGATGGTCTCCAAAGGATGCTGGGCCTATGATGCTGAATGGAGGCAAGGAATTTTCTTCAGAGTCAGTGCTCTGAATTTGGACTTCTAGCCTCCTAAACTGTGACAGAATAAATTTCTATTTATTAAAGCCATCAACTTATGGTATTTCTGTTATAAGAACACTAGAGAACTAAGGCGTACGTCTTATAAACCTTTAGGAATGTGTTCTGAAAACAAAACATATGCTGTCTTTTTTCTTAGTAAAAGTATAGGTATTTCTCCCTTAAAAAAATTATTTGGTTTCACTAACAGAAACTACTTTTGCCCTGCTTACCAGTGATTGTTTAATTTATGATTACTGTTGTTGTTAGGTGCCATGGAGTTGACACCAACTCATAGCAACCCTGTGCACAATAGAACAAAACACTACCCAGTCCTGTGTCTGCCTCACAATTGTTGCCATGCATGAGCCCATTGCTGCTGCCACTGTGCTAATCCATCTCATTGGGGGTCTTACTGCTTTTTGTGGGCCCTCCACTTTACCAAGTATTATGTCCTACTGCAGGGACAGGTCCCTCCTGATAATATGTTGAAATGAGAGATGAAGTCTGGCCATCATAGTTTTCTAAGAAACATTCTGGCTGTACTTCATCCAACATAGATTTCTTTGTTCTTTTGTGGTACATGGTACTTTTAATATTCCCATCCAATACCATAACTCAAATGCATCTGTTCTTCTGTAGTCTTCTTTATTCATTTCCCAACTTTCATATAACATGAGGTTATTGAACATACCTTTGCTTGGGTCAGGTGCACCACAGTCCTCAAACTGACATCTTTGCTCTTGAACACTTTAAAGAGGTCTTGTGCAGCAGATGTGCCTAATGCAATACGTCATTTTAATTCTTCACTGCTGCTTCCATGAGTGTTGATGGATAATCCAAGCAAAATGAAATCTTAATTAATAAGACTATAGATTTTAATTAATTTGTCTTGTAATATTAATTTTAAAGCAATGAAGTATTTAATTAATGGCTTTCCCCATCACAAAGTAAATAGTAAAACTAAAAATTTAAATTTGAAAATCAGTAGCAATGTTAAATGATGGACATTAACATTTCCTAATTATTTTAAGGAATCCCTGGATGCAACAAATGATTTTTTACTTGGCTCTTAACCAGAATATTGGAGGTTTCAGTTCAGCCAGGTTAGACTGTATGGAAGAAAGTTCTGGTGATCTGCCTTTTAAACATCAGCTATCGGAAACCTTTGAGAGCACACTCCTACTCTGACACACATGAGTAAGAATCATCTGGACAGCAACTGTTTTTTACTATTCTTACATAAGTTTATGTTTATACAAGGGAGCAATGCAGTATTATTGCTAAGTTTCTCTTAATTTTAATTGTACTTAGCATAAGTCTTGTTGGTAAGTTTCCTTTAACAATTTTAATTGAATGTTGAAACTCAGAATAAGTACAAACCACAGTGTTTGCATTCACAATTGAACTTTGTATGTTTAATAGGACTTGAAAGACAATTGCTTCTTCTAAAAGAATGAAAAGATAGAAAATATAGACCTGTGGAGTCCTGGTGTGGCACTGTGGTCTTATGTGTCAGTCTGCAAAGTCGTTTGAACTACAAAGTTGGTGGTTTAAGCTCACCAGCTGCTCCTTGGAAACCCTATACAGGGTTGCTATGGGTCAGACAGCACTTAACAACAACAACATAAACCTACTGCATGGTTTTCTCATATGCTCTGACCATGCTGCCAGGTTAATTCTGGAACATCATGATTCTTGATTCTTTTCTCTAAATAAACAGATTAAACAGAATAGAACGTTGCAAGAGATAAATAACTCTGAGCCTCAGTAGCTTCAGCAGATGATTTTTTGTTAGTATCACTTTTTTTTTCATATTATTTCTCCTGCTTTCTCCTTTTTCCTTTTATTTTTCTGACCTCTTTTCTTTTCTGGAGATTTCTGAGGGACACAGGCCCAGCCACCTTCTACAGTTAGCTGAGGAAGGTCTTATCTGGAGTCAGGCTTCACTGAGTATTATAGAAGAGAAAATGACTTGCCCACATCTATAATTATTCTGAAAAAAAAGAGAAAACTTTTATTGTAGTAATATACTGAAACTTCTCTCATCAAAATTAATGAGTATGGCTCACATATCCCCTGCTGAGTCACAAAAGTTGGCAAAGGGCATACTTTTAAATTTTGGTATATCATATAGCATTTGACATGTTTGGATTTTGTGGAAAATTCAATATCCCATATCTTTGTCTCTGGCTAAAAAGAAAAAAAAAAAGGGGGGGGTGGAGTTTTCTGGTTGACTGAAACCAATTTCTGATTTGTTAGCAGTCAACAAGTCCAAGTAGCTTCCTGCGAACACGGAGAAGTAAAACTGATTTTGGAAATGACTTCTATATATCTAGCTAGCCAAGCTATTTTCTGTTGAAATACCTTGAGATAGGATACAGAATCAATCAATGGTTGTTTTTCCTTTTTAAAAATCAATTTAAATAAAGGAAAGTTAAAAATATTGGTTGTCTTGCTTCTGTATTTTCTACCCAAAACTGCACTAAACCATTTGTCATCCTCATATATTGGCAAACCATATTGATAAGGAGCATAGTTTCTGGATTCAGACTTCTGGTGTGAGATCCTAATAGTACCTTCCATTAAAAGTTTGATGCTCATAAGTTTGCCAAAATTCTTTGTCCCTCAGTTACCCGATGTGCAGTAATTGGCCAGTGATATGAGCACCTCTTTCATAGAGCTGTTATAAGGGGGAAAGGGGTAGTCCATGTGCTTAGAATAGTTTACAGCACATTTGTTGTCATCATTGTTAAGTGCAGTGGAGTTGCTTCTGACTCAGGGCGATTTGAGGAACAGTTGGTGAGTCTATGGTACATGTTGTTGTTTTCATTAAATATCATCGTCTAGTTGGTTCCAACCCATCAAGACCCTGTATAGGGTTTCTGTGGAGCAACTGGTGAGCTTGAACTGCTGACCTTGCTGTTCAAACTGACTTTGCATTCCTGCTCATTAACCTACAGCATCACACCAGGACTCCTTATGGTGCATAATCAATGTTTTTAAAAAAGTTAGCTATTATTACTATTTTCCCAAGGTGCATTTGCCTTCATGAACAAAAAGTGAATATTGTTATTAAGTGTCGTCGAGTTGTGATTCATAGCAACCCTGTATACAGGCATTCCAAGTAGCGACTGGTGAGTTTGAATCACAAACCTTGTGGTTCAAACCGACCATGCGGTTCAGTGCTTATCATACAACATCATACCAGAACTCCCAAAGTGAATATGTTGTTGTTGTTGTTAAGTGCCGTCAATTCTGTTCCAACACATAGGGATCCTGTATAGGGTTTCCAAGTAGCAGCTGATGAGCTTGAACCATGAATCTTGCAATTCAAATGGCTTTGCAGTCTGGTGCATTAACCCACAGTGCCATACCAGGACTCCAAAGTGAATATGGATGTACTTAAAAGGAAGCTTCCAGAAATCATATAAGGCAAGGTTGAAAAATTTAACTTGCTCTTCAAGTCAGGTGTCTAGAGATAATGGAACTACTCTATCTTGCTGCAAACTCAACTCCTGACCTGGGGTTCCAGGTCATCTTACAAATTTTGAACTCTCCAATCCCCAAAATGTTTTGGCCAATTCCTTAAAAGTTTCTTTCTCTTTCTTTCTTTCTTTCTTTCTTTCTTTCTTTCTTTCTTTCTTTCTTTCTTTCTTTCTCTTTCTCTCTTTCTCTCTCTGTCTCTCTGTCTCTCTCTCTCTCTCTCTCTCTCTCTCTCTCTCTTTCTCTCTTTCTTTCTTTCTTTTTTATCACCATCTGTCTGTTATCATCCATCCTGACTATATCTCCTACTGGTTCTGATGATCTGGACAATGCTGACTGATATCCTTCATAATTAGAGGCAACAAAAATAAATCAATGGCTAGCATGGCTTAGAGTTAGTCTTAAATGATTACTTACATATAACTTTATGCAGTTGCCATTATCTGTGGAAAAAAATAATTAATCTTCCAATTATTCCTTCCCTTTTCCTAAAATGGAATGTGATGTGCATAGCTTTGTGGGGAGAAGCAAGAGTCACCAGATTTTGTTGCATCCTTGTGGACATCTAGTCATCTTCAGAGCAAACACTTTGCCTACCTGAGCGATGCTCCTCCTCCTGATCCGGAAACTCAAGTGCTATCTTGTTTTGACTTGGGAAGCGCCCACTTTGCTTTGATCATATCTGCTATTCTACTCTCATCCAACACTCAGGTTTGCCACTTCCATCTCTGCTGAGGACCACTCCTGTCTATAAACTTACTGTACTAAGACTGCCATAAACGTAAGAACATTTCAGGGAAGCATATCAACAAGTCCCTTTTCTACTAAAGTCAGTCATACTGCTATGTTTTCTTGTCACTCTCCATGTGAATAGAACAATTGTTTCCCCATCTTTCAAGTTCAGAGTTCTGGTTTGGAGCTGTGGGTTAATGCCCTGGAATGCAAAGGCGGTTTGAACTGCAAGGGTGACAGATCAAGCTCACCAGCTCCTCTTTGGAAAGCCTATACAGGATTGCTATGAGTCCAAACAAACTTAACATCAATTGATTCATTTTTCCAATATTCACTTTCCTCTCCCCCAGTACTCTGAATTTTTATTTCTTTGATATCCTGTTCCCCTTTTGGAATTTTTGCCAAAGAGGAGGAAACCTTTATCTTATCACTTCATCTGTTATGTTCTCTTTTCCAAAATACATGCTTGATTACCATGGGTCAGCCTTGTTCAGGCAGAAAGTAAAGGTGATTACACTATAGCTTTGAGTATTAGGATTTCATCCAGTGAGATTAGGAGGGGAACATTTTCTATAACTCAATGAACTAGATCAATGGGGGTCAAGAATGTGTTAACAAATTACTTGAAAAGATATTTTATCTCAACTTAATTGGAGAAAAACCTTACATACTTGTCAATGGATGAATTCCTAAAATGCTTTTTAGTGATAGATCGCTCTGTAATTAAGGACACATAATTTTCAAAAGATTTGTTCATATAAAAATTTTAATTATATTGCCAAAACATAATCTTTGTCATTTGAATATATAAGTATATCTTACAAGCAATTTTACATAAGTTTTTGAAAATAAATGAATCAAAAATGATTTATTTGTATTTAAAATAAATAAATACACAAACAGAAGAAAAGAAGAGTTGTTAAACACAATAAATAAATTAAAATAAGAGGGAAATATAGATAGATTTTTTTGAGGTTTATTTGTGCTTTATTGATTATACAAAGATATTCAACTGTGTGAGTCATAACAAACTATTCAGAAGAGGACATGGAACAAGGAATAGCACTGCTAACATCAGATGGGTCTTGGCTGAAAGCAGAGAATACAAGAAAACTATTTACCTGAGCTTTAATGACTACTCAAAGG
>NW_006408782.1:3724579-3726141 GCF_000296735.1 Chrysochloris asiatica
AACGTGCAAGCCAGCACAGTAGGACAAACTCACAGATGAATGGTGGATTCGCAATTATGAGGATTAAGAATTTGCAATACAAATTTGGTTAAACACAATTTAGTCTATAACAAAACCGTTAGTAAGGCACAGTCCTTAAAATAAGCACATTGAAACAAATTAATCCTTTTGAAATATTAACGGTATAATTGTTAATTGACTCTGCTACCACCATCAATACAGAAAAAAATGGCACTTAACTTATTATTTATATCGAGTTTTATTTTGTAAGTGTGACAAAAGTATGTTAAAAGATTTGGAAGAGAATATGATTCTGTTTTGAAATTTTAATTAGAAATCCTTTATTGAAATGTACCATTTTTTTCAAGGAAATTTATATTTTTAGTTTTTGTGACTGATGGAAATATTATAGTAAGTACTAATTGAAGGAATTCTGGTGTTTCAGTGTAGGATAAACACTGGACTTCTAAAAACAAAATAGGTGGTTCAAACCCACCAGCCACTCTTCAGAAATCCTATACAGGGTGTCTGTGAATTGTAATCAACTCAATGGTACTTAACAATAACAATTGCAGTTATAATTTTAATTTTATTATTGTTATTATAAATATTCCTATTTTTCTCTACTTTTTGACAAGGCCAATGTTTTGAACAAGCATTTGGGTACATATAAATTGTTGTTGTTGTTAATTGCTGTGGTATCTGTTCTGACTCATGGCAAAACTATACAGTGTTTGCAATGAGCAGTTGGAGGATCTGAACTGCTGACTCGTGGTTCGCAAACCAGTGCTCATCCTACAGTGCCACACCAGGGCTCAGGAAACCTTTACTGAATGTTTGATTTGAAACTCAACTGGAATAGATATATAATAATCAGATTTACTTAAAGTAATAGAAATAAAATCTTTAAATCAAATTGTGGTTTGTGATAGTTGGAAAAACTCTATGATGTCATTCAATGGTTTTCAGTGGACTGAGAGAGCGGAAGCAAGCAGAAAAACACCGGAGGAAAACACTAGAATTGATCAGGGAAATTTTAACACATCACTTAAGATTCATTGAATGTGATTATAACACACACTTTAACAGCAGAGCAAACAACACAACAAAAATAACACGTAGTCTTAAGCACACATTGTTGTTTGCTGTTAAGTGTCATTGAGTCAGTTCTGACTCACAGTTACCCTGCATAGGGTTTCCAAGGATTGGCTGGTGAGTTTGAACCACTGGCCTATGGTTATACCACAGTGTCACATTAAAAGTCCCTGTAAAAAGCCACATTTTAGTGATTGCATTGATTTCCAGGTTAGAAAAAGTAATTGGACAAGGAAAAAGCCCTTGCAAAACCAATCAGTAATTTTAAAGCTCATGTTATTATTATTATTATTAATTATTATCCAAGTTTCCTCATCTGTGAAATGAAAACTAAAATAAACACCCTTGATGACCCTTTAAAATTTTTTTCCTGACTCATTAGGAATTAACAGTTATAAAGGAATATTACAAATCTCATTAGAAACTTTCATGAAGTTATAAGATTAACCAAACCCACCCACTGCTAC
>NW_006408782.1:3726753-3727656 GCF_000296735.1 Chrysochloris asiatica
CACCAGGTGCTCCTTGGAAACCCTACATAGCATCGCTATGAGTCAGTAACGGTATAAGCACTGGACCAAAAAGTCTATTTGAATCACAAGGCCAGTGGTTCAAAATCACTAGTCACTCCTGGGAAACCCTGTGAGTTTCCTGTGAATTTCACTATGAGTTGAAACTAATTGGGCAGCACTTAACAACAACAACTGCCACACTTGGTACCTAGAATGCAAAACCTTAAGATGGTTTTCTTGAATTGGGTTAGATTTGCCAGCTATATAGAAAAACATGTCTCATTACTGGTGTGCTCTGGTGGGGATAACCCTTGGCTCTGATAGCGTAGTGGTTACGAATCGGGCTGTGAACCACAAGGTCAGCAGTTCGAAACTACCAGATGTTCTGCAGGAGAAAGAGGAGGCTTTCTGCTCTCACAAAGATTTATAGCCTCGGAAACCCTGTGCAGTGTAGCTATGAGTTGGAACCGACTCCACGACACATAACCACCTCCACAAATTATAAGGACTGTCATACCAGATCATTGTTTTATGTGCTTTTGGAAGGTTAATCAGAGAAAATGACAATATTGGTCAGCTAACTAAAAACTCAGAGCATTGTACCAAGTCCAGAATCTTCTTATTTTGGACAATGTTAGTTGGAACCCCAGTTTCTTGTATCTGGAAAGGTGACTTCTGAAAATCAAGAAGAGGAATGATTGCAAAAGTAGTGGAGTACAAAGAAAGCTGAATTCACAGTGCTGAAAAACTTCCTTGTTTTAGGCAGAGATCTGAAGTGGCTCCCCCGGTTTTCTACGTCCTAGTGCACCTTCCATATTTGTGCCCATTCCAAAGAGAGGTGACCCAACAGAATGCGGAAATCATCAGACAATCTCTTTGATATCTCAAGCGAGTAAAGTTTTG
>NW_006408782.1:3730171-3731190 GCF_000296735.1 Chrysochloris asiatica
AACCAACTGATAGGGACCCTATAAGACCAAGTAGAACTGTCCCACAGAGTTTCCAGTCCTGCTCACTGCTACAACTTTCTTCCGCTGAGTGCCTGGTAGATTCCACCACCAGCTCTTCAGTTAACCACAGAGCTACTTGACCACTGTGCTGCCAGCAAAACCTTTATTAGAAATACAGGACAGAAAATACATATGAAAAATGAATTTAAAATAGTAATAAGAAAAGTTCCCAGACCTTATGATTAAAGTATTTGTAATGAAAGGGTCCATCAGGTAAAATACAAAAGGAATAAAAAACACTGTAAATGTTAACTTCATGTTGAAATTCCAAAAAATAAAAGATACAAAGAGGTTTCAAAAGGAAAGATTTTGTTTTTGGTGTGGGTGTGGGGAGGTACAACTAGATAGTCATCAAATAACCCATCAACAACAGTAGATTCACAGATCAATAACTTCAAAGTTCTGAGGGGAGATAGTTTGGGATCTAGAATTCTATACTCAGTCGAATTATTAATTAAGCATACAAAATTTATACATCACTTCTGATCTTGACAAAGGTCTCCAAATGTATCCCCACCTATCCATTGGAAAATACATTTGCTTGAGAGTATGCTAGAAGAAAACTGAGAAAAATAACTCTGAAGTCTTGAGATCTGGACTCAGTGGACTCAATCAAATGCAAAAGAGAATGCAGTGAATGCCTGCAAGATGGTCACATGGCAGGCAAAGTAAACCACTGCTTTAATTAAAATCAGGAATCAAAAATCTCTTTGAAAAAAATGCTTCTTAAAGGGTAAAGAATTAATGATGAGGACAATAGTGTTTTGCAATTTCTTGTTTATAAGGATTCAAATAAAATAAAATCTTTGAAAAATGAGTTTACTAGGTTTTTAAAATTTATTTATTTATTTTACTTAATTGGTGGCATACTCTGAATTGATGAGAGAAATTGCCATATATGTGGAACTTCCTGTGAATATTAATTTGATTGATTTGAGAAATATTTATATTTTTCAGAA
>NW_006408782.1:3733803-3734842 GCF_000296735.1 Chrysochloris asiatica
TGTGAGGTTGGCCCAGGACCCAACAGTGTTTCATTCTGCTGTACCTATGATCGCTATGAGTCATTACAGACTTGATGGCACCTAATAACAACAACAACAAATTGTAGCTACTATGTCAATCCATGTCATTAAGGGTCTTCCTCTTGTCCCCTTACCCTCTACTTTACTAAGCATGATTTCTTTCTCCAGTGACTAGTCCCTCCTGACTGGAAATGCCTTTCAAAAAATGGAAAAGTTCTGAATTCCAAATCACTTCTGGGGTTCAGGGTTTTAGAAAAGCGATTAGAACTGTCATTATGATATACCAGAAACAACAGTGATATATCAGAAAACTGCACTCAGATTTGTTTTGCTTTAAAACAGGTTTTTAATGCGACTAGAAATTTGGGAAGCATGGTAGTAAAGGTCACATCCTCGTTAGCAGTACAATGTTACTCAGGAATGACAAATCGTGCTTTGTCTTGTTCACTGAAGTAGAAACTCCATCAATGTAAAGATCATTATTTTGTACACCACTGAGCTAACACAATGCATTGACCTATTAAATCAGACTCACAAATCAGAGATTGTACCCAGACTCTACCTGTGAAAACTAACAGTGACTGTCAGTCACCAGCACTTAGGAAGTAAAATGCAGTGGTAATAGACTGAAACCCCCCAAAACTCACAACCTACAATTTTTATGAAGCTCTCCTTTGAAGGCTCTGAGAAATGTTTTTTTTCTATGACTTCTCTGGATTGCCATCACCCTATTTTAAGTTTTTCTTTACCAGCATTTCCAATATACGTTTCAATAGAGAGCAAAACCATTTTTAAAATGCACATGATGATTGCTCACCTGATAAAAAATATAGTGTCCTGGGCTTACGTTTAGGAGACGTTTATGATGATCTTTCCTGTCTCCTAAATTTAGCATGCCACCACTCATCTGTGAGTTTGTCATAGTGTGTCATTTTTCTTGGATCACCCATCAACACTCATGGAAGCAGCAGTCAAGAAATTAAATTATGTATTGCATTAGGCAAATCTGCTGCACAAG
>NW_006408782.1:3735699-3737459 GCF_000296735.1 Chrysochloris asiatica
ATGAAGTATAAATCTAGAAAAACTGGAAGTTGTCAAACAGGAAATGGAATGCATAAAGATCTTGGCGTTAGAGAGTTGAAAAGGAATCAAATGATAATATGGCTTACTATGCCATAAATAGCAAATTCAAGAGGAATGGTGTTGCATTCATTGACAAAAACAACATTCCAAGATATATCTTGAAAAACAGTATAAGCATTCTAAAATGATGCATGGAAAATTATTGGTTATTAGAATGATTAAGTTGGAAACAAAGGGAAGGAATCAGTATTTGGAAAATATTGCCTTGGTGATAAAAATGATGATGGATACTGCAAGATAGAATTTTGCAAAACCATGAATTTATTTTTTGCAATTACTTTTCTTTTAATTGCATAAATTGTGACTATACAAGTGGGCCTCAACAGATAGAATACACCGGAATCTAACTGGCTACATCTCTGAGAAAAGAAAATGAAGAAACTCAATATCATCAGCTAAAACAAAGTGAGGAGCTAACTGTGAAACAGACCATCAATTGCTCATATGCAAGTTCAGGCTGAAGCTGAAGAAAAATAAAGCAAAGTGAGAGTCAAAATATGACCTGGAGTGTATCCCACCTGAATTTACAGACCACCTCAAGAAAAGATTTGACACATTAAACATTAATGATCAAAGACCAAAAGTGTTGTGAGACGACATTAAGTTCATCATATTGAAGAAAGCAAAAGATCATTAAAAAGACAAGAAAGGATGAACAGTGGCTATTAGAAGAGACTGAAAAATGCTCTTGAACTAGATTAGCTAAACAAATGGGAGAAATAATGAATTAAAAGAACTAAACAGAAAGCTCCAAGAATAGCTGGAGAAGACAAAGTAAAGTATTATAATGAAATGTGTAATGACCTGGAGTTAGAAAATCAGAAAGCAAGAACACACTTAGCATTTTTTAAGCTGAAAGGACTGAGGGGGAAAAAATGCAAGAATCAAAAGAATAAGGAAGGAATACATAGTCACTGTATACCAAAAATAATTGGTCAATATTCAACCATTTCAGGAGGTATCATATGATTAAGAATCAATGGTATTAAAGCAAAAGCTTCAAGCTGCAATGAAGGCATAGAAATAGCTTTGTGACCGTTTTGTCTCTTAGACCTCATGTATCTGTACACATGTTAATCATGTTTCTGGTGATCCATTCTTTGCCATGACAGCAAAAACAAAACAACAACAACAACAAAAAATCTCAGCTATCCTCCTGATAGAGACATTTGAAGCAAATATAAACATTCCTAGCTGAAACTATTCTAAATGGTCAGACTCCAGCTGATCCACCAGCTGATCACTAGTACATGAGAAAGACCAGATACAAGCTGTCTAGAATGGCTTGTAAGTCCAGACAATCATAGGCTCAGAATGTCTTAAGCCCCTGCATGATATTGTACTTCAGTTGTGCAGCATTATAGGAACAATGCCATTGTTGTTGTTAAGTGTCATTGAGTCGGTTCCAATTCATAGTGACCCTGAATAGGTTTTCCAAAGAGCAGCTGGTAGATATGAACCACCAACCTTGCAATTCAAAACAACTTTGTGATCTACTGCTTATCTTACAGTGCCCACCAGGGCTCCATAGGAACAATTCATAACTGTTATTTTTATTAACCACTTATGGCAGCATCAAAGATATCACCTTGAGGACTAAGGTACGCCTGACCCAAGCCATAGTATTTTCAATAACCTCATATGGATGTGAAAGCTGGACAGTGAATAAGGAAGACCGT
>NW_006408782.1:3737954-3744614 GCF_000296735.1 Chrysochloris asiatica
ACAACATGTTGTTACTATAAGCACTGGGCTATTAATCTCAAGGTCAGCAGTTCCAGCCCACCAGCTGCATTTCAAAATCCTTATCTAGGGTCACTAAGACTCGGAACTGACTTTAAGGCAGTTAACAACAACAACAACCCTTATTGAGAAGCGACTATACACCAGACACAGGACTTAGTGCTGTCCTTGTGTTTTCACATTTACATGGAGGTGAGAAGGTAAATTTTAGAGAAGCTAAGTAAATTGTCCTAGATTGTCCTTGTGAGTTGCCATCGGGTTGGTTGCTCATGGTAACGCCATATACAACAGAATGAAACATCAGCCCTACAACTTCTTCATGATCCTTGGTACATCTGAGTCAGTTGTTTGGACCATTGCATCAATCTACCTCACTGAAAGTTTTCCTCACCTTATTGGCCCTCCATTTTGTCAAATATCACGTGCTTTTCCAGTGATGGGTTCTTTCTGATGATATTTCCAAAGTCAGCAATACTTTGTCATCTATAGTTTTCATTGATCAATTTTCAAGAGTAGAACACCAGGCCTTTCAACTTGTCTGTGTTCATCTGTAAAGTCTGCTGAACCCTGTCCGGCATAGCTAGTACTTAAAACTCTGTTGCCATAGTTTTCAGCATCACAGTAACACACCAGCCACCATGGTAAAGCATACTGACAGATGAATGGTGGTGCCCTACATTACATATATATATATATATATATATATATATTACTACATTAGACTGCTAACAACAAGGTTAGCAGTCTGCAGTTGATTCTTAGAAATCCCATAAGTGTCACTACGAGTTAGAACAGTTTTCCAACTCATAACAAAGATGTCAGTCTGAGGACTAAGGTGCACCCGACTCAAGTCATGATAACATCAGTCACCTCATGTACATATGAACATTGGAAAATGCAAAGAAAGATTGGAAAATAACTGATGAATTGGGATTATGGCACTGGAGGAGAATATTAAAGGTACCATGGACTGCCAGAAGAACAAACGAATTTGTGTTGAAAGAAGTACAGCTAAAATGCTCCTTAGAAGCATGTTAGTAAGACTAAGTCTCTCATTTGTTGTACATGTTGTCAGAAGGGATCAGTTCCAGTAGAAGGACATCCTGCTTGGAAAAGTGGAGGGTCAAAAAAAAGAAGGAAGACCCTGAAAGAGATAGAATGATGACACAGTGACAGCAGCAATGGGCTTGAACGTAACACCAATTTTCTACATAGTGCAGAACTGAGCAGCATTTCGTGTTCTTGTGCATAAGGCATCTGTGAGTCAGAACTGACTCTGAGACACCTAGTAACAACAACATGAATCAGAACCAACAAGATGGCACTTAACAACATCTGAAATTCAAATCTGGATCTAATGTTCATTACCTTTGGTTTGGATTTTTTGCCTCATAAATAGGAAATGATTTAGAACCGAGGGTAAGTTTATAATGGGAACTATGTTATCTAAAAGAATTGTCTCCTAAATATTATGAGGAGGATGAACCCACTAATGTTTTACACTTAACAGCTTCAAACAATGTTGCTATTGTAAGTGCCATCAGTCAGTTTCGACTCATAGCGACCCTTTAGTGGATTTCTGAGGAGCAGCTCATGAGCTTTGAACCACCAACCTTGCAGTTCAAACTGACCTTGCAGTCCAGCATATTAACCCACAGTGCCACACCATAGTTTCATACTGTATTGTTGTTGTTGTAAAGTGTCATCAAGTCAGTACTGAGTCATAGCCACCATTTCACACTATTGTTGTTAAGTGCCATCGAGTCTGTTCTGACCCATTGCCACCCTGAAGAGCAGCTGGTGAGCTTGAACTGCCAACCTTGCTGTTCAAACGGCTTTGCAGTCTGGCGCATTAACCCACAGTGCCATACAAGGGCTCCTATAGAACATAAGGTTTCCAAGATTGTAATCTTTATGAAGGAGTCCTGGAGTGGCATTGTAGGGTAACACTGGATTGCTAACTACAAGGTCGGTGGTTCAAACCACTTGGAAACCCTATACAGAACAGCTATGAGTCAGAATCGACTTGATGGCACTTAACAAATACAACTACAGCAAAGGTCTTTAAAATAGCAAACTTCCACATCTTCCTCCTACAGAGAGCCTGGTGGGATCAAACTGCTGACCTTTCAGTTAGCAGAAAAGCATTTTAGCCACTATGCATCTATTCTCATACTTTTCCTAAATACCATAGCCACACTCTCTCTTCTGTGACAGAAAACTAATATATAATTAAGGAATAAAGTCAGCCAAAATGACATGGCTTTGGCAGGAGGAAACGAGCAAATCTTATCAACTAGCGTATCTGAGTTTATGATGCTCCATTTTAAAATGAGGAAAATCAACATCTCCAAAATTAAGAATGACTCCTTCAGCAACATTCTGCCGCCTTCTCTACTTGACCATCTCAAAACAAGGTTTTAAGTTTGTTTAATTTGCCTTGTTTTGTTTTAAGTGCCGTATTGCTCCTTACTTGAAGCCGTATGTGGTAGAATAGTTTAAAAATATATTTGAAAAACAAGCAACCTCTGAATATCCTCATATATTTTGTCTGAAATTTTTCCTGCTTGCCCATGGAACTAAAGAAGGCAATTAAGAAAATAAATAAAATATCTGTTGTTCACTTTTTATAGTTTCTCAAAGGAAGAGGAAGCAACCTGGCTCCCTAAAGCTAAGAGATCATTAAAAAGTTGCCACTTTGATGTGAATACAAAAAAAAAAAAAAAGCGTTTATTTATCTTTGAATTTCTCACAGGTTTCTGGATATGCCGAAAGAGAACAAACAAAAAGAGATGAAGATGTTGAGAATCTCAAGTGGCTTGCGAGCGATTTTGAAAATGAGAATTCTCAATAATGCATAATTCAAATTTCTTTTCATCAGGCATGATGACTTTGTAATGTGTTCGTCCATTGTTTCAATAATAAAATCACTAAAAATACATTGTTTTCCCCCCAAAATAAGTGAAAGTCATGAGAATGTGAACTAAGAATGGGTTATTTATTGATGTATACAAAGTAATAGTATAAATAATTTGTATCTACTCCCGTATAAATATTGTATTTGCAGCTAGAATTCTAGTTTCTATTTCATTTCTCTGCCAATAATATACTCTGCAAGTACACAGAACTTACTTTCATTTGATTGTAATAGAGACCATACTTTCTTCTTGCAGATTTCACTAGGGATGAGAATACAAAGAACATTTACCTCTCACACTACTTAAAATGTCCTTCGTGGCTGCTGCCCTGGTACAAAAGCTGGTTAAATTTAGACATTTTCCAACTCTTATAGCTAATTTTGAACCCTTACCTTTCTTATTATGTCATTTGGAATATGAATACAGCCACAAAATTGCTACTTCCATGTTCGCTTTTGAGAAAAAAGGATGGGTTTCTGTTTTCCCCACATTTTAGCCAGCTGTGCACCTTTCTTATGAAATAAAATGTACACATCATTGAAACGCCATACATAAGTATGTAGTAGGGAGAAAATTCTGCTATTGAAAATCCAGTTATTATCATTTCAAAAATTTAACATTTCTCTTGTAGACTTCATTTTTTTTCCCCTTCCTGACTATATATTGTTTTTGTTGTAGTGTGACAATGAGTCAATCCCCACTCATAGTAAGACAGCATAGAGTTTCTGAGAACAGATGGTAGGTTTGAACTGCCAACCACTGTGGCTACAGTACAGTTCTTATCCTACAGTACCAGCACACCAGGATTCAGACTATATAGGTTGTAATATTAGGAATTTCTTCATTGCAAAAGTAGATGAGAGGCAGAACAAACAAGATGGCGGATCAGGTGGACGTGTAGTAAAGAGCTCAGCCAACAACAACATAGAATACCCTACCAAGCAGGCTCAGGAGATGGCCCCAGAACTCTGAACCACATATAAAGGAATATTTAGAAGCTTGGAAGACTTACAGTTGGGGGAATTTGTGGCAGAAGCAAGAAATCTATTGCTTTCTAGTCCGGGACGCTCGGCTACTCCACCATATCGACTTATAGCGACCTTATGCCAAACAGAATGCAACACTGTCCAGTCCTACGCTAACCTCACAATCATTGCCGCCCTTGAGCCCATTGTTGCTGTCTCTGTGCTAATGCATCTCATTGGAGGTCTTCCTCTTTTTTGCTGACTCTCCACTTTCCAAACATGAGGAGCTAAAAATTCTGTACCCTTAGAAATAAGGGTGGAGTCTCTAGGTGGTATAGACAGTTAGTGTGATCAGCTGATATCAGAATGGTTAGAGTATCAGTTCACTGCAAAGGTACCTCAGAAGAAAAGATTGGTGATCTAATTCTGAGAGATGAGCCATCAACAGCCCTATGGGGCTTAGTTCTATACAGACCTACATGGGGTCACCATGAGTCAGATGGACCATGAGTTGGGGTCATCATGAGTGGGAATTGGAGCAGGTAAACCTGTGGAAATAAGAACGAAACCCATTTTCAAATCTTCTCAGTCCCTGAATTTGGGTCTGGAAACCTGAATTTGGGTTAGTGTTCCTCAGAGGTGCATTACTGAAGCAAATGGAAATTTCCCCAGTTAATGTGACCTTTGTCCCTCAAATCAGTCTTCAAACAATTGTATCCAATGCAATGTTTAACACATAACAAAGAAAGAATCAAGCTAACAGTAAGTTGGTGTTTTTCTTTTTCCCGGTCAAGATCACTGTTTATCTATTTTACAACCAATTTTTTTGTTGTTAAGTGCCATCTAGTCAGTTCCGACCCATAGCAACCTTGCATTAAGTTTCCAAGGAGCAGCTGGTGAGCTTGAACCACCAACCTTGTAGTTCAAATGACTTTGCAGTCTGGCGCATTAGCCCACAGCTCCACACACAGATTTTAGTTCCATAAAAATTAGTTACTGAATACCAATCCCAAAATCAATTCGATCCACTGTCCCTCTAAATATATTTTAATCAGGACATAAATGAATCCATTTACATTCTGAGCTGGGCAGCTGAAAATTGTCAAGAACTATGTTGGCACTCTTCTTTAGTATGTAAAAGGAAAGGTGATATTCACTTGCTATATGACAGTTGTTTTTTGTTTTTTGTTTTTAATTCCTGAAATAAAATAACATTTTTAAGGGAAACTCTACCACTAATATGGGCATCATTCAAATAGGAAGGGTTACTCTTGTTGTTAACTGCTGTTGAGGCATTTCTGGCCCATAGGGAGCCTGTATAGGGTTTCCAAAGAGTGGCTGGTGTGTTTGAACCACCAAGCTTGTGGCTCAAACTAATTTTGCAGTTCAGCACATTAACCTGTAGCTCCGCACCAGGAGTCAAGGTAATACTGGAGACATTCAATTATCTTAATTATAGTATCCACTTCCACTGCTATGTTACTTAAATTTATATTGACATTGAAGGAGGTGACTCCTATGAACCTCACTTTTAGAACTCATGCTTCTCTAATATTTAATGCCACATTTGGGAAACTTCTGTGCAAGTACAGGCCATATTCAATATGATAGGGAGTTCTAGCGGCATTGTGGTCAAAGCACTCAACTTACAGAGGAAAAGTCTGTGGTTCAATCCTACCAGCTACTAGGAGAGAGAAAAATTCAGCACTCAGTTTCGGTAACAATTTACAGCATGGAAAACCCTATTGGGCAGTTCTCCTTTGTCATACACACTGAGTGGGAATCATTCATAGCATTGGTTGGGAATCCAGTATAACCTATATGATTGCCCTTTTTAAAAACAAAATATGCTTGACAAAAGATAATAACCTGCCTGGTCTTTCCCCCCCCGGCCCCCCCAAGATATTCTAACATGTAAAATTGCCATAGTTTTTAATATTAATTGGAAAGTTTATCATTAATGCAGATAGGGTGATTCCATATGAAAATGTTACACATGCATTAACTTATCAGTCTGAAGCAAATCTGTGGAACTCAACTTCCATAGCTGGAAATCATATTGTTGAAGCTGGATCTGGAGAGAAAGGACTAGAAGGAAAATCAAGAGACGGGAAGGAAAATCAAGAGACTGGAATGAAATGAAGGTGAGGAGGAGAAAGAATCAAATTGAGTAGAGAAATAGAAAAGAAAACAAGAGACCTTGGTCCTTAGGCATCAAACAGACAGTGTTCTGAGAAGCCAACACTGCGGGTGGTAGAGATCTTGTGCAAGAAGTAGTAGGAACCTTAGAACCAAATTCCAAGATCTTGGCCATTTAACAGCTGTTAAAGCCTGTACTTCATTTCTCATACTTCAGGCATATTGTCAGGAGGGAGCAGTCACTGGAGAAGGATATCATGTTTGGTAAAGTGAAGGGTCAGAGAAAAAGAGAAAGACCCCAAGGAGATGGATTGGCCAAGTGGCAGCATCAGTGGACTCAAACGTGCCAACAATAGGGAAGTTGGCCCCAAATTGGGCAGTGTTTCATTCTGCTGTGCATAAGGTCACTATGAGTTGGTACCAACTTGATGGCACCTAATAACAACAGCAAAAGCCTGTACCTCAGTTTTCTTTTGAAACCACATCATCAAATAGACCCAAACAATCAGAATAAAAGTAACTAAAACAGTGACCAAAACCACAACACAAAAGACATATTTTGGTATAAATAACATGTCTGTAGCAAGAGTAAATGGTTGATGTTCAACCATTTCAAATGG
>NW_006408782.1:3745693-3747871 GCF_000296735.1 Chrysochloris asiatica
TGGCTCATCTTCTGGCACTATATCTGACAATATTCTGGTGCTTGTCATCATATTTGACTAGTTAATATTCTGGTGCCAGTTGACAGTCTACTACTGCTATTCAGAAGGTTTTCAGTGACTAAAATTTGGAAATAGTCTGTCTCTCCTGCTTCCTTGCTTATCTTCATCTAGAAGTTTAGCTGAAATCTATCCTCCATGGGTTGCTCTGCTGGTATTTAAAAAACCAGTGGCAAAGCCACTAGAATCACAGCAACACACAAGCCATTACAGTACAACAAACTGACAGACGAGTTGTGCTTTAGGTACATAAGTACCTGAAAATTTTTAGCCAATTATACGGTCAGTACATAAAGAACCCAAAAGATATAAAACCATTTTTCTTCTCTTTAGAAAAAGGAGAATTATAAATAATATTTAATATCCAATGCCTCAACCAGAATTAAAAAATCAGATGTTGTCAAACTGATTTTTAGTTATGGTGACCCCTTGTGTGTCAAACTACAACTGTGCTCCAAAAGCTTTTCAATGGCTGGTTTTTCATAGATGACCAGCATTTCCTTCTGACACTATTGATGAATAGCCAACTTTTCAGCTACACCACTCAAAATTCCAAACCAGAATTATTGGTGTTGTTAATTGCCTTCAAGTGAATTCCAATTCATGGCAACCCACTGAGTAGAACTATACACCATAATTTTTTCAAGTCTGTGGCTCTTCAGAAGCAGACCTCCACACCTGTCTTCAAAGGAGCCCCTGAAATCACCAATTTCTCAGCTAGTAAATTCCATCACTCACCTGTCAGTTTGTCATATTGTGGTGGGTTTATAAGTTGTTGTTATTCTGGAAGCTATGCCACTTGTGAGTTGCTGTGATTTTAGAAGCTATTTTAAACACCAGCAGGGTCACTCAAGGTGAACAGGTTTCAGAAGAGCTCCCAGACAAGACAAACTAGGAAGAAAGAGTGACGAACTACTTCTGAATATTTAGTCACTGAAACCCTTATGAAAAACAGAGAAACACTGTCCAATATAGCACCAGAAAATGAGCCCCTCAGGTTGGAAGGCACTCAAAATGTTACTAGGAAAGAGCTGCCTCCTCAAAGTAGAATTGACTGAGATGAAGAGAATGGAGTAGGATCCATGGGAATAAAGCACTTGGGGACTTCATTTGTTGATGGGGTACAACTCAAAATGAAAAGAAAAAACTGTAAATGTCCATTAATAATCAGAACATAGAATGTACAAAGTATGAATCTAGGAAAATTGGAAATTGTCAAAAATGAAATGGAAAGCATAAACATCAATATCTTAAGCATCAATGAGCTGAAATGGACTGGTATTGACCATTTTGAATCTGACAACCACATGGTTTATGATGCTGGGAATGACAAATTAAAGAAGAATGGTGTTGCATTCATCGTCAAAAAGAACATATCCAGATCAGTCATGAGGTATAATGCTGTCTGTGATAGGATAATATCCATGTGCCTACAGGGAAGCCCAGAGCCCAATTAATACCACTATTATTCAAACTTATGCACCAACCACAAAAGACAGTGAGGATGAAATAGAAGAATTCTACCAACTTCTTCAATCTGAAATTCATCAACCATACAATCAAGATACATCAATAATCACTGGCAATTGGAATACAAAGGTTGGAAACAAAGAGGAAGTATCAATAGTTGGAAAATATGGCCTTGGTGATAGAAAAGATGTTGGAGATCACATGATAGAATTCTGCAAAACCAGTGATTTGTTCATTTCAAATACTTCTTTAGACAGCATAAAGAGATGATTATAGACATGGACCTCAGCAGATGGAATACACAGAAATCAAATTGACTACATCTGTGGAAAGAGATGTTGAAAAACTCATATCATCAGCCAAAATAAGGTCAGGGGCAGATTGTGGAACAGATCATCAATTGCTCATATGAAAATTCAGACTGAAGCTGAAGAAAATGAAAACAAGTCCATGAGAGCCAAAATATGACCTTGCCTATATCCCACCAGTATTTAAAGAGCAGATTTGTTATATTAAACACTAAAGATCAGGAAAGTTTGGGGATGACATCAAGGACATCTTACAAGAAGAATGCAAAACAAAATTAAGAAGTCAAGAAAGAAGGAAAAAATCAAAATGGATGTTAGAAGAGACACTGAAACTTGCTGTCCA
>NW_006408782.1:3747971-3751437 GCF_000296735.1 Chrysochloris asiatica
ATGAAGAAAAATGTGGTATCAGGATTGGAGGAAGACTCATTAGTAACCTGTGATATGCAGATGATACAACCTTGCTTGCTGAAAGTGAAGAAGTTTTAAAATATTTACTGATGAAGATCAAAGACCACAGCTTTCAGTATGGATTGCATCTCAATGTAAAGAAAACAAAAATCCTCACCACCAGACCAATAAACAACATTCTTATCAATGGAGAAAAGAGTGAAGTCGTTAAGGACTTCATTCTTCTTGGATCAACTATCAACACTCATGCAGCAACAGTCAAGAAATCAAACAATGCATTGCATTAGGCAAAATCTGTTGCACAAGACCTTTTTAAAGTGTTGAAGAGCAAAGATGTCAGCATGAGGACTAAGATGCACCTGACCCAAACCATGGTATTTTTAATAGCCTCATATGCATGCGAAAGCTGGACAGTGAATAGGAAGACCTTGTAAGAATTGATGCTTTTGAGTTATGGTGTTGGAGGAGAATATTGAAAGTACCATGAGCTGCCAAAAGTACCAACAGATCCATTTTGGAATAAGTACAGGCAGAGTGCTCCTTGGAGGCCAAGATGGACAAACTTCATCTCTCATACTTCGGACATATTGTCAGGAGGGACCAGTAACTGGAGAAGTATATAATGTTTGGTAAGGTGAAGGGTCAGAGAAAATGAGGAAGACATCCATGGAGATGAACTGGCAAAGTGGCATCATCAATGGGCTCAACTGTGAGGTTGGCTGAGTTTTCGGTCTGCTGTACATAAGGTTGCTATAAGTAGGTACTGACTCGATGGCACCTAACAACAACAATAAGTGTTTATATGGACCACACCAGAAGGAATACACAGAAATCTAATTGACTGCATCCATGAAAGAAACAGTGAAAAAGTTCCATATCATTAGCAAAAAAAAAGGCCAGGTAAAGACTGTGGAACAGACCATGAATTGCTTATGTTTGTTCAGGCTGAAAGTGAAGAAAATTGAAACAAATCCACAGGAAGCAAAATATGACCTTGCATATATCTACCTGAATTTAGAGATCATCTGAAGAATGCATTAGATGCATTAAAAACTAATGACCAAAGATCAGAAGTATTGTTGTATGACATCAAGAACATCTCATAGGAAAGACAAAAGGTCATTGAAAAGACAATAAAAAAGGAAAACAAACTGAAATGGATGTCAGAAAAGACTCTGGAACTAGCTCTCCAGTGTAGATGCTAAAGCATATGGAAGAAGAAGGAGATGAAAGAGCAGAACAGATAATTTCCAAGGGCAGCTTGACAAGACAAAGTCAAATATTGTAATAAAATGTGCAAAGACCTGCAGTTAGAAAATCAAATGGAAGAATGTGCTTCGTATTTCTCAATTTAAGGGAACTGAAGGAAAAAATCTAGTCTCAACTTTCAATATTGAAAGTTTCTATGAAGTCCTGGTGTGGCACTGCAGGATAATGCACTGGACCACAAGATTGGATTGAATTAGTAGTTAGTGGTTCAAACCCACCAGCTACTCCTCAGAAATCCTAGACAGGGTTGTTATGAGTTGAAATCAACTCAATGGCACTTAACAAAATATTAAATGATGCTTGCTGATTTAGTTATTAGGTGCCATCTAGTCGGTACCAACTCATAGCAACCCTAAGCACAGCAAAACAGAACACTGCCAGGTCCTGTACCAACTTCACAAACATTGCTACGTTTGAGCTCAATGCTGCTGCCATTGTTCCAATCCATCTCATTGGGAGTCTTCCTCTTTCTCTCTGACCTTCCACCCTACTTAACATGATATCGTTCTCGAATGACTGCTCCCTCATGATAATATGTCCAAAGTATGAGAGACAAAGTCTGGCCATCCTGGCTTCCAAGGAACACTCTGGTTGTACTCTTCCAGAACAGATCTGTTTGTTCTTTTGGCAGTCCATGGTAATTTCAGTATTCTCCTCCAACACCATAACTCAAATACATCAATTATTCTATGATTATTCCTTATTCACTCTCCAACTTTCATATGTATATGAGGTTATTGAAAAACCATGGCTTGGGTCATGCACACCTTAGTCCTCAAACTGACATCTCTGTTCTTAAACAGTTTAAAAAGTCCTTTGCAGCAGGTTTGCCTAATACTATATGTTGTTTGATTTCTTGATTCCTGCTTCAATGAGTGTTGATAGTTGATCCAAGCAAAATGAAGTCTTTGACAACTTCAACCTTTTCTCCATTAATAAGAATGTTGTTCATTGGTCCAGTGATTTTGTTTTCTTTGCATTGAAATGCAACCCATACCAAAGGCTGTGGTATTTGATCTTCATTAGTATAGTGTAAGTCCCTCTTTGATTTCAGCAAGCTAGTTTGTACCATCTGCGTATCTCAGGTTGTTAAAGAGTCTTCTTCCAATACTGATGCCACATTTTTCTTCATATAATGCTGTTTCTCAGATTATTTGCTCAGCCTACGAATTCAATGAGTATGGTGAAATAAGTGTTTGCAGGCAGCATCAAGAGAATATGTAAGGAATACATACTGTCACTGTACTAAAAAGAAATGGTTGGTTCAACCATTTCAAGAGATAGCATATGGTCAAGAGCCAATGGTCCTGAAGGAAGAATTTTAAGGTTCAGTGAAGGCATTGGCAAAGAACAAGTCACCAGAAATTGATGAAGCTTGAATAGAAATCTTTGAACAAATTGATATAGTACTGGCGACACTCATTTATCTATGCCAAGAAATTTGGAACAGCCATCTGGCCAAATGTTTGTGCCCATTCTAAAGAGAGGTGATCCAAAGGAATGTTGAAATTATCAGACATTATTAATACAACATGCAAGTAAAATTTAGCTAAAAATAATTGACTAATGGCTGAGAAAATACATTGATTGTGAACGGTCAGATTCAGACAAGGTAATGGAAGAAGGGATATCATTAATGATGTCAGATGGACCTTGGCTGAAAGCACAGATTATCAGAAAGTTATTTTCCTGTACTTTATTGACTACTCAAAGGCTTCTGATTGTGTGGCTCATGACAAGATATTGACAGCATTGCAGAGAATTAGTATTCTTATACCCATAATTGTGTTCATGAGGAATCTGTACATGTTTTTGTTGTTAGGTGCCATCAAGTCTGCACCGACATCTAATACCCTATGTATAACAGAACAAAATGCTGCCCGGTCCTAGGCCAACCTCACAATTGTTGCCACGTTTGAGCCCATTGATGCTGCCACTTTTCCAAACCATCTCCTTGAGGGTCTTCCTATTTTTCTCTGACCCTCCACCTTGTTGTTATTGCTGTTAGGTGCCATCGAGTTGGTACTGACCCATAGCAACCTTATGCACAACAGAATGAAACACTGCCTGATCCTGAGCCAACCTCACTACTGTTGCCACGCTTGAGTCCATCGATGCTGCCACTTGGCCAATCCATCTCTTTGGGGGTCTCCTTCATTTTCTCTGACCCTCCACC
>NW_006408782.1:3759542-3760367 GCF_000296735.1 Chrysochloris asiatica
AACAACAACAACAACAGTCAAGCAATTACTCCAATGCTCCATCCAGCATCTCCTCCCAACCGTAAGTAGTACAGTAATAGACAACACAGAAATGGTGCAAAATCCTACCAGTTACACATGTTACTGATACATTTTTCAATATAAATATGTAAAACTAGAAGTCAGTTTATTCTTGTTGGAGACATAACTGACTTCAGATATGCTTGTTTTCATTTACATAACTTGTTGTTAAGTGCCATCCTGCCAGTTCCCACCTATAGTGACCTTGTATATGCTTTCCGAGAAGCAGTTGGTGAACTTGAACCGCTAATCTTGCATTTCAAACCAATTTTGCAGTCCAGTATATTAACTGACAGGGCCACACTAGGACTCTTACATATCTTACAATTTGTTTATATTTCAATGGTCCTTTATATCCTTGGTTATATAACACAGACTTAAATCGCTATGTTACAATTCAGCAAAAGAATGACTTTATTCCTTATCAGCTCACAGATTCTATGCCTTGGTCTCTCCACTTCTATACCTCAATGTATAGCAAGTAACATACTTCCTTCCTTCAAATTATACCAAGCGAGTTTCTCTTTTTCCTTTGCCATCATATCTACACATTTTATAATTATAACATTCAGAACTGACAGGAAGCAGAAGGAAGGCTCTAACTTTTAATTAAGATTAGATCATCCATCTTATTAGTGAAACAGCTAATTAGTGAAGCAGCCAAGATCACTTAAATATCAAAAGGGTAAAATGCCTCAAAAAGGTTTAATATATCGGATCATAAGACATGTGTCATTGTGGCTCTTTCCTGCTCAGGAAAGTCAT
>NW_006408782.1:3760467-3764934 GCF_000296735.1 Chrysochloris asiatica
CTCAAACTGACATCTTTGTTCTTCAACACTTAAAAAGTTCTTGTGCAGCAGATTTGCCTAATGCAATACGTTATTTGATTTCTTGACTTCTGCTTCCATGAGTGTTGATAGTTGATCCAAGAAGAATGACGTCCTTAACAACCTCAATCTATTTTCCCTTGATAAGAATGCTGTTATCCCTAATCTGTACATAGACAAGGGTTTGTAATCAGGAAATGTGTATGTCAAGGTTGTATTTTTCCACCATACTTATTCAGTGTATATGCTGATCCTATAATCAGAAAAGTTGTATTATAAGAAAAAAAAAAATATGGCATCAGGATTGGAGGAAGAGTTACTAATAACTTGCAATAGGTAGATTATCCAACCTAGCTAGCTGGAAGTGAAGAAGACTTAGCATACATACTAATGAAGATCAGGACATTAAAACCTGAAAATGTTAAGATACTTCTTTACTTTCCATATTCCAGGATCCAAATAATACAGAAACTATATAGATATCACTGATATCTGTATTATCTTCCCTGTTCCGAAGAATCCTAATAGTCTTACACTACCCACAGGAGGAGATGACCAGGGGAATTCTATTAGATGTTATTAGAAACAACACATTTAGCCTTAGGACACACTTACAGTATGAATTTTATAAAATTAAAATGATACTTTGTGTGAAAAAAATGTGTAGGTTTAACAATCTAGTGCCAGGTGGTGTTCTATATGGATTTAACTTTCTGAATTTAAAATAGAAAGTGGAGAGAAGAGACAGAAGAAGAGAGAAAGAGAGATTGGAGAGACAGAGAAATACTCATACCTGCCTCACTCCATAAAACACGCAAACAAGAGCATCTATTGATTGTAAAGTAAATGTCTTTTTTTTAAGTTAATAGCCTTTAAGAGCATAAATTTTTAAATAATATGGAAAGATGTAAAATCAGAAATTACACTGTTGGAGAGTATGTGAACACAGCAGCACAAGGTTTTAAAATAATGTTTGACCTTTTTTGAGAATGAAATTTCAAGTAATTCTTAATTTACAGAATAAAGTAAGATCGACTAGTGACCCAAAAATATTTATAAATTTAATAATTAGACTTGACATGATTATCTGTAGCTTTGATCTTTAAATTTTTGTGTGCACAACCCTTTAATGTTTCATGGACTCAGAGTTCTCAAGAGATATTGTAAATTAATAATATTTTGTTGTTGTTGTTGTGTGCCATGAAGTCGGTTCTGACTCATAGCGACCCTGTGCAGGGTTTCCAAGGCTGTAAATCTTTACTGGAGTAGAAAGCCTCATCATTCTCCCATGGAACAGCTGGTAATTTTGAACTTCTGACAGTGAGATTAGCAGTCCAATTCGTAACCACTACACTACCAGAGCTCCTTTAAATTAATAATATTTGTGGGTAAAAATTTGTCTCTGAAAACCTTGTTACCTAGATTCAAATTATAGTTATTATAGATTGATCTATATCAGTGATATCTCAACTATCTTAAATTATAATTTGAAGGTCATGTTTTACCACCCAAACCCCAAATTTTCAGTCCTCTGTGTTTCATCCTCATATTCCAAATTATTAATTTAGTTTTTCTCTTTTCCCCATGAGTATTTCTAAAATCCAAACTGGTCAGTTGTCCATCAAAAGATGGCACATCCATTAGTTACTGAAAAAGTTCAGACTAGCTGCTCCTTAGGAAACCTATGCAGAGTCACTATGAGTTGGGCTGACTGTGGGCAGTTAACAACAACAAGAACATGATGAAAGAACATGATGAATGAAGACTTAAATTTTTATCCTAAACTTTACAGTTTAGTTTCTATTCACATTTCCATCCCATCTTTAAAACATGTATTCACTGACTATTAATCATCAATGTGTTTATTTTCTTGTTATAAGATTTATGAATGGTATCATGGAAGATTAAATATTTGCCACTGACCCTAGTTGAATCTTAGCACACACTGTTCCTCTTCACCCATATGACTAGACTCCAACTGTCCAATAAATGACTGCCAAATTACCAGTCCAATCTTCCTTTCCACTATAATTTGCTCCTTGTCTATGCAACCCAATTTTCTCCATGTTGTTGTTATTTTAAGCACTACCAAGTCGATTCAAACTCACAGTGACCCTGTATAGGGTTTCCAAGGAGCTGCTCGTGGATTTGAACTGCTGACCTTTTGGTTCACAGTCCAGTGCTTATCTTATAGTGTTACACAATATTTGAACAATTCTCTAAACCAAACTAAATATGACTTCCTTCCTGAATCTACCATAAAAAATTATAACTCTTTAGAGAAACCCCATCTTGTTGTTCTTGTTAATTGCCATCAAGTTAGTTCCAAATCATAGCAATCCTACTTAGGACTCCCAAGGAGTTACTGGTGGTTTTGAACCACCAACCTTGTGGTTAGCAATCCAGTGCTTATCTTACAGTGCCACACCTGGTCTCTTCTCGTTGCTGTTGTTAAGTGACATCCTGCTGGTTCTGACATGCAGCAATCCTGTATAAGAGTTTCAAAGGACTGGCTAGTGGGTTTGAATTACCTCATGATTAGCAGTTCAGTGCTTATCCTATAGTGCCACGCCAAGACTTCAGGACTCCTCTTGCTGATGCTAAGTGCTGTTGAGTCAATTCGAACTCTTAGCAACCCTGTATAGGTTTCTGGGGAGCGGTTGGTGAGATTGAACTGCTGACCTTATGGTTCAAAATGACCTTGCCATCCAGTGCATATTCTACAGCCCCACACCAATACTTCAGTACACTTGGAACTGCCTTAATATTGACGTAACAGATGCAAGGCACACCCATCTGTCATATGAGGAATGAGATGTTTAACCTATAGGCACACTTCTACTGGTCCAGACACTAGAAGTAACCTCTCACCTCAAGAGCCTGTTCTAGAGTACCAAGAAACAGCAGACTTCTGCTGGAGAATGGACAAGAACATGGACAAAATCTTCACTTACTGCAAGTGTTCAATAACTATTGGAAGCTACGGACAAAATAGGAACACTAAACAAACAAACTTCTAAAGCATAACATTCTTCACACTAAGCACAAGGTAATATCAGTCCACCAAGGTACACTGCTGAAACAAGATTGAAACTCAGTAAATTACTTACAAGATGTCACATTGAAGACGAAAGTGCACTTGAGTCAAGCCATGGTATTTTGAATCACTTGGTAGGCATGTGAAAATTGGATAACGAATAGGAACATAATAGAATAAATGGTGCATTTAAATTATGGTGCTGGTAAAGAATATTGAAAGCTCCATAGATAACTGGAAGAAAGAACAAATCTGTCTTAGAGGAAGTAGAGCCAGAATGTTCCTGAGAATTAAGAATGGTGATAATTCATCTTTCGTTCTTTGGATATGCTGTCAGGAGGAACCAGTCCCCAGAGAAAGACATCGTGCTTTGCAAAATGAGGCATCATTGAAAAAGAGAAAGATCCCCATCATAATAGATTGACACAATGGCAGCAACAATGGGATTAAATATAACAACAATTGTAAAGAAGGCACAGGATGGGCAGCATTTTGTTCTGGTGTACATAGAGTCACTATGAGTTGGAACTGACTTGAAGACACCTAATAACATCATCATTTATGCTTTAAAAGTTTATCATTTTTATACCACTTTACAAAATTTGGATTGTTCAGAACATAATATCCAACTCTGAGTGCACAGAATAAGAAACAATATAATATCATAGGACATTGTATTAGCATTCTGAAAATCAGTATCCAATTAATCTAGTGATAATTTCCCAACCAAATAAAGAAGTGATTGTGGGAGTGTTGTTAATATTGTTTTTGTTACGTGCTACCAAGTTGGTTCTGACTCATACAGATCCTGTATAGGGTTTCCAAGGCTATTTAAATCTTTGCCAGAGCAGAAAGCCTCATCTGTCTCACACAGAGCGGCTGGTGGGCTCAAACCACTGACCTTGTGGTTTACAATCCCATGTTTATCGTATGGAGCTACCATCCTCATATGTATAATATAATGATAAATTTCCCTATTTTAATGAAAATTGGAATACATGTATTTAAATCATGAAGATGAGGATAGTAAAATAAGATTACACAATATCCAGTATCATCTTGTAAACTGTGATTAAATCAAACTGTGTAATTTTATAATCAGTTGACTTTCACACCACATTAAAATAGTGTCTTGAATGACAGAAATAAAATGTTCTGGTACATAGGAAACAATTGGGTCCTTGTGAATCTCGTGTCCTTGTGAATATAATAAGTGGAACAACTCAGTCATTCTTTTCCTTAATATTTGCTGAACAAATTTGAAGTAAAATAATTTCAAGCACTAAGAGGGGTTGTTTGTATCATAGTTTTAGGAGCCCTGGTAGCATAGTGGTTATGAGTTGGATTGCTAACCACAAGGTCAGCAGTTCAAATCCATCATTAGCTCAGAGGGAAAAAGATGAGGCTTTCTG
>NW_006408782.1:3774054-3778863 GCF_000296735.1 Chrysochloris asiatica
ACTCCATGGCACTTAACAACAACAACATAAATATGATATTGTAGAATATTAAAGAAATTGGGATGAAAGCAAACTTTGACATATCCCATTGCCTTAAACTTCTTTATAATATTCTGCATACATGAATTCAAGTAGAAATTCTAGCACTAAATATGTTATTGAAATTTTCTCAAAGAAAATAATCTTACTTCACACTAAAGAAAAATGACTAAATGTCACAAAGATAAATTCTTAGTTTTCTTTGAATATAAACTTATCCTTGTTGGAAATTTTAAAGCGTCCCTGAAAATAATCATGGAAATAGCATTTCACTTCTGGAAATCCATTTGGTTTATTTATTCTTTATGATGTCACAGCACATTGAGCATAGGGCTGCTAACCACAAGGTCAGCTCTGCAGGAGCAGGGTGAGGTTACCTACTTTCGGAAAGATTTGCAGCCCCAGAAACCCTAGTCTGTCCTTAAGGGTCGCTGTGAGGTAGAATCAAGTTGACAACAGTGATGACAGTAGTGTTGGTATGAATAATCCTATGTTCATAGCCTCTGTCTGGAAAACACTCCCAGGTGCTGGTCATTCATTCTCAAGTCTTGAAGAAATATTTTCTCATCTTTAAAATTTATTGAAAGATCTAGTTTAAATAATGCTAAATTTATCCTCCAACCAAAATGTCTATTTTCCACCAGATGATATATCTGTTGTATGAAGTACATTTCTCCAAGCAAAGATGTGATTCAAAATTGTCATTTTTGAAATTACCTAATCATTTTTATATTATTGAACATTACTCACTGTGGTATTCTCAGTGGTGTGCCAACTTTTCTGGATCAGGATTCTCAGTGGTTTGGCAGCTAATATGTAGTCATTCTTCAGAAGAAGATCTAGTATAATGTAATCACTTCCATGATGTGATCTATATGAGCAGCCAAACAACTGAAAGTAACTAGCCTTCAGGATGTGACCAAATGCTTTGGCAAGGCTTGCTTGCTTTTCAATGGGTCTAGATCTTACATCTGGCTCTTCATATGTCTCTTGTGCTTTAGGCTTGAGTCAGCAGCCTACCATATTGTCTTCCAGTCCTGGGAGTTGTCTGCAATCTGCAATCATATCTGCTGACCGTAGGTTCATTTGTCTCTGCAGTCAGAAGCCTGCTGTCTAACATACTGATCTTGGGCTCATTGGCCTCTGAACCTTGGTGAATCAAAAGAAGATAGTCTCTACAACTGTCTGATCCTTTGCTTTTGCATAACCCTCTATACACATATAAAGTCCACTGCTTTTGCTTCTCTAGAGATCCAAGCCAAAGACACCCACCATTGTCAAGAGCTTTGTAAGTATCATGCCTAAAAAATAGGAAGATATAATTATCTGATGAAGAAACAACAGTTTATAGTGAGATTATAACCAGCTTTAATAATTAAATAAGTATTAAGTGAAGGCTTTTTTTTCTTTTTTTAATGACTTAGTAGTAATTTTATTTTTGTTCCTGGATAGATGAAAGGCTTCACTCTAGGCTGTTCAATTTTACCTGGAGGAACCTAGAAAGAACCTGAAAAGATAAGTGTAGTGATCTACACCCAAAATATCAGCCATTTCTACTCTAACACACCTCATATTACAAGAAGACAGAACCGACTGAGCAGAAATTGGTGTAATTAATCTCTTAAAAATTTAATTATTATTTTTCCAAGTGCGTTCATAAGTAAGCCAATTCACTGATTTAACAAACACTCCTTTGTCTTCTTAATATCATTTTTCTAACCTATAAACTTGTTTGTCACTTTGTCGTACTGTGGTGGATGGTGTGTTACTGTGATGCTGGAAGCTATCCCATGGGTAGTTTAAATACCAGCAGGGTCACCTATGGTGGACAGATTTAATCTGAACTTCCACACTAAGACAGACTAGGAAGAAGGAGAGATGGGCTACTTAGAATATTTAGTCACAGAAAACCTTATAAATAACAGTGGAGCACTATCAACACCAGAATATTGAATATTGAAACATGATAAAGAGTGTCAGAATATTATCACATAGAGTGCCAGAGGATGAACCCCTCAGGTTGGAATGCACTCAAAATGTGTCTGGGGAAGAGTTGCCTCCTCAAAGTAGACTTGACAGGAATGATGTAAAAGGAGTAAAGCCTTCAAGACCTTCATTTGCTGAAGGGGCACAATTCAAAATGAAGAGAAACAACTGTAAACATCCATTAATAATCAGAAAATGGAATGCACAAACTATGACTCTAGGAAAACTGGAAATTGTCAAAATTGAAATGGAATACATAAACATCAATATCTTAGGCACTGTTGTTGTTGTTGTTAAGTACCGTGGAGTCGGTTCCAACTCATAGTGACCCTACACAGTGTTTCCAAGGCTGTAAATCTTTACGGGAGCAGACCGCCTCATCTTTCTCCTGCGAAACCGCTGGTAGTTTCGAACTGTAGACAAGGTTAGCAGCCCGATTTGTAACCACTACGCTACCAGAGCTCCCTATCTTAGACATTAGTGAGCTGAAATGAACTGGCATTGGCTATTTTGAATCTGACAACCACATGGTTTACTATGCCACGAATGACAAATTGAAGAAGAATGGTGCTGCATTCATCATCAAAAAGAAAATACCAGATCTGTCTTGAAGTACAAGTCTGTCTATGATAGGATAACATCCATATGCCTACAAGGAAGACCCACAGCACATAACAATAACAACATGGAAGACCACTTAATACAACTATTATTCAAATTTACACAATGACTAAAGTCAGTGATGATGAAATTAAATAATTCTGCCAAATTCCTGTGTCTGAAATTGATCAAATACGTGATCAAGATGTATTGATAATTACTGACAATTGGAATGCAAAGATTGGAGACAAAGAAGCAGGATCAGTAGTTAGAAAACATGGGCCTAGCACTAGAAACGATGATGGAGATCGCATGATAGATTTTGCAAGACCAATGACTTCTTCATTACAAATACCATTTTTAAACAGCATAAAAGATGACTAGACACATGAACCTCACCAGATGGAATACACAGAAATCAAATGACTACACCTGTGGAAAGAGATGGTGAACAAGCTCACTGCAATCAGCCAGGGGCAGACTATGGACCACCAATTGCTCATATGCAAATTAAGCTGAGGATGAAAATCTGAAAACAAGTCCAAGAGCCAAAATATGACCATGAACATGTCCCACCCAAATATAGAAATCATCGCAATAATAGATTTGATGCATTAGACACTAATGACCAAAGAACAGAAACAGTGGGATGACTGTTTGGTCAAGAAGACCATACTGTTTGGTCAAGAAGACATGCATTAGACACTAATGACCAAAGAACAGAAACAGTGGGATGACTGTATGGTCAAGAAGACCATACAGGAAGAAAGCAAAAAGTCATTAAGAAGACAAGAAAGGAAGAAAAGACCAAAGTGGATATTGGAAGAGACTCTGAAACTTACTCTCTCTCCAGTGTAGAGATGCTAAAGTAAATGGAAGAAATGAGAAGGTGAAAGAGCTGAATATCAATTTTCAGAAGCCAGCTTGAGAAGACAAAGTCAAATACTATCAAGTAGTGTGAAAAGACCTGGAGTTAGAAAATCAAAGAGAAGAACATGCTCAGCATTCCTCAACCTTAGGAAACTATAGAAATAATTTAAGCCTCAACTTGCAATACTGAAGGATTCTATGGCACTTAACAACAACAACATGAACAAAATATTGAATGATGCAGAAAGCATAAAAAGAAGCTGGACCCACTGTACAGACCCACTGTACCAAAAAGATATGGCCAGTGTTCAACCATTTCAAGACGTGGCATATGCTCAAGAGGCAATGATACTGAAAGAAGAAGTCCAAGGTGCATTGAAGTCACTGGCAAACAACAAGGCACCGGGAATTAATGGAATGCAAATTGAAATCATTCAACAAGCTACAATATGCAGATGATTCATTCTTGCTTGGCGAAAGGGAAGAGGAATTAAATCACTTAGTGAAGAAGATCAAAGATCATTGTCTTCAATATGTCTTCAGTAACTCAATGAAAAGACAAGATATATTCTCAACAATAAATAGCATTATTATAAATGACGAAAATATTGAAGTTGGCAAAGATTTTATTTTGTTTGGACCTAATATCAACAATCACAGAAGCAGCAGTCAAAAAATCAAATGACATATTGCATTATTGTTGCGTTGTTGTTAGGTGCCATCGAGTCAATACTGACTAATAGTGACCCTACGCATAACAGAACAAAACACTGCCCAGTCCTGGGTCAACCTCACAATTGTTGCCACTCTTCAGCTCATTGATGCTGTCACTTTGCTAATCTTTCTCGCTGGGGACGGGAGGGAGATCTTCCTTTTTTTCTCTGACCCTCCACCTTACCAAATATAATATCCCTCTCCAGTGACTGTTCCCTCCTGACAATAATTCTGAAGTATGAGAGATAAAGTCTGGCCATCCTGTCCTCCAAAGAGTACTCTGGTTGCACTTCTTCCCACACAGATCTATTGGTTCTTTTGGCAGTCCATGGTACTCTCAATACTCTCCTCAAACACCATAACTCAAAAGCATCAATTCTTCTATGATCATCCTTACTCATGGTCCAACTTTAGCATGCATATGAGGTTATTGAAAATAACATGGCTTGGGTCAGATGTACCTTAGTCCTCAAGCTGACATCTTTGCTCTTCAACACTTTAAAAAAGGTTTTCTGCAGCAGATGCGCTTAGTGCAATATGTTATTTGATTTCTTGGCTGCTGCTTCCATGAGTATTGATGGTTGATCCAAGAAAAATGAA
>NW_006408782.1:3779678-3786166 GCF_000296735.1 Chrysochloris asiatica
CAACTCGATGGCACTTAACAATAAGTGGTAACAGTTGGACTGTGAATAACAAAGATACTACGAAAATTGATGCCTTTTAGTTATGGTGTTGGAGAAGAACATTAAAAGCATCATGGACTGCTAGAAGAGATAAACAAAATATGTTAGAAGATGTTCAGTTAGAAGCCAAGTTGGCAACACTGTGTCTCTCATACTTAAGACATATTATCAATGAGGGACCAATCCTTGGAGTTGGACATGCAGCTACAAAAAGTGAAGTGTCCAAGATAAAGAGGAAGACCCTCAATGAGAGTGATTGTACAGTGGCAGTAGCAATGGGCTCAAGGGTATCAACGATTCTGGTAATGATTCAGGACCGGGCAGTGTTTCATTCTATTTTGCCTCATTTAGCTGTGAGTCAAAATCATCTGGACAGCAACTAACAATAACCTAGTCAAGTGATTGGAAGAGATCCATATTTGTGTCCATTCTAAAGAAAGATAATAAAACAGAATACAGAAATCATCAAACAATATTATTAATATCACAAGATTACAAAATTTTACTGAATTTAAACAGTTGCAGTGGTACATCAACAAGCACGTTCCAGAATTTCAAGCCAGATTCCAAATATAATGTGGAATGAGGGATATCATTGATGATGTCAGATGGATCTTGATTGAAAGCATAGAATACCACTAAGTTGCTTATATGTGCTTTATTTGCAATGCAAAGATATTCAACTCTGTGGTTCATAACATGTTAAAGAATGGGTATTCCAGAACACTTCAGTTGCTCCTGAGGAATTGTACATAGAGCAAGAATAAGTCATCTGAACAAAACAATGGGACACAGACCAATGTAAAATCAGGAAAGGTGTTCAGCAGGTTTGAATTATTTCACAATATATTTCAATCTGTATGATGAACAAGTTATCTGAGAAACTGGATTACATGAAGAAGAATGTGGCATTAGGATTGGACAAGGACACTTTGTAACTGTTGTTGTTATTATTAAGTGTTGTTGAATTGTTTCCAAATCATAAAGACCCTATACAGAGTTTCCTAGAAACGCCTGATGAGATGGAACTGTTGACATTGTGGTTCAAACTGAATTTATTGTCCAGCACATTAACCCACAGTGCCACACTAAGACTCCAAAGGCATGCTAACAACTTGCAATATGAAAATAACATAGCCTTGCAAATCTTCTGTACTAACATCTGTAAAGTATTCAACAGCAAAGATGTCAGTTTGAGGACTGAGATACACTTGACCCATGTCAGGATATTTTCCATAACCTTATAAGCATGAAAGACAAGTGGTGCTCTGTCAGTTGTCATATTGTGGTGGCTTGTGAATTGCTGTGATTCTGGAAGCTATGCCACAGGTATTTCAAATACCAGCAGGGTCACCCATGGTGGACAGGTTTCAGATGAGCTTCCAGAGGAAGAGAAACTAGGAAGAAGAAGTGACAAACTTCTTTTCAGTGAATATTTAGTCACTGAAAACCTTATGAATAGCAGAGATAAAAGGTTAGATATAGTGCCACAAAATGAGTCCCTCAGGTTGCAAGTCACTCAAAATGTGACTGGGGAAGAGCTGCCTCTTCAGAGTAGAATTGACCGTAATGATGTAATTGGCCATGATAACATAATTGACTGTGATGACATGAATGAAGAAAAGCCCGTGAGAGTAAAGCCCTCAGGACCTATATTTGCTGACGGGGCACAACTCAAAATGAAGAGAAACAGCTATAAAATTCCATTGAAAATCAGAACATGAAATGCACAAAGTATGTATCTGGGAAAGTTGGAAGTTGTCAAAAATGAAATGGAAAGCATAAACATCGATATCTTAGGCATTAGTGAGCTGAAATGGACTGGTATTGGCCATTTTGAATCTAACAACCACATGGTTTACTATGCTGGAAATGACAAATTGAAGGGGAATGGTGTTGCATTCATAGTCAAAAAGAATATATCCAGATCAGTCATGAGATACAACATTGTCTATGATAGGATAATGCCTATGCACCTAAAGGGAAAACCAGTTAATACCACTATTATTCAAATTTATGCACCAACCACTAAAGCCAGTGAGGGTGAAATACAACAATTCTACCAAATTCTTCAATCTGAAATTTATCAAACATGCAATCAAGATGTATTGCTCCTTACTGGTAATTGGAATGCAAAGGTTGGGAGCAAAGAGGAAGGATCAGTAGTTGGAAAATATGGCCTTGGTGGTAGAAATGATGCTGGAGATTGCATGATAGAATTCTGCAAAATCAATGATTTATTCATTTCAAATACCTTCTTTAGACGGCATAAGAGATGACTGTACACAAGAACCTCACCAGATGGAACACATAGAAATCAAATTGACTACAACTGCAGAAAGAGAAGAGAGAAAAGCTCCATATCATCAGTGAAAACAAGACCAGGGGAAGACTGTGGAACAGACCATCAATTACTCATATGCAAATTCAAACTGAAGCTGAAGAAAATGAAAACAATTCCATGAGAGCCAAAATATGACCTTGAATATATCCCACCTAAATTTAGAGATAATTTGAATAACAGATTTGATACATTAAACGCTAAAGACCAAAGACCAGAAGAGTTGTGGGTTGACATCAAGAACATCATACATGAAGACAGCAAAAAGTCACCTAGAAGACAAAAAAGAAGGAAAAGGTAAAAATGGATGTCAGAAGAAACATTGAATCTTGCTTTCCAGTGTAGAGATGCTAAAGCAAATGGATGAAATGTGGAGGTTCAAAAACTGAACAGAAAATTTCAAAGATCAGCTAGAAAAGATAAAGCCAAATGGTACAACAAAATGTGGAAAGATCTGGATTCAGAAAACCAAAAAGGAAGAAGACACTCAGCATTTCTCAAGCTGGGGGAAATGAAGAAAAAATTAAAGCCTTGACTTTCATTATTGAAATATTCTCTGGGCACATTACTGAATAATGCAGAAAGCATCAAGAGAAGATGGAAAGAATACACAGTCACTGTACCAAAGGAAATGACTGATGTTCAACTGTTTCAAGAGGTAACATATGATCAAGAACCTATGATACTGAAGGAAGAAATTCAAGGTGCATTGAAGGAACTGGCAAAGAACAAGGCATCAGGAATTGATGGAATAAAAATTGAAGTCTTTCAAGATAGTGATGCAGCACAGGAGGCATTCACTCTTCTTTGCCAAGCAATTTGAAAGACAACTCTCTGGCCAACTGATTGGAAGAGATCCATATTTGTGCCCATTCCAAAGAGAGGTAACCCAACAGAATGCGGAAATCATTGGATAATCTCTTTGATATTCCATGCAAGTAAAGTTTTGCTGAAAGTAATATAGAAATGGGTGCAAGCATACATTGACAGAGAACTTCCAGATGTTCAAGCCGGATTCAGAAGAGGCCATGGAATGAGGGATATCATTGCTGATGCCCAATTGATCTTGGCTGAAAGCAGAGAATATCAGAAAGATGTTTACCTGTGCATTATTGACTACACAAAGGCTTTAGATTGTGTGGATCATGAAAAGCCATGGACAATACTGTGAAGTATGAGTATTCCAGAACATTTAATTGTACTCATGAGGAATCTGTACATGGACCAAGAGACAGTTGTTCGAACAAAACTGATTGTATTATTTAAAATTAAGAAAGGTGTATGACAGAGTTATATTGTTTCACCATACTTATTCAAGCTGTATGCTGAGCAAATAATCTGAGAAGCTGGGTTATATGAAGAAAATGATGGCATCAGGAATGGAGGAAGTCTCATTAATAACCTGCGATATTCAGATGATACAACCTTGCTTGCTGAAAGTGAAGAGGACTTAAAACATTTACTGATGAAGATAAAAAGAGTACAGTCTTCAGTATGGATTGCATATCAATTTAAAGAAAACAAAAATCCTCACTATTGGACCAGTATGCAACATTTTATCAATGGATAGATGATTGAAGTTGTCAAGGACTGCATTTTTCTTGGATCAACTATCTACACTCATGGTAGCAGCAGTCAAGAAATCAAAGGATGTATTGCATTAAGCAAATCTGCTGCACAAGACCTTTTTAAAGTGTTGAAGAGCAAAGATGTCAGTTTGAGGACTAAGGTGTGCCTGACCCAAGCCATGGTATTTTCAATAACCTCATATGCATGCAAAAACTGGACAGTAAATAAGGAAGACAGTAGAAAAATTGATGCTTTTGAGTTATGGTGTTGGAGGAGAATATTGAAAGTGCTATGGGCTGCCCATAGAACCAACAGATCTGTGTTGGAAAAAGAGCAGACAGAGTTCTCCTTGGAGGCCAAGATGGCCAAACTTTGTCTCTCTTACTTCGGACATATTGTCAGGAGGGACCAGTTGCTGGAGAAGGACATCATGTTTGGTAAACTGGAGGGTCAGAGATAAAGAGGAAGACCCCATCCAGGTGGATTGGCTAAGTGGCAGCATCAATGGGCTCAAACGTGGCAACAATAGTGAGGTTGACCCAGGTTCGGGCAGTGTTTCGTTCTGCTATAACTAAGGTCGGTATGAGTTGGCACCGACTGGATGGCACCTAACAACCACATAAGCATGTGAAAGCGATGGTGGTATTAATGTGCCGTGGAGTTAGTTCTTCATCATACAGAACCTGTACAGGGTTTCTGAGGCTGTAAATCTTTACTGGAGCAAAAAGACTCATCTTTCTCCCGCAGAACAGCTGGTAGTTTCAAACTGCTGACCTTGAGGTTTGCAGTCCTATTCATAACCACTCCACTATCCAAGCTCCTTACACATGTGAAAATAGGACAATGAAAAAGAAGACCATAGAAAAATTGATGCATTTGATCTATCATATTGGAGGAGAATATTAAAAGTACCATTGATCACTAAAAGAACAAACCAATCTGTATTGGGAGAAGTACAGTAAGAATTCTCCCTGGAAGTCAGGATGGTCAGATCTCGTCTCTCATACTTCAGACATATTAACAGGAGGGACCAGTCCCTGGAGAAGGGTATCATGTTTGGTAAAGTGGAGGATCAGATAAAATTAGGAAGACCCGCAACTTGATGAATTGGCACAATGGCAGCAGCAATGATCTCAATCATAACAGCAATTGTGAGGTTGGTGTAGTACTGGGTATTGTTTCCTTCTGTTGTGCATAAGGTTGCTATGAGTGGATACCAACTCAAAGGTACCTAATGACAACAACAACAATTAATTCTGATATAATAATTTTGCAATTATTAGAGCAGGAATCACCACTTGGATTAAAATAAGTGTTTATGCATTCTATAATTACAATGTGCGCCATTTGGACTGAACAAATTTCAAATTGATAATATAGCTTACAACTTTGGTCAGAATCATGTATGCATTATCTTTGTAGATCTAGATTATAGTCATGAGTGATAGTTCAAGGGCACTTGAATTTCATTTAATGAACAGATCAACATTCAGTCTTAAAATTTAATACTACACATTTAAAAAATAGTGGAGAAAAGAATTCAGCCAAATGATTCAGATACCAAATAGATTGTTTTGTTGGTTTCCCCCTACGGATTTGGTTTCAACCAAGACACCTGCAAAATGTTGCAAACTACATTTAATGTTATAAACATTTAAAGCAATGTTACCATACTTCCTTTAAAAAGCTAATACTCAAACTGCATTAATTGAATTAAAGTCACAGCTCTGATAATTAAGTACTCTTGTAGGTATGTTTGCCTGTCAGGTTAGAGGATCACTTTAAAAGGCTGTATTTGTAACATACTATCACTACACAAAGTGATAACTTTTACAGGAAGTGAAATTTCTAACACTAGAAATTGCCTGGAGTATTCTCTAGAGAAATGGAAGAATCTCACTAGTCTCTTACCCACAAGTGATTAGAATGCTAAAGTATTCATTTTCAAAATGAAATGTTAAAATTTAAAACTATTTCATTATTTGTGGGAAGAAAAATCAAGAAGGATGCAAGGATGTGGAGCGGACAAGAATTTAAAAGGAATGCTTGGCTATTCTAGATAATAAGATTAATCTGTTGTAGACTGTGCTATGTATTAATATACAAACAGAATGAATCATCAACCCTCCCATTATTTTTATATGTGTTTTCCCCTCTGCCCATTATCTGTAGCAGTATTGCATTCCAATTTAAGGTTATTTTTCCATCTAGAATTCCTATTAGAGTCTTTCTTGGTTTTGTCAAGTGAATAAATAGACAGAAATTTTTAAATATGTTACACATTAGGAGAAAAAAAAATGATGCAGTAGACAAACTACTTAAAGCTCCTAGAATATTTTCACGGTTAGACAAATATATTTGCTTTCTTCATGTAGGCACTTACCTTTCTTAGACTTGCAACTGGACTGTTAACAGCACAGAATCACAAGCTATTTAAATTGTTGTTGTTGTAACTACACTCCAGTCAGTTCTGACTCATAGGGATTCTTCATAGGGTTTCGAACAAGTGACCAGTTGGTTTGAACCACCAACCTTGTGA
>NW_006408782.1:3787401-3788776 GCF_000296735.1 Chrysochloris asiatica
TATTACTTTTAGTAAAACTTTACTCACATGGGATATCAAAGATATTGTCTGATGATTTTCACATTCTATTTGGTCACCTTTCTTTGGAATGGGGACAAATGTGGATCCCTTCCAATCAGTCAGGCAGATAGTTGTCTTCCAAGTTTCTTGGCATAGTTGAGTGAGTTCCTTCAGTACCACCTCACTTTCTTTAAATATTTAAATTTTTATTCTATCAATTTCTGATGTCTTGTTCTTTGCCAATTCCTTCAACGCACCTTGGACTTCTTCCTTTGGTGTCATTGGCTCTTGAGCACATGCTACCTTTTGAAACAGTTGAACATCAACCATTTCCTTTTGGTACACCACCACACGTCTGTCAGTTTGTCATACTATGGTGGTGGTTTGTGAGTTGCTGTGATTCTGAAAGCTATGCCTACAGTATTTTAAATACCAGCAGGGCCACCCATGGTGGACAGGTTTCAGATGAGCTTCCAGGTGAAGACATACTGGAAAGGAGTGACGAACTACTTCCGAATAGTTAGTCACTGAAAACCTTATGAATAGCAGAGAAACACTGTCGAATATTGTGTTGGTAAATGAGCCCCTCAGGTTGGAAGACACTCAAAATGCGACAGGGGAAGAGCTGCCTCCTCAAAGTAGAGTTGACCATGATGACGCGAATGGAGCAAAGCCTGTGGGAGTAAAGTCCTCGGGACCTTCAATTTCTGATAGGGCACAACTCAAAATGAAGAGAAACAGCTGTAAACATCCATTAATAATTGCAACACGGAATATACAAAATATGAATCTAGGAAAATTAAAAATTGGTCAAAAATGAAATGGAACACATACACATAGATATCGTAGGCATTGTTGTTGTTGTTGTTAGGTGCCATTGAGTCAGCACTAATTTATAGAGATCTTATACACAGCAGAACAAAGCTCTGCCTGAACCTGGTCCAGCCTCACTACTGTTGGCAAGCTTGAGTCCATCAATGCTGCTACTTGGCCAATCCATGCCATTGGGGTTCTTCCTCTTTTTCTCTGACTCTCCACCTTAGCAAACATGATATCCGTCTCTGTCTTAGGCAATAGTGAGCTGAAATCGACTGGTATTAGCCATTTTGAATCTGACAACCACATGGTTGATAATGCTGGGAATGCTGGGAATGACAAACTGAAGCAGAATGGTGTTGCGTTCATTGTCAAAAAGAACATATTTAAATCAGTCATTAAGTAAATTGCTGTCTGTGATAGGATAATGTCCATATGCCTACAGGGAAGACCTGTTAATACCACTATTATTCAAATTTACGCACCAACCACTAAAGCCAGTGAGGGTAAAATAGAAGAATTCTACCAACTTCTTCACTCTGAAATTGATCAAACATGC
>NW_006408782.1:3788876-3790504 GCF_000296735.1 Chrysochloris asiatica
GAGTGAGTTCCTTCAGTGCCACCTCACTTTCTTTAAATATTTAAATTTTTATTCTATCAATTTCTGATGTCTTGTTCTTTGCCAATTCCTTCAACGCACCTTGGACTTCTTCCTTTGGTGTCATTGGCTCTTGAGCACATGCTACCTTTTGAAACAGTTGAACATCAACCATTTCCTTTTGGTACACCAGCACACGTCTGTCAGTTTGTCATACTATGGTGGTGGTTTGTGAGTTGCTGTGATTCTGAAAGCTATGCCACCGGTATTTTAAATACCAGCAGGGCCACCCATGGTGGACAGGTTTCAGATGAGCTTCCAGGTGAAGACATACTAGGAAGGAGTGACGAACTACTTCCGAATAGTTAGTCACTGAAAACCTTATGAATAGCAGAGAAACACTGTCAAATATTGTGTTGGAAAATGAGCCCCTCAGATTGGAAGGCACTCAAAATGCGACTGGGGAAGAGCTGCCTCCTCAAAGTAGAGTTGACCATGATGACGCGAATGGAGCAAAGCCTGTGGGAGTAAAGTCCTCGGGACCTTCATTTTCTGATAGGGCACAACTCAAAATGAAGAGAAACAGCTGTAAACATCCATTAATAATTGCAACATGGAATATACAAAGTATGAATCTAGGAAAATTAAAAATTGGTCAAAAATGAAATGGAACACATACACATAGATATCGTAGGCATTGTTGTTGTTGTTGTTAGGTACCATTGAATCAGCACTAATTTATAGAGATCTTATACACAGCAGTACAAAGCTCTGCCTGAACCTGGTCCAGCCTCACTACTGTTGCCAAGCTTGAGTCCATCGATGCTGCTACTTGGCCAATCCATGCCATTGGGGGTCTTCCTCTTTTTCTCTGACTCTCCACCTTAGCAAACATGATATCCGTCTCTGTCTTAGGCAATAGTGAGCTGGAATTGACTGGTATTAGCCATTTTGAATCTGACAACCACATGGTTTATTATGCTGGGAATGACAAACTGAAGCAGAATGGTGTTGCATTCATTGTCAAAAAGAACATATTTAAATCAGTCATTAAGTAAATTGCTGTCTGTGATAGGATAATGTCCATGTGCCTACAGGGAAGACCTGTTAATACCACTATTATTCAAATTTTCGCACCAACCACTAAAGCCAGTGAGGGTAAAATAGAAGAATTCTACCAACTTCTTCATTCTGAAATTGATCAAACATGCAATCAAGATGTATTGATCATTACTGGTGATTGGAATGCAAAGGTTGGGAGCAAAAAGGAAGGATCAGTAGTTGGAAAATATGGCCTTGGTGATAGAAATGATGCTGGATATAACATGATAGAATTCTGCAAAATCAGTGATTTGTTCATTTCAAATATTTTTTTTTAGACAGCATAAGAGACGATTGGACCTCACCAGATGGAATATATAGAAATCAACTTGACTACAACTGCAGAAAAAGACGGTGGAAAAGCTCCTTATCATCAGTGAAAACAAGACCAGAGGCAGACTGTGAAACAGACCATAAATTATTTGTATGAAAATTCAAACTGAAGCTGAAGAACATGAAAATAAGTCAAAGAGAGCCAAAATATGAACTTGAATATATCCCACCTGAATTTAGAGATCATCTGAAGAACA
>NW_006408782.1:3790969-3800368 GCF_000296735.1 Chrysochloris asiatica
AGAGTCACTGTACCAGCACTCTCTACTTACCTTAATCTCTTATTAACATATTTTTTTATTTCTTTTTCAGGACTGCAAACTGGAAATACAGGACGTTTGCTTTGTAAAAGCATGTGCCTTAAAGCTATTCAAAACAGTTAGCATTGTCAATGCTTGTGATTGTTGTTAAGTGCTGTAGTGTCAGTTTGGATTCATAGTAGCCTTGTATAGGGCTTCCAAGGAGCAACGGTGGGTTTGACTCGTCTTGTGATCCAGTGTTTATCCAACATTGCCACACCAGGACTCCATTGTCAATGCAGGAGACTAATCATCTGTAGAGGATGTTTGTTAGTCAGATTCACTCATCCTGTATTTCCTTTGACCACAGCATGCCATTTTGTACATAAATCTGTATTGCCAACCAAGAGACTTCTTTATTTTATCTAATTGATCAGTCCATATAGGGGTTTCATCTCATAGCTGAGGATGCACCAAACAAAAGTCTCCTGCAGTTTATTGACCCTAGGGATGGGTGAAGAGAGGGGAAGCAGAGGAGTTAGAAGTAGTGGCATAAAAAAATTAAGTTCTGTGTCAGAGTGGGAAAAAGTATCTTCAGGGTCCCTTCTCATTTTCCTCTGATAAAGAGATGAAGCAAAAATGCTTGAGAAAGGGCTCTGCTGAAGGTTTCCCAGAACATGGTCTCCATATGGCAGTGCCCGGGCTAGCAATGCAGATTTGTACATGAAATAAGATGGTTTGTGGCTGACTCCCCTCAGATACTGCAGCACATTGGCTACACAAGTCCATTTGGGAAGGTCAGCCTTTCCCTGAGGCATGCCAAGTAAAGCTTTTGTAATTGCCTGTGGTCAGACCTGAAAAATCACATGCAGATTTATAGCCAGGAGCTACCTGACTCCTCAGCCATCCTGGCTACAGATTCCAAAGGCAAGGCTTCTAAAAGGATGGTAGAAAAAAGCAAAACCCAGCCCACTGAAAAAGTAACTTTTTTTTTTTTTTTTTTAGCATCTTTGCTTCCCTGCAGCCTTATTTTATATATGAGATGATTGTAATCATCATTGGTGTTTTTGGGTGCCCTGGAGTATATTCTGACTCACAGTGAACCCAGGTGTTGGTAGAGTAGAACTTTTGTTTAAACTTTTTGTTACTAATTGAGTCAAGGTTTTCAGACATGCTCTTCAGTTTTATAGTCAACAAATCATCTATTTAGAGTCATCTCAGTTAGCCTGCTTCCTCCCTTCGGTTCCAATCTGCATTCCACCCACCTTCTCATCCCTTCTCAATTTTGTCCTTAGTAAAATGTTGCCCTTTTTATTTTGAATGATTGACTGTTCCATGGTGAACATACGTTACTAGTGTTGTTGATCCCCACTATATACCTATCTCCTGCTTGGCTGAAAATTGGGCCACAAGAGTGAGTTCCGTTCCAGACCTTGAAGTGTGGTCTAGTGCCATTGTCTCAGGTTCCTCATGTCACTTTCTGACCAGTAAGCCTGGTCTTCTTCTTCTTCTGTTTTTTGTTTTGTTTTTAATAATTTTAAGTTTCATCCCACATTTTCTGCAACCCTATCCAGACACCTCTTATGTGATCCCTTTCAGAGAAACTGGTCTCAGAGTCATGGGAAACATCAGTGTGAGACCAGAGTAGAACTTTTTCATACAGTCTTGTTGTCTGTAATCTTTACTAAATTACACCATGTTGTCTATCCCATTAGAGCCTCAGGGTTGAATTGAACCACCAATCTTTCAAGTAGTAGTGGGTCAGATAACCATTTTACCAGCTAGACTCTTTATTGTTGGATTACATGCATAAACTATCATGACTTAAAATTTGAGAACACCCTTGCTGAATTAGTGTTTAATGGTATATAACATGTAGAATGCACAGCGGTCTTAGCTATGACCCCAAAATTTATGTGTGAGTATCTTGAAAGGTTTTCCAAGTGTGACAGAAGAGTGAGACTGACAAAGAAAGGCCAGAAAAAAAATAAACCAAAAAAGCAAAAAACAATTTACTACTCACAAGTTCAGAAGTTCAGAGAGGAAATTAAAGCATAATTCAGTGCAAGACCACACAGGTGGTTGTACCAGGAACAGGGCAACTCATTAGAAGTGTTGTTGCTATTGTTACATGCCATCGAGTTGATACTGACTCATAGAGACCCTATGTACAACAAAACGAAACACTGTCCGGTCCTAGACAAACATCACAATTGTTGCCACGCCTGAGTCCATCAATGCTGCCACTTGGCAAATCCATCTCGCTGGGAATCTTCCTCTTTTTCTCTGACCATCCACCTTACCAAACATGAGATCCTTCTCCAGCGACTAGTCCTTTCTGACAATATGTCTGAAGTATGAGCAATGAATTTTGGCCATTCTGGCCTCCAAGGTGCACTCTGGCTGCACTTCTTCCAGCACAGATCTGTTGGTTCTATGGGCAGCCCAGGGCACTTTCAATATTCTCCTCCAATATTATAACTTAAAAGCAACAATTATTCTACAGTCTTCCTTATTCACTGTCCAACTTTCGTATGCATATGACATTTTAGAAAATACCATGGCTTGGGTCAGGTGCACCTTAGTCCTCAAGCTGACATCTTTACTCTTCAGTACTTTAAAAAGGTCTTGTGCAGCAGATTTGCCTAATGCAAAACGTCATCTGATTTCTTGACTGCTGCTTCCATGAGTGTTGATAGTTGATCCAAGAAGAATGAAGTCCTTGACAATTTCAATCTTTTTTTCATTGATACAAATGTTGTTTATTGGTCCAGTGGTGAGGATTTTTGTTTTCTTGACATTGAGATGCAAACCATACTGAAGGTTGTGGTCTTTGATCTTCATCAGTAAGTATTTTAAGTCATCTTCACTTTCACCTAGCAAGGTTATATCATCTGCATATCGCAGGTTGTTAATGAGTCTTCCTCCAATCCTGATGCCACGTTTTTCTTCATAGAACCCAGCTTCTCGTATTATTTGCTCAGCATACAGCTTGAATAAGTATGGTGAAAGAATACAACCCTGTCACACACCTTTCTTAATTTTAAACCATTCAGTGTTCTCATGTTCTGTTCTAACAACTGCCTTTTGATTCACGTACAGATTCCTCATGGGCACAATTAAGTGTTCCAGAATATTCATAATTAGGAACGTTGTCTATAGCTTGTCATGATCCACACAATCAAAAGTCTTTGCGTAGTCAATAAAGCACAGGCAAATATCTTTCTGGTATTCTCTGCTTTCAGTCAAGATCCGTCAGACATCAGCAATGATATCCCCCATTCCACGTCCTCTTATGAATCCAGCTTGAACCTCTGGACGTTCTCTATCAATGTATGCCTTCAGTCGTTTCTGTATTACGTTTAATAAAACTTTACTCACATGGGATATTAAAGATATTGTCTGATGATTTCCGCATTCCATGATGTCACCTCTCTTAGGCATGGTCACATGTATGGATCTCTTCCAATCAGTCGGCCAGTAGTTGTCTTCCAAATTTTTTGGCATAGGTAAGTGAGTGCCTCCAGTGCCACCTTACTTTCTTGAAAGATTTCAATTTTTATTCCATCAATTCTTGGTGCCTTGTTCTTTGTCAATTCCTTCAATGCACCTTGGACTTCCACCTTCAGTATCATTGGCTCTTGATAATATGCTACCTCTTGAAACAGTTGAACATCAATCATTTCCGTTTGGTACAGTGACTCTGTGTATTCCTTCCATCTTCTTTTGAAGCTTTCTGCATCATACAATAATTTTTCCAGAGAATCCTTCAATAACACATGTTGAAGCTTGAATTGTTGCTTCACTTCCCCCAGCTTGAGATATGCTGAGCGTGTTCTTCCCTTTTGGTTTTCTAACTCCAGATCTTTGCACATGTTGTTGTAATAATTGGGTTTATCTTCTCAGCTGATCTTTGAAATTTTCTGTCCAGCTCTTTTACCTCCCCAGTTCTTCCATTTGCTTTAGCATATCTATATGGGAAAGCAAGTTTCAGTGTCCCTTCTGACATCCATTTTGATCTTTTCTCCTTTCTTCATGTATGATGTTCTTGCTGTCATCCTACAACTCTTCTGGTTTTCGTTCTTTAGTGTTTAATGTATCAAATCTCTTCTTCAGATGACCTCTAAATCCAGGTGGGATATATTCAAGGTCATATTTTGGCTCTCATGGACTTGTTTTCATTTTTGTCAGCTTTAGTGTGAATTTGCTTATGAGCAAATTAGAATTTTAGGGGAGGGCTTATGTGTTTCTTGTGCACTGGTGAGGGAAAATGGGAGACATTTTTTCCCTGGGAATCCATATGGGTCATGTCCAGGATGGGTAAAGAATATCCATAGCAGTTGAAAGTTTGGGTTAAAAGAGAGTAAATGGTTTCATTCACAGTGAATCATGTGGATTAGTCTGTATCAGAAACTGGGTGAAAGGACAACTAAAAGGAAGTATCATATTTTAAAAATATATATCACTTGCCCATCTTCTGCAGTTGTTTGCCAAAAACTACCTCCTCTACCTGTGAGACGTTTTCATAATGGCTATGAAATTTTTTATACATTCTCGAAAATATTAGTATAATATTCCTATGAAGCATAGAAGATTCACGTCATGTGAGTAATACGTGATACTGAATACTGAGATAACAAGCTATGTGGACCACAAATTGATCTTATGACCCCCTAGCCATATGGAAACACATTATCCTAGTGCCACATTATGAATTACATAATTTCCCAGGTGAAGGAATAATTATCACTAGGAAACAGATGTAAAATAGCCCTGGACTTCAAGACAGAACTTTCCAGATATCTAAGACATGGGTATAGAGAGATAATCAAATCATCGTAATAATGGATCCTTTACCAGCAGCTCCTGAGCAAGGAGATTATCTGTTACTTTGACTCCTCCAAGAAGCAGCTGCCATAATGGAATTAGATATGAAAGAAATTTATCAAGAAAAATGTCCAAGTGATGGAATAGAGTCTGACATGTTGTGATAGGTACCATTCAGTTGTTTCCACCTCACTGATTATTGTTGTTGTTAAGTTAAGTGCCGTGGCGTCAGTTCCATCTCATAGTGACCCTGGGCATGGTTTCTGAGGAGTGGCTGCTGAGCTTGAACCATCGATCTTTATGGTTCAATCCAACCTTTCAGTCAAGTGCTTATCTTCCAACACTTATACAAAATATAACAAAATGATGCTTCATCCTCACAGTCATGATATATATTTAGTCCATTGTTGCAGCCGCTATAAGCCAATGTCATGAGAGCTTCCCTCTTTTGCCAACCATTTACTTTACTAAATCCTACTCCAGCAATTAGCTTCTAATGATAACATATTCAAAATAATTAGGTGAAGTCACAAGATCCTGGCTTCTAAGGAGCATTCTTAACAATACTTTCTCCAAGATCTATTTGTTTGCTCTTATCACAGTTAATGGTATACTCACTATTTTCCACGCATATCATGATTTAAATGTGTCTCAATTCTTTCCCAGCCATTCTTTTTAATTGTAAAGCTTTTGCATGCATGAGACAAATAAAGATAATATGACTTAGATCAGGAACACTTTAGTCATCAAAGTGAAATCTTTGATTTTTCAACACTTTAATAGGTTTTCGGTAGCAGATATGTCCAATGTAATAAGTCCTATGGCTTGATGGCTGTTGCCATAGACATTAATTGTTGATTGAAGAAAAGTAAAATCATTGGCGACTTTATTTCTTCTTCATGACAAGTAGTGGTGTTGGTGGTGTGCCATGGATTCGGTTCTGACTCATAGCGACCCTGTATAAGGTTTCTGAGACTGCAAATCTTTATGGGAGCAGAAAGTCTCATCTTTCTACTGTGGAACTGCTGGTAGTTTCTAACTATTGACCTTGTGATTAGGAGCCGAACTCGTAACCACTATGCTACCAGAGCTCCTATGACAAGTTGTTGTTGTTAAGTGCCATCAAGTCTATTCTAACCCATAGCCATCCTGTATAAGGTTTCCAAGGAGCAGATGGTGAGCTTAAACAACCAACCTTGCAGTTCAAATGACTTTACAGTCTGACACATTAGCCCACAGCGCCACACCAGAACCCCTATGACAAGTAGTAGGTTGTTTATTATTTGTTATATAAAAATATAGCATTGATGACGCTGTTTCTAAATCTTCTCAATCATAAATCAGGCTTTCAAACTTTGCAAATAAAATTATAGGATGCTCAGAACTCAAAAGAAACAATACTTTTAGTGTACATATAAAAATTCAGATAGTTTACTGGGCTACTCATTGAGCTGCTAACCACAAGGTGCCCAGTCAAATCTACCGGTTGTTGGAGACAGAAAGATGAGGCTTTCTGCTTCCCTAAAGATTTATAACTTCGGGAACCCTTCACAGGGTGGTTAGGAGTCAGAACTGCCTCAATGCAACAGCAGCAGAATCTTCCAAGCTATTCCATTTTCCAGAAATGATGAGAATCCAAAAATGCATTAGTGGCATTTTCCTCAAACTCAACTCAGAACCATCTAGTCAGTTCTGACTCTTAGTGGCCCTGTATAAGGTTTTCAAGGCTATGAATCTTTATAGGAGCCAAAAGTCACATCTTTCTCTCTCAAATAAATGTATTTAAACTGCCAGCCTTGTGGTTAGCAATTCAGTGCTTCACCTCCAAGTCTTTTTATCCTACCAGAGCTTCTTATCCTGGTTACACAGGATACTAGATATGGTTTTGGTGTGGCACTGTTAGTACAAGGTTGGTGGTTCAGATCCACCACTTGCTCCTTGGAAACCCTATACAAAGTTGAATAACTATGTATAATTTCAAGCTTAATAGAGATTCTTTTCATATACATGGTTAAATTATAAAACATTGATAGTAAAGTTACAGTTCATAAATGCCCAAGATTATTCCAAACAAAACACATTTGTATATAGCTCTGCAATTAGAAGACGGCTGCAGACAAGTTCTCTTGGTAATATAGTTGTCTTAATCTCATTAGAAAGGAGCTCTGGTAGCGTAATGGTTATGAATTGGGCTGCTAACCTCAAGGTCCGCAGTTCGAAATGACCAGCTGTTCTGAGGGAGAAAGATAAGGCTTTCTATTCCATAAAGATTTACAGCATCGGAAACCCTGTACAGGGTCGCTATGAGTTGGAATCGACTCCATGCACATAACAACAACAACAACAATCTCATTAGAGAGCCTTCAAAAGAAAAGTCCAATAAAAACAGTGGTTTTTAAGGGTATATACTATGTCAGTTCAAGTATGAGAGGTCAACTCAGAAAGTAATGGTGACAATTTATTTTAGGGGAATTCCAAAAGAGTAACCTTGATAAAGTTTCTTGACATACACAGGACAATCATGAGGGATTATTAAGAAGAAGTTTTAAGAAAATTGAAAGCTTCCTTGATGAGAGCCAAGCATTTGTTTTTTTCCAAATCCGGAGAGTATATTTGCTCTTTTCTTCAATGATAATAAGGAATACTCTATGATAATTTCATTGGGAAACCTTACCCCATCTACCCTACAACCCTGATCTTTCACCTTCAGATTTCTTTTTGTTCCCTAAACTCAAAGAACATTGGAAAGGAACATGATTAGAGTCCTTCAAGGGTGCTCAAACTACAGTTTTAACAGGGTATAAATTAAAGTGTGTACAATTCTTCAGTGGAGAGTTGAGAGATGGAGCTATTTATTGTTTTCAGAAGTGTACTGACCTAGATAGAGGATTTGTCAAGAAATGAAAGCATCACATTTGGATATTTTTGTTTTATCAAGGGTTCCATGGTTTTGTAGCAAAACTTTTTTTATTTATCTTCTTTTATGAAAGAAGGAAACAAATATTATTTTTTCAACCTTAGAATTTAACTCAAGTTTCTTAATTACAGTCTCAGAAACCCTTTACAGTGTCACTATGAGTCAAAATATTTATAATAAAAAGTACTCTTTTTTATACTTTAACAAAAATATCAGTTATCCAGTATCATCACAACTTGCAATAAAGTATTTTTAAAAGACTGAAATATTGACAGGTGCCTAAGATTTAACATAATAATGTACCTGCATATTCCCAAGCATTTAATTTTACATTGAAAATCAAAAAGCTATCATACCAGGTTTTTACATGGTTTGAAGTTTTGTTTCTAATTTGAGCTTTCAGTCTTCACAGGGCCTTATAGGTTTCAATGTACAGGAGAGCTAATTAGACATTTTGAGATGTAAGAACCTTCACAAATGTTTTGCTTTTGAAAGCTCAAGAATATGTTAAGGAGAACCATTGGGATTTATTTTAAAATTTATATGATAATTAGTCTGCATAGTTTTGAAAAGGAAAGATTTACCAAAAGTTGAAGTTATATCTAGATCCCAAAGCCAGAACTAATGATACCACAGCACATAATATAATTATATTTGTTGTTGCTCTTATGTGCAATTGAGTTTGTTTCAGTTCATAGTGACACTATGCACAAAAGAACAAAACACTGCCCAGTCCTGAGCCATCCTCATAATTGTTACTATGTGTGAGCCCATTGTTATTAGCACTGTGACGTTTCATGTCATGGAAACAATAACTACTCGGAGTCCAGATACAATGTACCAAGGGACCTAGGGGAAGCCAATGCCGAACAGCATCTCCAGATGAGAGCAGTGACCATGATAAAGGTTTACTCAGATCTTTATTGAAGAAAATAAACTGTAGCAGTGGAGGATGTGTGGAAGTGGGAGAAAGTTCATTCTGGTAGGGAATGGAGGATAAGGAACATGCTGACCTTACAAGCAGTTGTTTTTTCATGCTTTCTGGGAGAGTAAGCTGCTAATCTATTAAGGCCATGTCTACTGTTTCCAGTATGTACTGTTTCCAATACTAAAGCCAGTTGAATCCCTTTGATTTTTGCTGGAGGGCCCACCATGCCGAATTTTGCCAGGGGCTCTCGCTTGTGGCCAAATTCCTAAGTCCCTACAATTTCATGTCTTGGTGTCTTCTCATTTTCCCCTGATTATTCACTTTACCAAGCATGATAGCCTTCTCTAGGAATTGGTACCTCCTGATAACATGTCCAAGGTATGAGACATGAAGTCTTCTGGTAATTCATGGTAGTTTTAATATTCATCTCCAACATGATCATTCAAATGGATCAGTTCTTCCCCAGTCTTCCATATTCATTATCCAACTTTCACATGTGTATGAGATGATTGAAAATATCATAACTTCAGTTGTTATTAGGTGCTGTCGAGTAGGTTCCGACGCATAGTGACCTTATTATGTACAACAGAACACTGTCTGATCCTGTACCATCCTCACAACTGTTACACTGGAATCCATTGCTGATGCCACTGTGACAATCCATCTCGTTGGAGGTCTTCCTGTTGTTGTTTTATTCAGACTCTTCACTTTACCAAGTATGATATTCTTC
>NW_006408782.1:3800994-3802419 GCF_000296735.1 Chrysochloris asiatica
ATTTATCATGATGTTGTTTGTTGGTCTAAGTGTGAGGATTTTTATTTTCTTTACCTTGAGGTGCAATGCACACTGAAGGTTGTAGTCTATCATCTGCACCAGTAAGGATTTTAAATTCACCAAGCTTCCTGCAAGCAACATGATATCATCTTCATATCACAAGTTGATACTGTCTTCCTCCAATCCTAAAGCCATGTTCTTTTTTATAGAATTCAGCTTATCACACACAATCCTACCACAGACTTTTCCTGACCTTAAACCAGTCAGTATCCCACTGATCTATTCACTAGCATAATTAATTGTTGTGGAATGCCCATTATTGGCAATTTTATCCATAGTTTGTTATGATCAACAGAATCGAATGCTTTTGAGTAGTCAATAAAGCACAAGTAAACATCTTTTGGGTGTTCTCTGCTTTCAGCCAAGATCCATCAGTCACCAGCAATAATATCCCTAGTTCCACATCTTCTTCTGAATCTGCCTTGAATTTCTGGCAGCTCCTTGTCAATGTACTGTATGATCCATTTGTAAATTATCTTCAGCAAAATTTTACTTGCATGTAACATTAATGGTATTATTTGATGAGTTCTTATTCAATTGGGTCACCTATATTTGTTGCTGTTGTTCTTAGGTGCTATCAAATCAGTACTGACTCATAGTGACCTTATGCACAACAGAACGAAACACTACCCAGTCATGCACCAACGTCACAATTGTTGTTACTTTTGAGCCCATTGCTGCTAATTCATCTCTTTGGGGGTCTTCCTCTATTTCTCCAACCCTTTTCTTTACCAAACATGATATCCTTCTCCAGGGATTAGTCCCTCCTGATAAAATGTTGGAAGTATAAGAATGAAGTCTGAGACTTCCTGATTTCCAAGGAGCATTCTGGCTGTAATTTTCCCAAAACATATCTGTTTGTTCTTTTGGAGGTCAATGACACTTATAATATTCTCATCCAGCACCATAACTCAAAACATCAATTCTTCTATGGTCTTCCTTATTCACTGTCCAACTTTCACCTGTATATGAGCTTATTGAAAATACAATGGCTTGGGTTAGGCGAACCTTAGTCCTCAAACAAACATCTTTGTTCTTGAATTCTTTAATGGGGTCTTGTGCAGAAGGTTGACTAATGCAATACATCATTTTATTTCTTGACTGCTGCTTCTGTGAATGTTGATGACTAACATAAGCAAAATGAAGTCTTTGACAATTTCAATCTTTTCTTCATTTATATGGATGTTCTTATTATTAATGGATGTTTACAGCTGCTTCTCTTTGTTTTGAGTTGTGCCCTATCAGCAAATTAAGGTCCCAAAGACATTACTCCATTAGCGCCATCAAAATCAACTCTATTTTGAGGAGGCAGCCCTTCCCCAGTAGTGTTTTTGAGTGTCTGCCAACCTGACAGGCTCATCTTCT
>NW_006408782.1:3805089-3817900 GCF_000296735.1 Chrysochloris asiatica
ATGGAGAAAAGATTGAAGTTGTCAAGGACTTCATTCTTCTTCAATCAACTATCAGCACACATGGAAGCAGCAGTCAAGAAATCAAATGACATATTTTATTAGACAAATCTGATGCACAAGATCTTTTTAAAGTGTTGAAGAGCAAAGATGCCAACTTGAAGACTAAGGTGCACCTGTCCCAAGACATGGTATTTTCAATAACCTCATGTACATGTGAAAGCTGGACAGTAAATATGGAAGACTGTATCAGAATTGATGTATTTGAGTTATGGTGTTGGAGGAGAACATTGAAAGTGCCTTGGGCTGCCAAAAGAGTCAACAGATCCATGTTAGGAGAAGTGTGACCAGAGTGCTCCTTGGAGGCCAGGATGGCCAAACTTGTCTCTCATACTTCGCTGGAGAAGGATATCATATTTTGTAAGGTGGAAGGTCAGAGAAAAAGAGGAAGACCTCCAACGGGATGGATTGGCCAAATAGCAGCATCGATGAACTCAAGCATGTCAACAATAATGAGGTTGGCCCAGAATCGGGCAGTGTTTCCTTCTTTTGTGCCTTTGGCTGCTATAAGTCAGTACAGACTCAGTGGCACCTAACAACAACAATAAATATTTGGAAGTAATTCTGTTCTCCTTCTTCCTAGTCTGTCTTCATCTGGAAGTTCATCTGAAACCTCTCCACCATGGTTGACCCTACTGGTATATAAAATAGCAGTTTCATAGCTTCCAGAATCAAAACATCATGGAACCCTCACAGTTCAAAAAAACAGAAGATGAGTAGTGGAATTAACATTATTCATCTATATTTGGACAGGCTACTAATTATTCCTATTAGTTCTGACTCATAGAAATACAAAATAAAGTTTCTGAGGAGCAACTGGTAAGTTTCAACTGCCAACCTTTCGGTTCTGTACTTATCCTATAGTACCACACTCTGAATCCTTTCTTGTTCATTTGTTTGTTTGCCCATTGTTGTTGTGAAGTGCCATGGAGTCGGTTCCAACTCATAGAGACCCTGTACAGGGTTTCCGAGGCTGTAAATCTTTAAGGAAGCAGAATGCCTCATCTTTCTCGCGCGGAACAGCTGGTAGTTTCGAACTGCTGACCTTGTGGTTTGCAGCCCAATTCATTGTTTGCCCATAGAATCCTTCAATATTACAAGTGTGTGGTAATGTGCTGTGGAGTCGGTTTCAATTCATACTGACCCTTTACATGGTTTCCGAGGATATAAATATTTATGGGAACAGAAAGCCTCATCTTTCTCCTACAGAACAGTTGGTAGTTTCGAACTGCTGACCTTGCAGTTCGTAGCCCGATTTGTAACCACTATGCTACAAGTAGAGGCGTGGATATTTTCTTCAGTTTTCTCTGCTTAAGAAAGGCTACCCATGTTCTTCTCTTTAATTTTTTTAATTCTCTGTCTTTGCATATTTCATTATAACACTAGAGTTTATTTTTCAAGCTACTCTTTGAAATTTTCTGCTGAGCTCTTTTACTTCTTCATTTCTTCCATTTACATTCACTTCTATAGGCTAAAGAACAAGGTTCAATGTCTCTTCTGACAACAATTTTGGTCTTTCCTTTCTTTCTTGTCTTTTTAGCCAACTTTTTCTTTCTTCCTGTATGATGTTCTTGATGTTTTACTTCATTTATTCTGAAGTATCAAATCTGGTTTTTGATCAATAGTGGCTAATGCATCAGATCTGTTCTTTAGGTGGTCTCTAAATTTAGGTGGGATATGTCATATTTTAACTCTCATGGACTTGTTTTAAATCTATAATTCTAAAATGACTGCAGCAATGCAGCTACAAGTTGCTACCAGAAAATTAAGCTTATCTCAGAAGAGGAGGTAGTTGTTGTTGAGTATCGTCAATCCAATTCTGACACACAGCAACCCTGTATAGGGTTTCTGAGGGACAGCTGGTGTATTTGAACCACTTACCTTGTGAAAGAAGGTATATCGTTGATAATATCAAATGTGTCTTGGATGAACATAGAGAATACCAGAAAGATGCTTAATTATGCTTTATTAATTAGGCAAAGGCTTTCAAATGTGTGGATCATAGTTTTGAATAATGGGTACTACAGAACAACCAATTGTGTTCATGGGGAGCCTTTACAAGACTAAGAGGCAGTCATTAGAACAGCACAAGGGAATACTTAATTGCTTAAAATGAGAAAATGTGTGCATCAGTGATGTATTCTTTCACCATGCTTATTCAATCTGTATGCTGAGCAAATAATCACACATGATTTGTTAATGAGAAACAACATGGCAGTAGGTTTGGAGAAAGACTCATTAATAACTTGTAATATGTAGGTGATACAACCTTGGAGATGAAGTGAAGAAGACTCAAAATATATACTGATGAAGATCAAAGACTACAGATAGTCTTCAGTATGAATTGTACCTCATTACAAAAACAAGAAAAAGAAAATCTTCGCAACTGGGCCATGAAATAACATGTTAAATTGAGAAAAGATTGAAATTGTAGAAGTCTTCATCTGGCTTGGATCCACAATCAATACTCATGGAAGCAACAGTTAATAAACAATGTATTACATTAGATGAATCAACTACATAAGTAATCTTTAAAATGTTAAGGAGTAAACATATAACTTGGAGGACTAAGGTCTCCCAGACCCAAGCCTTGGTATTTTCAATAGTCTCATAAGCATATGAAAGTTGGACAATGAATGAGGAAGACAGTCAAAAAAATGATGCATCTGATTTATGGTGTTAGAGAAGAATACTGAAAGTACTGTGACTGACAATAAAAGCTGTGTTGTAAGAAGTACAGCAAGAATCTTCCTTAGAAGCAAGGATGATGAGACTTAGTTTCTCATACTTCGGACGTTATCAGGAACATTGGTGCCTGGGAAAAGGACAACATGGTTGGTCAAGCGGTGGGTCAGTAAAGAGAAAAAGACTAGCAACAAGATGGATTAACACAGGGCTGCAGCAATGGGCTGCATCATACACTCTGAAGATGGTGCAAAACCTGGCAGTGTTTTGTTGTGTGCAGGGTCACTAAGGTTTGAATGCATCCAACATCAATTTGAGACTAATGTGCATCTGACCCAAGCCATGGTGTTTTCAATTGCCTCATATGCATGTGAAAGCTGGAAAACAAATAAAGAACATTGGAGGAAAATATTAACAGGACCATGGACTGGCAGAAGACTCCGTCTCTTATACTTTATACATGTTACCAGGAGGGTCCTGTCCCTTGTGAAGGACCTCATTCTTGCTACAGTGTTGTTGTTGTTTAGTGTCGTTGAGTCTGTTCTGACCCATAGATACCTGAGGAGTAGCTGGTAGATTTGATCCATTGACCTTGCAGTTCGAACCTATCTTACAGTCCAGTGTTTATCTTACAGCACCACACCAGGTCCATGAATAAAAAGAAGATCCCAAAGTAAACAGATTGGCACAGTGGCAACAGCAATGGGCTCAAATATGACAATTGTGAGGATGGTGCAGGACTGGGCATTGTTTTGTTTCATTGTGCATAGGGTTGCTATGAGTCAGAACTGACTCTATGGCACCTAACAATTATAGACTGATACTTAGATGCTTTCACTGTTGTCTTGAATTGCCATGGAGTCAGTGCTGACTCACATGATACAGAGAAGACCTGAGATTTATAGGTTTTTATGGCTGTATTCCTGATCAGCCGATCTTTTCTTCTGCATAGATGATGGCTGGGTTTGAACACTCAGTATTTAAGCACCACCATTTGTATCACCTAGTTATTCCCAATGTCTTTTTCCTGTTCCAGAATCCCATCCAGGGCACCATATTACTTAGTTTTCCTGTTTTCTTAGGCTGCTCTTGTCTGTGAGAGTTTCTCAAATTCTCTTTGTTTTTGATAATTGGCCGTTTTGATAAGTCTTTGTTAGGTTTTATAGGTTTTCTAGAATGAGTCTCACTATGACGTCGTCACAAATATTTCTTGTGAGATCTGGGTTTTGTGAGAAGGACAATTTTGGGGGGAAGACCTTCTATTTCATTGGAGACAAAGCTGTACCTTATCCTGTAGTAAAAACATACCTCACTTGGGAGTAAGATCTGTAGACAAGCAGATGTTGTCCTTTGAACACCCTATTTTGAGAAGTTTGTAATGATATACATTAAGATAATGCCAATGTCACCCTAGGGAACAGATTATCTTCATCATGGGATGGATATTTCAGCAAAATTTATGCATAATTTGATTTATTAAACCAATCATAAAAAATGGACTTGGGAAGTGAATGTTGCCTTCATAAATTAAAGGAGAGAAAGATGAGAGCAAAACCATGCCCTGTATTTGGGAGGAATGTGAATGGGGCTATGTTTTAAAGAGTTATGCCCATCTAAAATTCTTTTAGTGATTAAATTTAGTTAGAAGTTTGAAAGTGTCCTGATTCTGATTACTGATTTCTCTTGTAAAATGAAACTAACAACTGCTCAAAGGTGAATTATTTAAACATACTTAAACATCAAACAAAATTTAAATTATATTTGACATATATATGACATCCCTGAGTGATAAAAATAGTTAAACATTTGACTGGTAACTGACAGGTTGGCAATTCTAACCCAGAGGAGCTGTGAAAGACAAGTCTGGGAAACTGTACCTGAAATGTCACAAACTTTAAAACCCAATAGAGTAGTTCTGTGTATACATGGAGTTGCCATGAATAAAAATCCAGTCAATAGCAACTAATCATAACATTGTTATATACATGCTATTATCATATATATGTATATATGAGGGGCTTTCTGAAGCGTGTGTACTCAATGGTATATAACAATAATATATATTTTTGTGATTTAATGACTTTCAAAGATTTTAACTGTGTGGATCATGACAAGCTATGGATAATATTACGAAGAATGAGTATTCCAGAACACTTCATTGTGCTGATGAGGAACCTATACATAGACCAAGAGGAAGTTGCTCAAACAGAACAAGAGGATATTGAATGTTTTAAAACTTGGAAAGGTATTTGGCTATGTTGTATCATTTCACCATATTTATTCAATCTGTGGAGTCCTGGTGAAGTGCTGGGAGTTAAAATGCTGGACTGCAAAGTCAGTTTGAACCTCAAGGTTAGCAGTGTAAGTTCACCCATTCACTCCTCGGAAACTATAAAAGGTCACTATGAGTCAGAACCAACTTGACAGCACTTAATAACAACATTAAATCTGCATATTGTTGTTGTTGTTAGGGGCTGTCAAGTCAATTCTGACTCATAGCGACCCTATGCACAACAAAACGAAACACCGCCTGGTCGGGCACCATCCTTAAAATAATTGCTACATTTGAACCAACTACTGCTACCACTGTGCCAATCCATCTCATTGGAGGTCTCCCTCTTTTTCACTGACACTGCACTTGACCTAGCATGATGTCCTCCTCCAGGGACTGGTCGCTCCTGATAATATGTTTAAAGTACGAGCCACAAAGTCTGGCCATCTTGACTTCTAAGAAGCATTCTGACTGTACTTCTTCCAATATAGATTTGTTTCTTCTTCTGGCAGTTCATGGTACTTTTAATATTCTCCTCCAGCACCATAATTCCAAGCTTCAATTCCTCTATGGTCTTTCTGATGTGTTGTCCAACTTTAACAGGTATATATGTCGATTGAAAATACATGGCCTGGGTAAGGCTCATTCAATTTGTACGCAGAACATAGAAGAAACTGGGTTATAGGAAGAAGAACATGGCATCAGGATAGAAGGTACACTCATTAACAATTCACTATATGCAGATGAGAAAACCTTGTTTGCTCAAAGCAGAGAGGATTTGAAATACTTAATGATAAAGATCAGAGACCAAAACTTGCTGTATGGATTACACCTCAACATAAAGATAACAAAATCTTCACAGTTGATTCATTAAATAACATCATTATAAATGGAGAAAACATTGGAGTTTTCAAAGAGTTCATTTTACTTGGGCCAACAGTCAGCATGTTTGAAAACAGCAGTCAAGAAATCAAAGGACCTAATGCATTAGACAAATCTGCTGCACAAGATCTTTGTAAAGTGTTCAAGAGCAAAGATATCAGTTTGAGTACTAAGTTCTGACTCACCCAAGTCAATATTTTCAAGAACCTCATGTGAATGTTGGACAATGAATAAAGAAGGTCTTAGAATAAATTGATGCATTTTAGTTACTGTGTTAGAGAAGAATATTAAATGTAGCGTGGACTGCCAGAAGAACAAACAGGTGGCTTTAAAGAAGTACACCAGAATGTTCCTTATCAGGAAGGACCAATTGCTGGGGAAGGACATGATGCTTGGTAAAGTGGACGGTCAGTATTAAATAAGAAGGCCCACAATAGCAATAATGGGTTCAAGCATAGCAACAATTGTGAGGGTTGTGTAAGACCAGGCTATGTTTCGTTCTGTTCTGCAGAGGGTGGCTATGACTCAGAACTGATCTTGATAGCACTTAACAACAATTGTTGTTGTTGTTGTTGTGTGCCAAGGAGTAGGTTCTGACTCATAGCGACCCTGTGCAGGGTTTCCGAGGCTGTAAATCTTTACGGGAGCAGAACGCCTCATCTTTCTCCTGCAGAACAGCTGGTAGTTTCGAACTGCTGACCTTGCGGCTCGCAGCCTGATTCGTAACCACTATGCTTCAAATAATTCTGATATTTTATAAGGAGTTGGTGAATGGATTAATTCATAAACCACCAGTTTTACTGTGTTCACTCATGCAATACTCATATTTCCATTCCAGAAGGCAGAACTTTTTTTTTTTTTTTTTGGAATTGACACAAATATGGATCTCTTCCAGTTGGTTGACCAGGTAGCTGTCCTCTAATTTTTTTTTTTTTTTTTTTAGAGATAGGAAGTGCTGCCAGAAAATGGGCCCTAGCTTTCATTTTCTTTCATGATTATCTAAATGAAGACATACTTCCCTCCCCAAGGTAACATTTTCTTTTAGAGAAAAATCTATCTGATACCTAATCCAAATAAAAGTGGCAGTGATCTACGGAGAATATCAAATGATCTAATAAAAATTTTGAGTTCTGCTCTTGTGTTGTAGGAAAGCATGGATGGCTTACCACAAATCCACCATCTATTCCCAGGAACCCTATCCTTGTATCAATCACTGTAAGTCAGAACTGACTGTATGTACTACAAGTCAGGTTATGAAAGAACAACATGACTTCAAAGATGTTACAATTGTTGTCATTCAGTATCATAGAGTCTCAACTTAAACTCACAGCAACTTTGTATACAATGAAGAGGAATATTGATTGATCGTGCACCATCTTCATAATTGTTGTATGTTTAAGCCAATGATACAAACCTCTCAGAAATTAATGCCATTTATTTTCTAAAACTAATGTGTGCTATATGATTTCCTCTTCTGATATAAGAGGTTAATGCAAAAAAAAAAAAAAAAGTGTGCAAATGAAAAAAGAAATTATCATTTTCTAATCTAGTGGCCTTATTTTACCCAATTAGCATAGTTTAGGGAAACTTACAATGTTAAAAGACACTTTATAATATTATAAAACCAAGCTGTTGTCCATAATATTTCTGCTTTACTTTTGTAATTGCTATCCAAATTTTGGGTCACAAAAAACCTGTTGTTATTGTTAGGTGCCATCAAGTCGGTACTGACCATAGTAATCTTATATGCACAGCAGAATGAAACACTGCCCGATCCTGGGCTAACGTCACTACTGTTGCCATGCTTGAGTCCATCAATGCTGCCACTTGGCCAATCCATCTCATTGGGGGTCTTCCTTTTCTTCTCTGACCCTCCACCTTAAAAAACATGATGTCCTTTTCCAGTGACTGGTCCCTCCTGACAATATGTGTGAAGTATGAGAGACGAAGTTTGGCCATCTTGGCCTCCAAGGAGCACTCTGGCTGCACTTCTCCCAAAATGGATCTATTGGTTCTTTTGGCATCCCATGGCACTTTCAGTATTCACCTAAAACACCATAACTCAAAAGCATCAGTTATTCTATGGTCTTCCTTATTCACTGTCCAGCTTTCTCATGCATATGAGGTTATTGAAAATACCATGCTTTGGGTCAGGTACACTTAGTCCTTAAGCTGACATCTTTGATCTTCAACACTTTAAAAAAGTCTTTTGCAGCAGATTTGCCTAATGCAATACATCCTTTGATTTATTGACTGCTGCTTCCGTGAGTGTTGATAGTTGAACCAAGAAGAATGAAGTCCTTGATAACTTCAATCTTTTCTCCATTGATAACAATGTTGTTTATTGGTCCAGTGGTGAAGATTTTTGTTTTCTTTACATTGAAATGTAATGCATCCTAAAGGCTGTGCTCTTTGATCTTCATCAGTAAATGTTTTAAGTCCTCTTCACTTTCAGCAAGTAAGGTTGTATCATCTGCATATTGCAGGTTGTTAATGAGTGTTCCTCCAATCCTGATGCCACGTTTTTCTTCATAGAACCCAACATCTCATATTATTTGCTCAGCAGGCAGGTTGAATAAGTATGGTGAAACAATAAAACCCTGTTGCACATCTTTCTTAATTTTAAAACATTCAGTGTTCCCATGTTCTGTTCGAACAACTGCTTCTTGGTCTTGGTACAGATTCCTCATGAACACAATTAAGTGTCTGGAATACTCGTACTTCACAATGTTGTCCATAGCTTGTCATGAGCCACACAATCAAAAGCCTTTGCATAGTCAATAAAGCACAGGTAAACATCTTTCTGATATTCTCTGCTTTCAGCGAAGATCCATCTGACATCAGCAATGATATCCCTGGTTCCATGGCCTCTTCTGAATCCAGCTTGAACCTCTGGAATGAATAAATAATGAACCATAATATTCTAAAGGAGCTCTGGTAGCATAGTGGTTACAAATCAGCTGTGAACCACAAGGTCAGCAGTTTGAAACTACCAGCTGCTTCGACCGGTAAAGATGAGGCTTTCTGCTCCCATTAAGATTAAAGCCTCAGAAACCTTGTTCAGGGTCGCTATGAGTCAGAACCAACTTGATGGCACTTAACAACAACAACAACAATATGCTAAAGGAGTATTAGACTTATTATTATTCACTGAACAAAGATCAACTATGAGCAAAGCCTCCAACTTCACAACTCAATACAATCCTAACTGCTGAAACTGAGTAGCTTGTACCTTTTGCAATACTTTCTGATTGTCTTGAGTGAGAGATAAAAAGAGACCACTATAGTCCTTCAATATTCCCTAAGGTCAAAACACGTGAGGAAGCTAAGGCTAAAACACTACACTTGAGTATAGATGTCCAGCCAACTAGAGGAAGACTCTCAATGAGATGGATTGGCAACAATAGACTCGAACATAGGCAAGATGGTAAGCATGGCATAGATATCATTGATTTGTGTAGGTCAGTGCCTCCAGGAATAGATGACTTCCATGTTTTGTTCTGTTTTACATAGAGTCACAGCATTTTGTTCTGCTTTATGTAAGGTTACTATGAGTCAGAACTGGTGTGAGGGTGTGGCCCTGTAGGATCAGCACTGGACTGCAAATCACAAGGCCGGCAGTTCAAAGTCACCAGCTGCTCCTCGGAAACCCTGCACAGGATCACTATGAGTTGGAACTGACTCAACATCATTTAACAACAACAAACAATGAGAATAATAGAAAAGTTTAAAATAGTAACAGGAAACATTACAGATTATAGGATAGTTCAGTACAGTTTGAAATCATTTACTAAAAGATATAATTCAAAAATTGATAAAATAAGTTATAGAGAATTTTTGGTGGTGGTTTATGGTGGTGTGCCGTAAAGTCAGTTCTGAGGTTGTAAATCTTTACAGGAGCAGAAAGTCTCATCTTTCTCCCATGGAATGGCTGGTAGTTTCAAACTGTTGACATTGAGGTTAACAGTACGATTCATAACCACTACGCTACCAAAGACCCAAATGAAGAAAATAATCAATCATATTTCCTAAAAGCTGTATCTGTTTATAAGAAAACATTTAGAAGTCTGTGTAAAAATAACTATCACTTTATACTCTGGTACAATAATCGCTCTTTGGAGAAAACAATAGGAATCTAGATATCACTGATTTATGTAGCTCAGTTCCTCCAGGAATAGATGACTTCCTTTTTTCCAATGTTACCTAGTACCAGTGAATTAATTGTTTTGAATTACCTCATTCTAAAGGTCTCCAAGAGGTTTGTATGGTCAGTGAGTCAATGTGGTTTCCTTTTCAATTCTAAATTATTAAGAAGTTATTCAGATGTCTGGTATATTAATTTCAAATTACATTAATACAGTCTGTGGTTAGTGGAAGAAATTCAATGTGGATGTTGGTACTTTATGACTATTGCCAGACAGCAAAAAACAGCTAAAACCAATAGGGGCATTGGCTCATACACTAAAAGTATTAGGGAAGAAATAGGGGCAAATGAACTTAGAGAAACAAGAAAGTGATGGCAAATAACTTTTTAGTAGAATTATAAAAACATTTATAATTTACTTAACATAAATGTTAAACAAACCAAGAATTCCTATTTTCCACATCTTAAATGTCAGAATCTCCATTTTCCCACTAATGTAATCGTGACTCTAATGGAAACTCCTTTAAAACTGAGGGATTTCTCCAGATACCTTATGTTTTCATCAGACAGGAGACTAGCTGTTCACTATACAACAATGTTGTTCTTGTTTTTAAGTGCTATTGAGTCAGCTCTGACTCATAGCGACCCTGTATAGAGCTTCTGAGGAGCAGCTGGAGGGTTTGAGTTGCTGACCTTGTGGTTCCTAGTCCAGTGCTGGTCCTACAGAGCCACACCAGGAGTCCCAAAATAGACAATTTTATAAAGAGTAACAACAGCACAAGTTTGTTACTGATGAGTTTTATAAATGAATTAATTAAGCTATAAATTCCAGTCTCTAGTGTGGTGCTGTAGGATAAAGCACTAGACCATAAGTTTGGTTTGAACAATAAGGTTGGAGGTTAAAACCCACCAGTTACTCCTTGGAAACCCTGTACAGGATCACTAGAATCAGAACCAACTTGACGGCACTTAACAACAGTCTTATCATAAGAGCTCTAGGTAATAAAATATGGTTAACATGCTCAGCTGATAACAAAAAGTTATAGGTTCAAATCAACCCACAGATACAATGAAAGAAAGGCTTGTTCCTCTCTGGAGTAAAAAAACTGAAGAGAATCAAAGACAATTAGTGCAAAAGACATAGGGACCACATGAACCTCAGCCTCCAGGACTCTGAGACCAGAAGAACTAGATGGTGTCTGGCTACCACTGATGACCACTCTGAAATGGATTATGATTAGCAGGTCCTAGAGAAGTGTGAGAAAAAAATGCAGAACAAAACTCAAAATCATATTTGAAAAGAATAAAACAAACATACAGACTTATTGGTCTGATATGAACTGGTGGAACTCCCAAGACTGTAGTCATTAGTTATCTTTCAGTTCTGGAACTGAACTCACCCCCCTAGCTCAACTTTCAGCCAAACAATAGACAGACCATAAGGGGTACAGTAACATCTGGGAAGTACACACTCCTTAAAAGAGTCAACACTATGAGATCCAAAGGACAGCATTTACCCAGGGATGAATCTCAGAAGTCAGGAAGGGATAGGAAACTAGGATGATCAGAAATGTTAGACGATGATACTGAAGGAAGAAGTCCAAGGTGCACTTAAGGGAGGAAGTGGGAAGGGTGCTGCTGCATTATGGGGACTGCAATCAGTGTCATAAAACTCAGGGTGTATAAATTGTTGAAAGGAAAACCAATGTGTTATGTAAACTTTCACTCTAATCACAATGAATTGTTTTAATTATTATTTAAAGACTGGGCTTACTGGTCATAAAAAAGACTGGAGAAATATGAGACTATGTCCCTTGGTAATCCTTCAGTTCTGGAAAGGAACTCATCCTCATGCACTGATTTTCAGCCAAGAAGTAGATAGATTTAGAGAGGGGTCTACGACAATACCAAAGTATTCTCACCACAGATTGTTCAATCATTCATAACCAATAGGAAAACATTTTCCTAATGACAAAGTTGAAAAGGGATGGAAAGTTGGATAGAATGCAAAGAAGAGCCACAGGGAGGAAGTGGGATAACTGTTGCTGCATGGAAGAGATTGTAATTGTGGAGATAAAAGCAAAATATTTTGTTTGTTGAATGCAAAGCTGGTGATCTTGTCTGTAAACATTCACTCAATTAAAAAAAAAAAATTAACAAAAAATTCCAAAACACCTGCTTGAAAACTAATTGACAGAAACCCTATGGAGCAGAAATCTACTCTGGTGTCTATGGGGTTGCCATGAGTTAGACTTACTTAGTTGGCTGCTGGTAAAATCTTATCATATCAGATTGAAGTGGATCATTACACAATCAAACACATTTTGACTTTACTTGTATGTGAAGGGAATTGAAGTGAGGTGAGGTGGGGTATATTTGAATAGAAAAATAGATGAGCACAGAATTACTGTACCAAAAGGAAATGGTTAATGTTTAACCGTTTCAAGAGGTAGCATATGATCAAGAGCCAATGGAAGAAGTCCAAGGTACATCAAAGGAATTGGCAAAGAACAAGGTACCAGGAATTGGAGGAATCAAAATTGAAATCTTTCAAGACAGTGAGGCAGCATAAGAGGCACTCACTCATCTCTGTCAAGAAACCTGGAAGACAACTATCTGCCTGACTGATTGTAAAGATTCATATCTGTGCCCATTCCAAAGAGAGGTGACCCAACAGAATGCAGAAATCATCAGACAATCTCTTTGATAGCCCATGCAAGTAAAAGTAACATACAGAAATGGCTACAATCATACATTGACAGAGCACTTCC
>NW_006408782.1:3818980-3835381 GCF_000296735.1 Chrysochloris asiatica
TGGCAACAGTTGTAAGGTTGGCCCAGGATTGGGCAGTGTTTCATTCTGCTATGCATATAAGGTCGTTATGGGTCAGTACATACTCGATGGCACCTAACAACAACAACAACAATGGATCAACAGTAGAAAGTTTTACAATCTGTCAGTTTGTCATATTGTGGTAGATTGCATGTTGCTGTGATTCTGGAAGCTACGCCACTAGTATTTAAAATACAATCAGAGTCATTTATGTTTGACAGGATTCAGTGGAGCTTCCAAAGATAGATTATTAAGAAGGAGAGGTGGACTACTTATGAAAATTTACCCGCTGAACACCTTGTGAATGACAACAGAAAAATGTCATATATAGTGTCAGAAAATGAAATCATTATGAGTAGCAACAGAATGTTGTCAGATATTCATGTTGGATGGCACTCAAAAGCACCCAAAGTAGTGTTGACTGTGATGTCACAAATAGAGTAAAGGTTTCAGTACCTTAATTTGCTGATGGGGCACAACTCAAAATGAGGAGAAACTGCTGCAATCAGCCATTAGTAATAAAAATATGGAATGTATAAAGTATGAATTTTGGCAAAATGTAAGTTGTCAAAAATGAAATGGAATGCATAATGATCAATATCATAGGCATGTAGTCCTGTTGTGGGGCTGTGGGATAATGTGCTGGACCGTAAGGTCAGTTTGAACCTCAAAGTCGGCTGTTCAAACTCACCAGCTGCTCCTTGGAAACTCCATACAGGGTCACTCTGAGTCTCAATTGACTCAATTTAATAACAACAATGATAAGTATTAGTCAGCTTAAGTAGAAGGTATTGGCCATTTTGAACCTGACAATTATATGGTTTACTGTGCCGCAAAAACAAATTGAACATATTCCACCTGAATTTAGAGACAATCTCAGGCACAGGTTTGATGCATTAGGAACTAATGACTGAAGATCAGAAAAGCTTGGGATGACATCAAAAAATAATACAAGAATAAAGCGAAAGGTCATTAAAAAGACAGGAAACAGAAAAGACAAAAATGGATGTCAGAAGAGATTCTGGAATTTGCTCTTCAACACAAAGATGGTAAATTGAATGGAAGAAATGAGGAAGCAAAAGAGCTGAGCAGAAAATATCAAAGGGCAGCTTGAGAAGACAAAGTCAAATATTATAATGAAGTGTACAAAGACCTGGAGTTAAAAAATCAAAAGGGAAACAACATGCTAAGCATTTGTCAGGGTATAAGAACTGAAGATATAATTCAATCCTTGGTTTGTAATATCAAAGGATTCCAGTGAAAAGTATTGATGTAGAAAGCATAGAAAGAAGATACCAAGTATACAGCGTCATTATACCAAACATAAATGGTCAACCATCAGCCTTTTCCATAAGTAGTATATGGTCAAGAACCAACAATACTGAAGGAGAAAGTCCAAACTACACTGAAGGTACTGGCATAAAATAACTCCAGGAATTGAAAGATTACAAAGTGAACTTTTCAATAAATGTATGTAGCACTGAAGGCTTTCGTTCATATGTGTGCTCATTCTGAAGAGAGGTGAAACAACAGAATGTGGAAATCTTCAAACATTATAATTAACATCACTTGCAAGTAAAATTGTGCTGAAGATAATTTTTAAATGGCTGCAACAATTCATTGACAGGGAACTTGCAAGTAACTCAAGATGGATTCAGAAGAAAATGTGAAATTGCTTATGTAAGATGGATCCTGGCTGAAAGCAGAGAATACAAGAAAGATGTTTACCTGTGCTTTATTGACCAGGCAAAGACTTTCAAATTTGTGTATCATGATAACTATAAATACTAGAAAGAATGGGTATTCCATAACACTTGCTTATGTCCACGAGCAACCTGTACATAGACAAATAGGATGAGGGGATATTGATTTGTTTAAAACCAGGAAAGGAGTGTGTCAGTGCTATATTCTTTTACCAGACTTATTTAATCTATATGCTGAGCAAATATCAGAAACTAAATTATAAGAAGAAAAACATGGCATCAGGATTGGAGGAAATCTCACTAACAGTACATGATATGCAGATGATACAACCTTGCTTGCTCAAAGTGAAGAGGATTTCAAATACTGATAAAAGTCAAATTCCACAGCCTTCAGTCTGGGACGCCACCTCAATTTTATAAACAAAAACAAAAAAAAATAGAAATCCCCACAACTGAATCAATAAATCCCATCATGATAACGGGAAAAATGATTGACATTGTCACAAACTTCTTATTCTTTGAATCTAAATCAGCATTCATGGATGGAAGCAGCAGTCAAATGATGTATCTCATTAAGCAAATCTTCTGCGCAAGCCTTCTTTAAAGTGTTCAAGACCAAAAATATAAGTTTCAGTACTAAGGTGTGCCTGACCCAAGTCATGTTATTTCCTGTAACAGAATATTAAGTCATCGATGCACTTTCAAAAAAAGGATACTAATACAATATCTATTCTGCTAAAAAAAATTCATGATAATATTTATTTAGTATAATAATTGCTTTTTTTAAAGTCAAGCAATAAAATATAGCCTATCAACACTTCTATTTGAGAATCAAAAAGGATATAGTGGATGAAGTGAAACTATTCCTTACCTTATCAGCTGAGGTACAAGAAATCACCTGTCCCCTTGCACCACAAAGGTTCTGCCACACTACTGTTGACTCACAGTTGGAGAGTGTGCGTGTGTGTCCAGCTGCTTCACAGAAACACTGGTCCTCAGAGGAAAGCTCTTATCCAGAGAAGCCATTGAGATGTGGATGAGTCAAGATACATCTGCCACAACACCCACAGCTCATTTTCAAAGCTAAAGATGGCAGCTCCAAGAGAGAGAAGAGGCTGACCTTTAAATTTCATTAGAGAAAGATTAGTTGTGGAAGCTGCTCATGAACAACCAAGACCTATTGGATCAGTTACTTGGTTTGAAGGCTTACAGTATGGTTTCATGGGACATCTCAGCTAACTGGTCTAATAATATGCTTGTTGTGGTTGTGAAGTGTCTTTGAGCTAAGTCTAACTCATAGTGACCCTGTATAGGGTTTCCAAGGAGAAGCTGTTGAGTTTGAACCACTAACATTGTGGTTTGCAGGCTATTGCTTATCCTACTGCATGATACCAGAACTCCATTAATAATGTGTATAGTGTTTCCCTTCTACCTCCTTGCTAGTTGTGTAGTGCCTGAGGTCTTAAAAGTTTGCAAATGTCAACTAAGGTGCAACAATTGATGTCTATTCACCTGGAGCAACAGAGCAAGGGTTAGTAAGGAATAAGATAAGGAAATATAATGTGTAGTTAATGGTCTCCATGAATAATTGCTACCTTTACCATGAGAAAAGAAGAACTGGATGGTGCACAACCACTAAACATTTCCATCAAGTATCAGGATCCAGATCAAATAAAGGAAAATAAAAAACAGAATTTCAAATTCTTGTGGACTCTAGACTTTTAGAGCCATAGAGGTTGGATGAACACCTGAACCCATTGTCATGACATAATCTTTAAGCTTTAAACCAAGAACAGCCCCTAAAGTGTTCTTAAAACCATACAGTCGTTAGGCTTAATAAAAAACATCTACCTTAAACATTACTTTCTTTTAAGAACTGTTTATATGGGATCAAACTGATAATAGCAGCACAAAACATCAGATAGGTATATTCGGGGACAGTGAGCTATGTTAATGGGGAACAAACAACTTAGAGAAGGAGAATGAGGGTGGTTGCACAAGTTCACTTAACTGTGTACATAAGAACTATTGAATTGATGTATGTTTTGCTGTGTATTTTCTAAACAACAAAACAATATGTTTTGAAAATGAGTTTCAATACAAATTCAAAATAGAAAACTGATTTGGGAAGTTGAGAACACAGGACATGGCAAGCGAGATGATGAAAACTGAAATATTCACTCTGAAGTTCAAAGAATGTTGCCTTGTTACCGTCAGTTTCATTCTTTCTATGGATCCATGGATGTGGACAGAAAAATCATTCCTGAAAAGACAATCATTTATATCAGCCAGGCCACTTTCATTGGTCTAACCAGAACTGATTCCTAGTGACATATTATGTGGAAAAATAGGCATTTTAAGCAATCAGGAAAGTTTTTTATTTAAATTATATAAATCATTCCTTTCATGAGTAATCTTATTTTCAGTGTGCTTCAAAAATCTCTTTTCAATAGCAAGATGAAAGTGAAAATGATCCAAATCATCACATTAATTTTCTATTCTAAAAATGAACTTCAGAATGTACAAGTACACACATAAAATCTGACTGTGGCCAGATAATAGAACAGACTCCCTGAGATGGAGGAAGAAGCATGTTCATGAAAGATATTTCACCATTTGTGCTCCAATTCTTACTGAATTGGCCATTTATGTAATTGTCTTATATTGAAGAGGAACGTAAACATGGTGCCCCTGTTCTCAAAGAGCAAGGTTGTGAATTCATGCATCACCTTGTATATATTTACTTTGAAAATAATAGATTTTAATTATATGCTCTGCCTTGGACCTTATAAAATTTCAGAAGAACAATTGAGTATTTATTAGATTCTGTCTATTCTGTTCCCAAAGCCCATAATTTAAAACTATGATCTTGGGAATCCCCAATAAATATTTATTATATGAACAAATGAAGAAGGGGGAAAAAAGGATGTTAGTCAAATGCTGTATCTCAAATCATACTGTGAAATATTTTTGAATTCCACGAAGAGTTTATAATAGAAATTCATCAACGAATCACATTATTAAGCACCCAGGTGTGCAAGGCTGTGTTCTGGGTGCTGCGTGGAGCATAATGAAATCAGTTTCTAAATCAGTTCAATTCTGTCCCCAAAATAAAAATAAAAAATATAATTTTAAGTAACATTTTGCAGAAATAAAATTCTTATAGTCCACCAGCATATTACTTTGAGCAATAACACAAGTACTTTGTGGGGAATAGAAAGATTTGCAACCCCTTAACTAGATGCTTTTAAAATATATACACTTCTAGATGTATACCCAGGGAGAACTTGATTTTATAACAAAAGATGCAGGGTGAACATAAAGTCAATCTTGGATTGTCTGGGCAACTGCTGCTTTCATTTCCTTATTTAAAGTGAAAACAGAACAGGTGGCAGAAATTCTTATTTAATTTCACTTGCACATGCTTTCTGCCACCCAACTGGCATTAGCAGCAAAGACAAAACAGATAATTACCTCTCTAGGTAAAAAGAATTTAAAACAGGAACTGTGGCAGATTGTATTTTCTAAAAATACCCACAATGCTACAGACCCTCACTTTTCCTCCTCTCATCATGTGATTTGGACCCGTACCCATTGAGAGTTAGAGTCTATACACATTTCCTTTGACTACAACAGTCTCATAACCACTGTACAGTAGTGTAACAACAAGTGTAGCATACCTGTGCATCCAATAAAAGTGTTTCACTGCAGTCTTCAAGGTGGGATGTTTGATTCCAAAAAAAAAAAAAAAAAATACCGAAGTCTATTGGAACATTTATACCTGAGGTGTACGTCATTTATGTTTTTTAACTCTTTATTTTGAATTGCATGAAAGTTTACACATCATATCACCAATTCTTCATTCAACAAATCATACATTTTTATTTCATTTCAATAATTGCATTCTCCTCATTGTAACACCCCCTACCTTCTTCCTCCTTGGCTTCCCATTTCCATTCCTCCTTCTTTCCTAACTCTTCTGAATTTTTTCTTAGATAAATGTTTCCCTTTTGATCTTCAATGACTGATGATTCTATGGTGTGTATACCTCACTAGGGTTGTTGTCCCAGATCTGAAGGGTGATCAAGGGCCATAGTCTCAGCATTCCATCAGTCTATGTTTGACAATTAAACCTGGTGTTTTATATGATTTTGAATTTTGTTTCACATTTTCTCCCATTCTATCCAGGACCTTCTGATGTGCTACCTTTCAGAGAGGTTGGTAGAGGTATCTGGGCACCATCAAGTTCTTCTGGTCTCAGGGTCATGGAAACTGAGGTTCACTTGATCCATTATTCTTAATTGCTTCTAAGCATCTTCAATTTCCATACCTCTTCTTTGCTCCAAACAGAGAGTGACCAATAGTTGAACTTTAGATAACTGCTCACAATCTTTTAAGATCCCACTAGTCTCTACTCACTAAAATAGGATGTAGAACATTGTCTTTGTGGATTATGTTATACCAACTGACCATCCTAGTGTTCCCCTAGACTATGGTTCTTATCCTCCAAGCCTAGAAGCTGACCCTTGCAGGGTGTTAAATAACATCTAAGAAATTTTCAGATTTTTGCTACCTGTATGCTCCACCACATTCATGGATATGTTTTCAGCAAAGGCAAAATACACACTGTGGTGTAGTGAATTGTTTAATGTGTCTCCTGGAACATTAGTCTTTGTAACTTCCACCATAGAGCTCTTTTCCTGATGTGTCTGTGGAAGAAAAGGTGGGAGAAGCTACTGATAGAATGACATAATTCAGATGTGGCTTTTAACAGAGTTCATGCAAAAACTTGAAAATTCAGCATGGGTTTAAGAAGAGCCATCTCAGAAAGAGGAGTGGGGAATCTCACTACCATCAAAGAAGAAAATCCAAGAGTGGAACACATCCTTTGGACCCCAAGATTCTTGCACATTGAACCACCTTGAACTAGAGACATGAATTTGCAATATCAGAGGAGTGGCAGAGAAGCAGAAACAACAGAAACAAGACACAGAGATGGGTTTGCTGACCCAAAGAGCAAGTAAAACTAAGGGACTTTGGGAGAATGCTTACGTGCAGAGTGGGGAGACTTCAGGCAGCTAATTGGGGGAGCTAGAGCTGAGTGCCTTCATGCTAAGCCTTATAGTAAAGTGGTGCGCCTTGTGAACATTTATCAGTAGTCCTAAAAGACCTTTTTGACATTGTCCAGACAGAGAGAGACCTGCCTAGGAGAACAGCTGAGGAAAAAGGCTGTCTCACCAGAAAGAACTGTGCCCTGTGACTTTTGTGATTCTGTATTATCTGTTAACTTCCCTAACAAACCCCATATATCCCTAATGGAATTTCAAAACTAGCTTAGTAGAGAAAGTTGAAGGATAGTATGGTTGTATCATAATGTCTTTTGCACCCATGCACAGAAATTATCTTTAAAACCTTTATATATTTGTGGGCATATTACCACTTTCCCTTCCACACTCATTCAACCTGTTATAAATGAATCTCGGTGTCACACAAAAAGATAATAAGACTAAATTACCTCCGCAAGGCAAAATTTTACTTTTGCAAAAGGGTGCGCATAACTGTACAGGGACAGGGTAGCAAGCACACTGAGGGGGCAGTCCACTCAGGTTTTTATCCCTGGTGTGAGTCTTAAGACTGTGTCTCACTCAATTGGGTTTGAGAGGGCTTTGACCACACAGTCTTGTCCTTACCAGGTTGACTAATTCAAATTTCTGTGGTGCGCATTCTTGTCCTTACTTGATTGGCTATTTCAAATTGCTAGGGGAGCTTAAGGAAGTCATAAAGTTCCTACTCCAAGAAGTAGTAAAAAGAAAAAGAAAAGTCACCTGAATACAATAAACAGGATTACCACAATTTTGAAGAAAAGACACTCATTCCAAACTGTATATGTATTCTTGCATTCTTGTAGATCTTAGAGGTTAGAAATGTCATTGGATATTTTGACTGTAGCTTCTAGTGACACTAACTTTTATCATGAGACTGAACAAATCAGTCTTAGAAGAAATGCAGCCAGAGTGTTCTTAGAAACAAGCAAGATGAGACTTAAGCTTGCTTCCTTTGAATAGAATATCAAGAAAGACCAATCACTAGAAAAGGACATGGCTGATAAAGTAGTGACGTTAAACATAAGGTCATCATGATGTGGCAGCACTTAACAACAACAACAACAACATGTTTTGCTGTTCATTATCACATAGAGATGGCTGCTCTGATTACATGCTGTTGAGTCTATTCTGACTCATTGTGACCATATATACAATAGACTGAGATACTGCCAGATTGTGCCCCATTCTCACAATTGTTTCTATGTTTGAGTTAATTGTTCCAGTCATTATCTTGATCCAGCTTTTTCAAGAGTTTCCTCACTGACTCTCTACTGTACCAAGTATAATATAATAATCAAAATGTTACCAAGTATGATATATATCCCTACTGATAACACGTCCAAAGTACATGAGATGCAATCTCAGTATTCTCAACTCGAAAGAGCATTGTGGCTGTGTTGATTCCAAGATAGGTGTGATGGTTCTTCTGGAAATCCGTAGTATATCAGATATTCTGCACCAACACCAGAATTTAAAGTCTTAGATTATTTTTTATTCATTGTCATACTTTCACATGCATATGTGGTGATCCAAATTATCATAGCTTAGAACACTAAGGAGCACCTTAGTCTTCAAAGTGGTACATTTGATTTTTAATACTTTAAAGACATCTTGAGCTGTAGATTTGCCCAATGCATAATTGACAGCTTCAATCTCTTTAAATTAAATCCTTGACAACTTCAATCTGTTTCCCATTTATTGTGATGTTGATTATTGGCCCCATTGTGAGGATTTCTTTCTTTCTTTTTTTTTATGTTGATGTGTGATCCATCCTGAAGGCTGTTGTCTTTTATCTTTAGCAGTAAATACTTCAAACTCTTTCTCTTTTAACAAACAAGGTTATGTCATCTGCATATCTGTGGCTGCTAAAGAGTATTCCTCCATTTCAGATGCTGTATTTTTCTTTATATAGTCTAGTTCTCAGATCATTTACTCAGCATACAGTTTGAATAAGTATGGTTAATGAACACAAATATGACACATACCTTTCTCAGTTTTAAACCATGCAGTGACTGTCTGTTCTACTCAAATGACTGCCTCCTAGTCTTTGACAGGTTCCCTGGAGTACAATTAAGTGTTCTGGAATTCTCATTCTTTGCAATGACATCTATAATTTTGTTATGATCCACACAAAATAATGCTTTTGCATGCTCAATAAGATACAGATGAAAATCTTTTTGGGATCCTCTGCTTTAAGTCAAGATTCATCTGACAATAGCAATGATATATCTTAGTGCATGTCCTCTTCTGAATCCATCTTAAATTTTGATGTACTGCTACAACAGTTTTGGAATTAGCTTCAGGAAAGTTTTACTTGCATGTGATGTTAACGAAATTATTTTATTATTCCTGGCTTATGTTAAATCACTTTTCAATGGAATGGGCACAAATATGGATCTCTGTCAGTCATTTGGCTGGGTAGCTGTCTTTCAAATTTCTTGTCATACATAAGTGAGTACATTCGAGATTGCTTTGAATGAATGGAAAAAAAAAACACACAAGGCTGTTAATTCCTAGAGCCTTTTTTTTTTTTTTAGTATACAAAGTGCAGTTGGACTTTTTACTTTAATATGTTCAGTTCTTGATCGTATGCTACCTCCTGAAATGGTTGAACAACAACCAATTATTTTTGGTACAGTGATTCTATATAATTTGCACCTTCTTTGGATGCTTCCTTCATTGCATAATATTTCAGATTCCATCAATATTTCAACTTCAGTCTTAAAGTTTTCTTCAGTTCTTTCATCTGGATAAATGCCAAGTTACTCATCCCTTTTGATTTTCTATGTTGATGTTCTGCTACTATATATAAGGCTTTCAGTTGCCAATTGTTTTTGTTTTGTTTTTCAGACATACACTGCCAAATTCTTCTTCCTAGTCTGCCTTAGTCTGGAAGTTCTTCTGAAGCCTGTCAAGCTTTTATGTCCCTGATGGTATTTGAAATACCAATGGCATAGCTTCTAGCATCACCATAATACTCAAGCCACCACAATATAACAAACTGACAGACAAATGTGGAACATAGAGAAAAAGTTTTTTCACAGGGCATAAAGATATGTGGAAAGGAATTAGTAACTAATTTTCCAAATTAGTAATTTGGAAAATCTTTCTTTCCTGAATCCTCATTAATAATTTCAATTTCCATTTTGATGCATTCTATTTTCCTGAGTTACTTATTCAGGGATTATAGTTGACTTTAGATGGTGTACGTTCCAAGAATATTATGCAGATAAAAATTATTAATTTGATCAAATTTAGGCAGTTAATAGAGGGTGGGGATGAAATGAATAGGTTTCAAAGCCTGAGCTATAATTTTAGTTCAGCCCTATACTTCATTGTTGTTAAGTGGCATTGAAATGGTTCTAACTCATAGTAACCCTGTATAGGGTTTCCAGGAAGTGGCTGGTGAGTTTGAACCATCAACCTTGTGGTTCAAACTGACCTGTGGTCCCGTGTCTCAGCCCACAGTGCCACAACAAGACTCCTAGCCCAATACAAATTGTGTAAAATTGGAAGTTAATTGAATTTACCAAATGTGTCTTTATTCATCTACAAAATTGATACACAAATTAATGAGATAATGTGTCAAACACTTAAATCAGACAATTAAGCTAATTATGTTAGAAGGAATTATCTACTATTTAAGTTATCTACAGGCAGCTTAAAATGTTTTAAAATTGAGAAAGGTTTGCAACAAGGTTGTATTCTTTCACCATACTTATTCAACCTGTATGCTGAGCAAATAATACGAGAAGCTGGGTTCTATGAAGAAAAACTTGGCATTAAGATTAGAGGAAGACTCATTAACAACCTGAGATATGCAAATGATTCAATCTTGCTTGCTGAAAGTGAAGAGGACTTAAAACATTTACTGATGAAGATCAAAGAGCACAGCCTTTGGTATGGATTGCATCTCAATGTCAAGAAAACAAAAATCCTCACCACTGGACCAATAAACAACATTCTTATCAATGGAGAAAAGATTGAAGTTGTCAAGGACTTCATTCTTCTTGGATCAACTACCAACACTCACGGAAGAAATCAGATGACGTATTACATTAGGCAAATCTGCTACACAAGACATTTTTAAAGTGTTGAAGATCAAAGATATGAGTTTAAGGACTAAGGTGCGCCTGATCCAAGGCATGGTAATTTCAATAACTTCATATGCATATGAAAGCTGGACAGTGAATAAGGAATACCGTAGAATTGATGTCTTTGAGTTATGGTGTTGGAGGAGAATACTGAAAGTGCCATGGGCAGCCAAAAGAACCAATAGATCCGTTGAAAAAGTACACCCAGAGTGCTCCTTAGAGGCCAAGATGGCCAAACTTCATCTTTCATACTTCAGACATATTGTCAGGAGGGACCAATCGCTGGAGAAAGATATCATGGAGTCAGAAAAAAAGAGGAAGACCCCCAACGAGATGGATTGGACAAGTGGCACCATCGATGGACTCAAGTGTGGCAACAGTAGTGAGGTTGGCCCAGGATCGGGCAGTGTTTTGTTCTGCTGTGTGTAAATCACTATGGGTCGGTACCAACTCGAAGGCACCTAAAAACAACAACAACAAGCTTAAAATAGTTAATGTATCATTAAAATTTATTTAAAATAAAATCTCAGTTGAGAATATCTGAATCTCAAGAAGGTAAACAGGGGTAGCATGTCATATGTCAATGTTCTAGAATGTCTCTCATCAATTCAAACTTAATTTAGTACTTGGACAGAGCCATCGAGGCACACTGGTGCTATCGGCAATGGTAACCCTATTCCTTCCACAAAGTCTGTCTTCATCTTCCTGAAGATACTTGAAATGCTGGCTAGGCAAATTAAGCAAAAATATTGTGTTTCCCAGAAACTCCCCAATGAACATAAACTAATGAAAATAAAGATTTATATAAATACATACATATACAAACAACATTGCCACTGAGTTAATTTCACCTTACAGCCACCACATGAGTAGATCTGTTCCATTCAGTTTTTTGGCTGCAATATCAACAGATCACTCATTTGTAAGTCTGTCATAGTGTGGTGACTAGCCTGTTACTGTGATCATGGAAATTATGCCAACAGCATTTTAAATACCAGCAGGGTCACCCAAGCTGGACAAGTTTCTGCTGAGCTTCTAAATTAAGATAGAATAGAAAGAAGGAGAGATGGATTACTTCCAAATATTGAGTCATTGAAAAAATCATACAGCAAGCAGTGTAACACTTTCAGCTCATCAGCCAAAACAAGGCCAGGGGAAGACTGTGAAACAGACCATCAATTGCTTATATGCAAGTTCAAGTTGAAGCTGAAGAAACTTAAAACAAGTGCGCATAACCAAACATGACCTCAAACATGATCCACCAGAATTTAGAGATCATCTAAATAACAGATTTGATGCGTTAGACATTAAAGATAAAAGACCAGTATACTTACGTGATGACATGAAGAACATCACACAGGAAGAAAGCGAAATGTCATTAACAGATGAAAGAACGAAAAGACCAAAATGATTTTCAGAAGAGACTCTGAACCTAGCTTTCCTCAAGACATACTAAACCAAATGTAAGAAATGAAGAGGTAAAAGAGCTGAATAGAATATCTCAAAGGTCAGCTTTAGAATACAAAGTCAAATATAACAAAAGGTGCAAACCTGGATTTAGAAAACAAAACAGGAAGGACACACTCAGCTCAGGGAACTGGAGAAAAAAATTGAACCCTTAACTTGCATGATTGAAGGATTCTATGGGCAAAATATTGGATGACCTAGGTAGCATCAAAAGAAGATGGATAAATACACAGATTCACTGAACCAAAAAAAGAATGCTTGATGTTCAACCATTTCAAGAGCTAGCATTTGATCATGAGCTGAAAGAAGTCATTCATGGTGCATTGAAGGCATTGGCAAAGAACGAGGTACCAGGAATTGATAAAATACAAATGAAAATCATTCAACAAACTGATAATCACTGGAGGTCCTCAAACATCAATGTCAAGAAGTTTGGAAGACAACTACCTGGTCAGCAGATTGGAAAAGAGCCATATTTGTGCCAATTCCAAAGAAAGGTGACCCAGTGGAATGCAGAAATCATTGGACAATATCATTAATGCCACATGCAAGTAAAATTTTGCTAAAGCTAGTACAGAAATGGCTGCAAACATTCATGGGCAGAAAACTTCAGAGGTTCAAAGCCAGATTCCGAATAAGATGTGGAACAAGAGATATCATTGCTGACATCCGATGGATCTTGCCTGAAAGCACAGAATACCAGAAAGATGTTTACCTATATTCTATTGACTATGCAAAGTCTTTTGATTGTGTGGCTCATGGAATGCTATGGATGACATCACCAAAAATGAGCATTCAGGTATGCTTAATTTTGCTATGAGGAGCCTGAACATAGACCAAAAGGAGGTTGTTCAAACTGAACACCTAATAATTTAAAATTAGGAAAGTATGCACCAGGTTTGCATTCTTTCACCATAATTATTCAATCCATGTACTGAGAAATAATCGGAGAAGCTGGGTTATATGAAGAAAGCTATGGAATCAGAATTGGAGGAAGACTCATTAGCAACCTGCGATACACAGATGATACAACCTTGCTTGCTGAAAGCAAAGAGGATTTAAAATACTTACTAATGAAGATCAAACACCATAGCTTTTGGTATGGGTTGCAGTTCAATGTAAAGAAAACAAAATTTCTTACCACTAGATAAATAAACAACACCATATAAATGGAGAAAAGATTGAAGCTCTCAAAAGCTTCATTTTGCTCAGATCAACCATCAACACTCATGGAAGCAGGAATCAAGAAATCAATGATATACAGCATTAGACAACTGTGCTGTATAAGACCTCTGTAAAGTGCTAAAGAGCAAAGATGTCAGTTTGAGGACTAACATGCACCTGACTCAAGCCATGGTTATTTTCAATAACCTCATTTGCATGTGAAAGTCTGAGTATGAATAAGGAAGACCATAGAAGAATTGATGCATTTAAGTTATGGTATTGGGGGATAATATTAAAAGTACCATGGACTTCCAAAAGTTCAAATAAATCTATGTTGGAAGCAGTAAAGCCAGAATTCTCCTTGGAAGTCAGGATGTTCAGACCTTGTCCCTCATGCTTCAAACATATAAGCAGGAGTGACCAGTCCCTGGAGTAGGATATCATGATTGGTAATGTTGAGGGTTGGAGACAAAGAGGAAGACCTCCAATGAGATAGACTGGCACAGTGGCAGCAACAATTGCCTCAAATAGAGGCAATGATTGTGAAGTTGGCACAGGATGGGGCAGTGTTTCCTTCTGCCATGCTAGGTTCACTATGAGTCATTGCCAAATCGATGACACCTAATAACAACACAATATTGTATTGCTGAACTTGAAAATGTCTCCTTTTCTTCAGAATTGAGATCATGCTAAAATGGTAACTGGCCCTGATAGTGTATATTTAGAGCTATGTCTTAGAATACAATGTTTTATTCATTTGTTGTTGTTAGTGCCTTCCAGTCAGTATCAAGTCTGTATCGACTCATAATGACCCTAAGCACCACAGAACGAAACACCACCTGGTCCAGCGCCAACCTCACAAATTATTGCTACACCTGAGCCCGTCACTGCCGCCACTGTGGCAATCCATTAGCAGCTCTTCCCCATTTACATTTTGAGTTCCTTCCAACCTGAGGAATTCATTTTACGATATTATGTTTGACAGTGTTCCACTGCTATTCATAAGGTTTTCAGTGACTAAATATTCAAGAGTAGTCTCTCTCTCCTTCTTCCTAGTCTGTCCTTATCTGGAAACTCATCTGAAACCTGTCCACCATTGTTTACCCTGCTATTATTTGAAATACAGGTGGCATAGCTTTCAGAATCACAGCTACTCACAAGCCACCACAGTATAACAAACTGACAGAGACAAACTGACAGACAAGTGGTGGCTTTTGTTTATTTAAGAGTCATCAAATCTGTTTTACCCATAAGCCATTATTATAAAGTTTCCTGATGATATTAATGTTAAAAGCTGAAATTTCCAAGAAGTTTCAATCATTTTCTGTTTTTCTCAAAGCAGAAGTTTAATTTGTATTTTATCTGTATGTGCGATGCACATTATTAATTTTTTAAATCATTTGCAAAAGTTAAATAGAAAAAAATACATTATTGCAGGTGCTTCAATAATCTGACTTTCATGTTGTTGTTGTTAGGTGCCATCGAGTTGGTACCAATTCATGGTGATTCTGTGCACAACAGAACAAAACACTGCCCAGTCTTGGGCAAACCACACAATTGTTGCCACACTTAAGCCTATTGATGCGGCGACGTTGCCAATCAATCTTGGTGGGGGTCTTCTTCTTTTTCTCTGACCCTCCACTTTACCAAATATGATATACTTCTCCAGCACTGCTCCCTCCTGACAACATGCCCAAAGTATGACAGACAAAGTTTGGCCATCCTGGCCTCCAAGGAGCACTCTGGCTGCACTTATTCTAACACAGATCTGTTAGTTCTTTTGGCAGCCCATGGCACTTTCAATAATCTCCTCCAACAGCATAACTTAAAAGCATCAATTCTTCTATGGTCTTCTTTATTCACTGTCCAGCTTTTGCATGCATATGAAGTTATTGAAAACACTATGGCTTGGGTCAGGTGCACCTTAGTCCTCATGCTGACATCTTTGCTCTTCAGCACTTTAAAACATTCCTATGCAGCAGAGTTGCCCAATGCAATATGTTATCTGATCTCCTCTTCCATGAACGTTGATAGTTGATCCAAGAAAAATGAAGTCCTTGACAACTTCAATATTTTCTCCATTGATCAGAATGTTGTTGATTGGTCCAGTGGTGAGGATTTTTGTTTTCTTGACATTGAGATGCAATCCATACCGAAGGCTGTGTTCTTTGATTTTCATCAGTAAATATTTTAAGTCTTCTTCACTTTCAACAAGTAAAGTTGTATCACTTGAATGCTATGTGGGTGACATCAATTCCCAACCTCTAAAGAGATGTAGCTGATCCAGTGTGACTTAAACATCTCATAATAAATAATATTTTCAGACTTTCCAACACAGCTCATAGTCCATAAGTAAACAAAGACACTCCTAATACAAATGGCTTTACAAGAGTTTATCGATAACCTCTAAGGAATGCAAGGAGATACCAGTCTTTTTCTGGTGATGAGATGGTGAGGTGATTGCACAATGTCTCACTTTTATTTTTAACACTTTTCTTTTAGTGTGTCATATTGTGGTGGTTTGCATGTTGCCATGATACTGGAAGCTATGTCACTGGTGTTTTAAATATCAGCAGGGTCAATTATGGTGAACAAGTTTCAGCTGAACTTCCAGACAAAGACAGACTAGGAAGAAGGTGAGACATACTTCTGAATATTTAAACACTGAAAATTTTATGAAAAGCAGTGGAGTGTTGTCAGATAACACAAGAATATTGAGTATTGAAGTATTATGAAGTGCACCAGAACATTTTCACATATAGGGCTGCAAGGTAAACCCCACAGGTTGGAAGGTAGTCAAAATATGGAAGGGAAAGAGCTGCCACCTGAAAGTAGATTTAACATTTTGGA
>NW_006408782.1:3836496-3839006 GCF_000296735.1 Chrysochloris asiatica
CCTGGGCAAGCATGTTGCTTGTTCTTGTAGTAACAGTCGGTCTGCCTATGTTGATTTATATTTTTCCTGTAGATCTTTCTTTCAAGAAGCATCTTCTGTTCTTCTAGCCACTACAGGTTGGTCTGCTTGTCCTTTCAAGCAGGAATCTCCCATCTCTGGAGATCTGGATATGGTTCAGGCTTCCACCTATAGTCTTATGTATTGCAGAGGCTCCGCAGGAAGCCGATTGGAGGAAACTTTTGAGATCTTCATTTGCTGATGGGTCACAACTCAACATGAGAAAAAAACAGTTGTAAAAATCATTAATAATCAGAAGGAGTAATGTATGAAGCATGAATCTAAGAAAACTTGAAGTCCCCAAAAAGGAAATAGACAGTATAAACATCAAATTCCTAAGCATTACTGAGCTGAACTATACTCAAATAGGCAATTTTGAATTTGACATTCATGTGGTTTACTATGCCTGGAATGACCAACTGAAAAGGAATGGTGTCGCATTCATCATTGAAAATACCATGGCTTGGATCAGGTGCACATTAGTCCTCAAACTGACACCTTGCTCTTCAACATTTTAAAGAAGTCTTGTGTAGTAGATTTGTTTAATGTAAAAATTCTTTGATTTCTTGACTGTTGATTCCATGAGTATTTATGGTTGATCTGAGCAAAGTGAAGTCGTAGACAACTTCAATCTCTTCTCCGTTTATATGGATGTTGTTTTATTGGTCAAGTGGTGAGTATTTTTGTCTTCTTTACATTGAGGTGCAAGTCATACCAAAAGCTGTGGTCTTTGATCATCATCAATAAGTATTTTAAGTCCTCTTCGCTTTCAGCAAGCTAGGTTGTATCATCTGCATATTGCAGGTTGTTAATGAGTGTTCCTTCAATCCTGATGCCATGTTTTTCTTCATATAATCCAGCTTCTCGGATTATTTGCTCAATATACAGATTGAATATGTATGGAGAAGATGTATGGAACACACATATCCTAATTTTAAACCATTCAGTTTTCCCTTGCTCAGTTCAAACAACTAAATCTTGGTCTATGTACAGGTTCCTCATGAGCACAACCAAGAGTTCCAGAATACTCATGATCCACAATTTTGTCAATAGCTTGTCATGATCCACACAATCAAAAGCCTTTCCATAGTCAATAAAATGCAGGTAAACATCTTTCTGGTATTCTCTGCTTTCAGCTAAGATCCATCTGATGTTATAAGTGATATCCCTCATTCCATGTCTTGATCTGAATCCAGCTTGTAACTCTAGAAGTCCTTTGTCAATGTATGGTTGCAGCCATTTTGTATTATGCTTAGCAAAAATTTAATTACATGTGATATTAATGATATTATCCAATGATTCCTGCATTTTGTTGGGTCACCTTTATTTGGACTGGGCACTAATCTGGATTTCTTCCAGTCAGTTTGCTGGGTATTCGTCTTTAAAATTTCTAGGCATAGATGATTGAGTACCTCTTGTGCTGTATCACTTTCCTGAAAGATTTCAATTTTTCTTCCATCAGTTCCTGGTATCTCATTATTTGTCAATCCCTTCAATGTACCTTGGACTTCTTCCTTCAGTATCATTGGCTCTTGATCATATGCTACCTTGTGAAATAGTTGGACATCGATCATTTCTTTATGGTACAGGGACTCTGTTTATTCCTTCCATAGTATTTGATGCTCTCTACATCATTTAATATGTTACCAACAGAATCCTGCAATAACACAAGTAGAAGCTTGAATTTTTTCTTCAGTTCTCTCAGCTGGAGAAATGTTTAGTGTGTTCTTCCCTATTTTGTTATAATACTTGACTTTATCTTCGCTAGCTGATCTTTGAAATTTTCTTTCCAGCTTTTTCACCTCCTCATTTCTTGCATTTGCTTTAGTATCTCTATGCTAGAAAGCATGTTTCAGAGTCTCTTCTGACATATATTTTGGTCTTTTCCTTCTTTCTTGTCTTCTTAATGACGCTTTGCTTTTTTCCTGTATGATGATTGTGATGTTATCCCACAACTTTTCTGGTCTTCATTTGTAAGTGTCTAATGCATCCAATCTGTTCTTCAGATGGTCTCTAAACTCCAGTGGGGTATTTTCAAGGTCATATTTTGGCTCTCATGGACTAGTTTTAATTAACTACAATCTCAGTCTGAGCTTGCATATGAGCAACTGATTGCCTGTTCCACAGTCTGCTCCCTGGCCTTATTTTAGCTAATGATATGGAGCTTTTCCATTCTTTCTTTCTATTGTTGTTGTTGTCAGGTGCCATTGAGTCAGAACCGACTCATAGCAACCCCAGGCACAGAAGAACGAAACAATGTCCGATCCTGGGCCAACAACATCACTACCACTGTCACACTTGATGCCATCAGTGATGCCACCTGGCTGATCCATCTCATTGGGGGTCTTCCTCTTTTTCTCTGACCCTCCATCATACCCAGCATGACATCCTTCTCCAGCGACTGTTCTCTTCAGACAATATGTCCAAAGTATGAGAGACGAAGCTTAGCCATC
>NW_006408782.1:3840972-3846804 GCF_000296735.1 Chrysochloris asiatica
TTCACTGATGATATGGAGCTTTTCCATCTTCTCTTTCCACAGATGTAGTCAATTTGATTTCTATGTGTTCTATCTGGCGAGGTCCATGTGTATAGTCGTCTCTTATGCTGTCTAGAGAATGTATTTGAAATAAACAAATCATTTGTTTTTTTCTACAGATGTAGTCAATTTGATTTATTTGTCTTCTATCTGGTGAAGCCCCTGTATCTAATTGCCTTTTATGTTGTTTGTAAAAGGTATTTTCAATGAAGAAGTCATTATTTTTGCAAAATTCTATCATATATCTGATATTTTTATAATGTTCTTCGGTGATAAACCACCTAAGATTAGCAACACAGCTGAACCTAGTATTAGAGAGAGATTTACAAGAATCTTAACAGTCTAACCAGATGGCATCTAAACCTGGAACCTAAGGACTATCTTCACCAAAAATCAATGTTACCATATTAGAGAAAATAAGTCAACAGTAGAGTGAATATAGCCATGAATTCATGCCAAATCTGAGCCTATAAAATTGCAGTTCTATAGCCTAAAACTACAAAATAAATTTAAAATACACACCAAAAATAAAAAAGGATTTGAGTGAAGCATTGGGGAAAAAATCTGCAACGCAATCCATGGCAACATTCATGAGATAGCTGCAGATTAAGAATCAAACTGTTTCCAGCTGAAAATCAAAGGAAAAGCAAAATGAAATATTTTGACTTTCCTTTGAGTTTTCCAGGGGTTACCCTGGAGTTGATGAAAAATGTCACAGGCGCAAGACACCTGTTATGAGATTGTCCTTAGAGGGGGAAAATAATAGCTCCAATGAAACATGCCATGTGTTGTGCTCTTTGTTGTGGCTTTGAGTGGCTTACACTTGGTGACACAAATCAGTTAGATACTTTTAACAGCCAAGAAAAGTGATAGTTCCTGAGAACAACTATTGAAGCCAAGAAATTCATTCTTCTTTCAGAACAAGTGAAAAACACTCTCACATCCAGGATCTCAATCTTGCAATGCCCTTTCGTAAATTTTCAAGTTTAAGGGAGTAGCTTTTGTGATGCCGAATAAGCTGAACATCTAGGAGGAATTTTGGAAAAGATCTTGCTAAAATGGAGATAAAAATGAGCACGAACTTTATGATGTAAAACTGTTAATAAAATAAATTATTCTTGTATAGTATTCTGCCTGTATTTGTCAACTATTAATTAAAAGCAGTTGGTAACAAGTTGTTAGGTGCCGAGTCAGTTTCAATATAAGCAACCATATGTACAACAAATATAAAACACCATTCTCACCATGGTTTCTATATCTGAGTCTATTGTTCCAGCCATAGTGTCAATTAATAAGCATACATTAGACAAGTAATTTCTGGAGGACTGTATTACGTCATTTAAAATGAAATAGAAATTCTACAATCTATATTGATTTAATTTTTGAAAGTTCTCCATATTATCTTATTTTAAATATTTTCTCATGAGAAAAAACTTATGCAATGAGCTTCTTCTTTTTTAATATGTAACTCCAGTGACAATTTCTTTTTCCCTTTAAAGTTTCTTGATTTATAGCAGTAAAGGGAACAGCTTGTATTACAAACAGTCCCAGGTTGTCCATCTTACCTCTGATCCATTCCATCTTGTCTTCTTCCACTTATCTGCCCAGTCCTTCTTGTTATTGTTAAGTGCCCTTAAGAGGGTTCCAACTCATAATGGCCTGTATAGGGTTTCTGAGGAGTGGCTGGTGAATTTGAACTGCCAACTTTGCATTTCAGACTGATCTTATGGTCGAATGCTTACCTGGAGGTGGGCCTGAAACCATTGTGTTTCTTGCCATGGTGTAGAATACAGGGGAGACAATCCCCGAAGTGATGTTAGTACCCACCACCCTAGTCTCAGCAAATGCTTTGATATATCCAGTTAGGGGAAGCGTTGACTTTGCATCTTCCTTTCTTTGGTGATAAGAGTTTTCAAATACCTGTGGATGTTATATTAGTCTCCTGGTGTTGCTGTAACAGAAATAGCACTAGTGTTGGTGGTGTGTGTAAAATTGGTTCTGATTCACAGCAGCCCTATGAGTTTCTAAGACTATAAATCTTCATGTGAGCAGAAAGCATCATCTTTCTCCCACTGACTGGGTGGTGCATTCAAAGTGCTGACCTTGCGTTTAGCAGTTGAATGTGTAACCCATGACATCATCAAGGTTTCTTCAGAAACATTCCTAGTGGGTAGTTTTAAAGAACAGACTTTTATCATATTTAGTCATGAAGGCTGAATGTGCTAAGCAGGGTTTCAGCCATTGCAATTCTTTATTGTAGGAAATCACAGACATGCCTTGGTTCCATGGCTTACAGATAATCCTCACACAGCTTTTTTCCTCCCTGTGTGTGTATTCATATCTCTGAGTCTAACTTGTTCTTTACATAATTCTAACATGATTATGTTTAGGATCCACCCTATACTGGCAAAAACTCAGCTGATAGATTGATTGTGTTACATTAGATTGCATAATGGAACTTGATTATGCTACGATTCAATAGAGTTAAAGTGCTTATAGAACTATATTACATTATATTAACTGTCAGATAATTAAATTACATTAGATTACTTTCATGGATATAGGGTTATGATTCCAACCTCAAACTTTACAGTGATACATTTCAATCTATAACAGAAGTAATAGGTTTTATGGGAAAGAACACTAAGGAAGGAAAGAAAGAAAAGAATTACAATTGTATGCAAAAATTGGATAGTGAGGAAGAAAATAGCATGGTAAGGCAGAAATAGTTGTCCAGCATAAGAATAAAAGTGGCTGTCTGAAGTCAAAATAATCAATGTTGAAACTGTAATTTGGAGCTTACTAGGTTTGTTGGTCTAATGTAAGCAACTGGCTTCTCTAAGTGCAGTTTATAAAGAGTTAATCTTAATGGAATCCATTGTAGAGTGGCTGTATAAATTAAATGACCTAAAATACTGGAACAACCTGAAGCAAAATTCTGCTTATGCTGTGGTAGTTATGTGTATTGCTGTGATAGTAGAAGCTGTGCCAATGACATTTTAAATGACAGCAGGGTCAACCATGGGGGACAGATTTCAGCTGAGCTTTCAGACTAAGAAAGACTCGGAAAAAGGACTACTTCTGAATGTTTTGTTGTTACATGCCAACAATTTACTTTTGACTCATAGCAACCTTGTATAGGGTTTCCAAGGAGTGGCTGGTGAGTTTGAACCATAAACCTTGTGGTTCAAACCAAACTTGCAGTCCAGTAGTATATCATACAGCACCACACCAGAACTCCTCTAAAGGTTTAGCTACTGAAAATATTATGACTAACAGAGGAACACTTTCAGATAGCAACAGAATATTGACTATTGAAACATTATGAATAACACAAGAATATTGTCCAATATAGTGGCAGAAGATGTGTCCCTTAGGTTAGAAAGCACTCAAAATATCACTGGGGAAGAAGTGCCTCCTCAAAGTAGAGTTGACCATGATGATATAAATGGAGTAAAGCTTCCGGGACCTTCATTTGCTGATGGGGAACAACTCACTATGAGGAGAAGGAGCTGTAGACTTCAATTAATAATCAGAACAAAGAATGCACAAAGTATGAATCTAGGAAAATTGGAAGTTGTCATAAATGAAATGGAACCAATAAAGAGCAATATCTGAGGCATTGTTGTGTCTGTTGTTAAGTGTCATTGAGTCCATTTTGATGCTTCCTTGACCTTGCTGTCCAGCGCATTGCCCTGCAGCACCACACCAGGATTCCAAGGCATTAGTGAGCTGAAATATACTGGTACTGGCCATTTTGAATGTGACAATCATATTGTTTACTATGATGGGAGTGACAAATTGAAAAGTCCTGGGTTAATGCACTGGACTGCAAGTTGCTTTGAATTGCAAGATCAGCAGTTCAAGCTCACCAGTCACTCCTAAGTCACTAAATGAGGTGGCTGAGTTGGAAATGAAACTACAGCATTTAACAGCAACAACATTATCCCATCTGGTGAGGTGCTGCAAGATCAACACTGGACTTCAAACCACAAAGACAGCAGTTCAAACACACCTGCTGCTCCTCAGAAACCCTGTACAGGGTGGCTATGAGTCAGAATCAATATGGCAACACATAACAAGAATATCCCACCTGAATTTAGAAATTATTTCAAGAACAGATTTGATGTATTAGACAGTAATAGCCAAAGACCAGAAGTGTTTTAAGATGACATCAAGAACAATATACAGGTAGAATACAAAAGGACATTAAGAAGATAAGAAAGAAAGAAAAGACCAAATGGAGGTCAGAAGAGACTCTGAAGCTTGCTCCCTGGTATAGAGATGAAAAAGCAAAAGGAAGAAATGAGAAAGTAAAAGACCTGAACAGAAACTCTCAAAGGGTATCTCAATAAGACAAAGTCAAGTATTATAAGGAAATATACAAAGACCTGGAGAGAGAAAGCAGCATTTCTCAAGCTGAAAGAACCAAAATGTTGAAGGACTTTAAGGAGCTCTGCTAATGTTATGGTTATGAATTGGGCTCCTAATCTCACGGTCAGCAGTTTGAGACTACCAGCAGTTCCATGGAGGAAAGATGACGTTTTCTGCTTCTGTACAGATTAAAGCCTCAGAAACCCTATACAGAGTCACTATGGGTAGGAATCAACTCCATGACACATAACCACCATCATGGGAAAAATATTGAATGATATGGAATGCATCAAAAGAAGGAGGTAGAAATACACAGAGTCACAATACCACAAGAAATGGTCGATAGTCAAATATTTGAAGAGATAGTGTAAGATCAAAAGCTGAAGATAGAAGTCCAAGGTGCACTGAAGACATTGGCAAAGAACAGGGCACCAGGAATTGATGGAATACAAACTGAAATATTTCACCAAACTAATATAGTACTGGAAGCACTAACTCATCTATGCCAAGAAATTTGGAAAACAACCACCTGGCCAATTGACTGGAAAAGATGCATATCCGTGTGTGTTCCAAAGAGTGGGAGGCCAACGGAATGTGGAAATCATCAGACAATATCATTAATATCATATGCAAGCAAACATTTGCTAAAGATAATTTTTTAATGGCTGTAACAGTACATTGACAGGGAACTGTCAGAGGTTGAAACCAGATTAAGACAAAAATGAGGATTGAGGAATATTATTACTGAAATCAGATGGATCTTGTGCAAAACAGAGAATACCAGAAAGATATTTGCTTATGCTTTTTGACTATGCAAAGGCTTTCAACTATGTGGATCATGACAAGCTATGGGCAACATTGAGGAGAATGGGTATTCTGGAACACTTAATTATGCTCATGAGGATCCTGTACATAGACCAAGAGGCAGTTATTCAAGCAGAACCAAAGGATACTGAATGTTTTAAAATTAGGTAAGGCGTGTGCCAGAGTCATTCAAACTGTAGGTTGAATAAATAATCCAAGAAGCTGAGTTATATGAAGAACATGACATCAGAATTTGAAGAATATTAGTTAACAACATGCAATATGCAGATGATACAACCTTGCTTGCTGAAAGTGAAAAGGACCTGAAATACTTACTGATGAAGATCAAAGACTACAACCTTCAGTATGGATTACATCTCAATTTAAAGAAAACAAAAATTCTGACCACTGCACCAATAAAATGATAAAAGGTGAAAAGATTGAAGTTGTCAGGATTTCCCTTTGCTCAGATCAACCAAGACTCTTTGGAGCTGCAATCAAGAAATTAAACATTCCCAGCTGATCTCCTCCCTCCCTGCCTTCCTCAGATGGCGGCTGTTTATGCTGGACGTGTGGCCAGAGACGGGTAAGGATCACGTGGAACCTCGGCTACTT
>NW_006408782.1:3846904-3847576 GCF_000296735.1 Chrysochloris asiatica
TGAAATACTTACTGATGAAGATCAAAGACTACAACCTGCAGTATGGATTACATCTCAATTTAAAGAAAACAAAAATTCTGACCACTGCACCAATAACATGATAAAAGGTGAAAAGATTGAAGTTGTCAGGATTTCCCTTTGCTCACATCAGCCAAGACTCTTTGGAGCTGCAATCAAGAAATTAAACATTAGTGTTTAATAGTAAAGTTTGAAGACGAAGGTGTGTCTGACTAAAACCATGTATTTTCAATAGCATCGTATGTATGTGAATGTTAGACACTGAATAAAAAATAAGAATAATTGATGCATTTGAGTTATACTGTTGGAAAAGAATAGTAAAAGTACCATAAACTGCTAGAAGAACAAACAAATCTGTGTTGAAAGAAATACAGTCAGAATACTCCTCTGAAGCCACGATAGTGAGACTTCATCTATCATACTTTGAATGTATCAGGAAAGACTAAGTTTCTGGAGAAGGACATTATGCTAGGTGAAGTAGAGGCTCAAAAAAACAGAGGCAGATCCTAATGAGATGAATTGTCATAGTGACAAGAACAATGGGCCCAAGTTTAACAATTGTGAAGGTGGACCAGGGTTGGGCAGTATTTAGTTCTATTGTGCATAGGGTCGCTATGAGTTGGAAACACCTCACCAGCATCTAACAATAGCAGT
>NW_006408782.1:3851434-3853090 GCF_000296735.1 Chrysochloris asiatica
CTGTATAGGGTTTTCTGAGGCTGTAAATCTTTACAGGAGCAGAAATCTTCATGTTTCTCCTGTGGAACCACTAGTAGTTTCAAACTGCTGACCATGAGATTAGTAGGCCAATTCATAGCTAAGTTGTTGTTTCAACTTGACTGAGTCAGGCAGGATGAAGTAGTTAGGCAGTTAAGACTTCTATAAGCAGGCTTAACTGAAATGAAGTTGCAAGGAAGTTTCCTCACTCATGTGAACACTCAGACCTGATTCATCGTCCATGCAGATATGTGAGCTTGACACCTGACCAATGGACATGGGACGTGCCTATCTTCACAACTGTGTGAGCCCTTCCTTGATATAAACCTCTCTTTATCTGTACAGATGAAGTCCTGATGTGGTGCTCTAGGGTAAGCTAACAGCTAGATTTGTGGTCCAAAACTACAAACAGTTTCTCAGAAACCCTCTATAGGGTAGCTCTGAGTCAGAACCAACTCAAAAGCACTTAACGACAACAACTATATATACATATGTAAACTTCATTGGTTCTGCTTCTCTAGATAACCCAGCCTAAAACAGATGTGTTGTCAGGAGGGGTAAGTCCCAGGAGAAGAACATTATACTTGGAAAAGTGGAGAGTCAGTGAAAAAGTGGAAGAACCCCAAGGAGATGAATTGACACTATGTCATCAACAATGGGCTCAAACATAACAACAATTGTAAGGATGGCACAGGATGAGACAGTATTTCCTTTTGCTGTGCATACGGTTGCTATGAGTTGGGACCAAACTGAGGGTACTTAAAAACAACTGTAACAATAATGCCTACGGCTACCTTGCAGAAGCTGGAGAGACCAGAAAAGCTTTCCCCTAGAGATTTCAAAGGGAGTGTGGCTCTACCCCTGAGTTTGCACCGAGCTTGTACTTCAGTCCTCTAGAGGTAAGAAATGATAACTTTCAGGGTTTTTTAGCCTCCCAATTGGTGCTACTTTGTTATGACATCCTTAGGAAATGAATACACAGTAAGGAAAATGGAAAACTATCAACTGTATTGAACTTCTTTAATTAAACAGAAAAGAAAAGAGAATCCTAATAGCCCATTATGCTATACTTCCTTATTGTTAAATTCATTCATTTTCATATTCCTGTTAGTTCACATGTCAGTGAGGAACGTCATGTTATATTATCCTAATTTTACTCAAAGGAAACAGAGATTTGTTGAGCTAAGTAAATTTTTCACTATAACACATACCCCATCTGCCAATAATGATGTGATTATATAAGTATACTTTTTACTTTAAAAGTATTAAACTTGTTGTTAATCACTTACATATGTTGTTGATTTATTATTTGTATATTATGAGTATAAAATTTAGCACTACATATTGAACAATAATAGTCTGTTGTCTTTTGGTATTATATTCTCATATTTGAAACATTAGTATTTGTCATTTAGTTATGTTACATTTTCTTAGAACTTATCTTTCTACTTATGTATTATGTTGAGCCTTATGAAACTGTCATTTGAAATCATTTTTAACCTATAAAAACAATACAATGTAATGTTAAAATATTTATAATATCAAGATTGTTGTTGTTGTTGTTGTTGTTAAGTGCCATCGAGTCGGGTCCGACCCATAGCGACCCTGTACAGGGTTTCCGAGGGTGTAAATCTTTAC
>NW_006408782.1:3853540-3855398 GCF_000296735.1 Chrysochloris asiatica
ATTAAACCATGGCAGTTTTATATGTGAAATGTTATGAAGAAAGTAATTTTTACTGTAAGTTCCTAAGCAGCATCAACATTACTAAATGGATTTTGAATTACAGATCATGATGGAATTCTGTCTTCTCTCTGAATTCACCTAAGTTTCTTATTATGTCTATGTGACTCTAAGCTCCTGTATGGAGAAACTGGGTTTTGTGGGTCACTGAATCCTCAGACATTTAATCTAGGGTCTAGCAGAAAGAATATTATTAAAATATTTAATGAAAAAATAATAATAATTCAGTCTAGGTATGTGACCATATTGGTTTTGAAAGTTGATGTGAAAACATAGCCAACATATAAACCATGAGCAATTTGCTTGCCTGTATTTATGAGAAATATATTATGAATTATAGTAATTCCTCCTCCCAAACTGCCACTTGGCAATTACCTTTTAAAAATAACAAATACATTTGGAAAAACATATATGGTACTTAAATTCTTAAATTTAGTAATTTCCAAGTTTAACATTGTGGTACAATGGAAACTATATATTGTCTTTCTATAATGTGCTGGTTGCATGCCCATTCTAATATAGACAGAATGCAGTCCTTGTTTAACTGCATTTTAAGCTGTTTTCCTTGGAAAATGGACTTCTCTCCTCAGGCTTAAGAAGGCAATCAGGATGTGTAAAATTTTGAAATGTACAGATGCTTTGATTTTACAATATCATTTCCAGAATATCTTCCTTAGGGCAAGCATGCTCAAAGATATGTGATACAGCACGATTTAAAATCATGAAAATAGACTGAACAATAGAGAAAAAGAAGCTGTTTAGGACCTCTAGAGCATCAATTCAATGGACTACAGGGTAGGCAGTGATATTCAAAGGTCAATAACTTTATGTTGAAAACGAAAATTGCCCTTTATTAGAAGAAAATTACAAGTAGTTAAGGAATATATGGAGTCCAGGGGTGGCACTGTGGGTGAATATTCTGGACAACAAGGTTAGTTTGAACCGCATGGCTGGCAGTTCGAGCTCACCAGCCCCTCCTTGGACACTCTATACAGGGTTGCTATGGGTCTTAACTGACTCGACAACACTTAACAACAACAAGAATGGTTTTCTATATGTTAAATTGATTAAAGATCCTTGGTGGAACAGTGGCTAAGTGCTTGTTTGCTAATTGAAAAGTCAGTGGATCAAACCCACCAGTTGCTCCATGTGGCAATCTGCTTCCAAAAAAGATTTGTTGTTGTTGTTAGGTACCATTGAGTCAGTACTGACTCATAACGACCCTACGCACAGCAGAACGAAACACTGCCTGATCCTGGGCCAACCTCACTACTGTTGCCATGCTTGAGTTCACCAATACTGCCACTTGACCAATCCATCTCATTGGGGGTCTTCCTCTTTTTCTCTGACCAGCCACCTTACAAAACATGATATCCTTCTCCAGCGACTAGTCCTTCCTGACAATATGACCAAAGTATGAGAGACGAAGTTTGGCCATCTTGGCCTCTAAGGAGCACTCCGGCTGCACTATTTCCAAAAAGGATCTATTGGTTCTTTTGGCTGCCCACGGCACTTTCAATATTCTCCTCCAACACCATAACTCAAAAGCATCAATTCTTCTATGGTCTTCATTATTCACTGTCCAGCTTCATGTACATATGAGGTTACTGAAAATACCATGGCTTGGGTCAGGCACACCTTAGTCCTCAAGCTGATATCTTTGCTCTTCAACACTTTAAAAAGATCTTGTGCAGCAGAATTGCCTAATGCAATACTTCATTTGATTTCTTGACTGCTGCCTCCGTGAGTGTTGATAGTTGATTCCAATAGAATGAAGTGCTTGACAACTTCAATCTTTTCT
>NW_006408782.1:3856993-3860828 GCF_000296735.1 Chrysochloris asiatica
TGAGGTCCATGTGTATAGTCATCTCTTATGTTGTCTAAAAAAGGTATTTGAAATAAACAAATCATTGATTTTTCAGAATTCTATCATGCAAACTCCAGCATCATTTCTATCACTAAGGCCATATTTTACAACTACTAATCCTTCCTCTTTGCTTCCAACCTTTGCAATCCAATCACCAGTAATGAGCAATACATCTTGATTGCAAGATTGATCAATTTCAGATTGAAGAAGTTGGTAGTATTCTACTGCTTCATCCTCACTGGCTTTAGTGATTGGTGCATAAATTTGTATATTATTGGTATTAACTGGGCTTCCCTGTAGGTACATGGATATTATCCTATCACAGACAGCATTGTACCCCATGACTGATCTATATATGCTCTTTTTGACGTTGAATGCAACACCATTCATCTTCAATTTGTCATTCATGGCATAGTAAACCATGTGCTCATCAGATTCCAAATGGCCAAAAGCAGCACATTTAAGCTCACTAATGCCTAAGATATCAATGTTTATTCATTTTGTTTCATTTTTTACAACTTCCAATTTTCCCAGATTCATACTTTGTACATTCCATGTTCTGATTTTCAATGGATGTTTATAGTTGTTTCTCTTCATTTTGAGTTGTGCCCCATCAGCTAATGTAGGTCCCACAGGCTTTTCTCCCATGAGTTTTACTCCATTCGCATTATCAGTGTCAACTCTATGTTGAGGAGGCAGCTCCATAGAGATTCATATGCTCAGAAATCCTATGAGAGAGTTCTCCTCTGTCCTGTAAGGTCCATATGAGTCAGAATTTACTTGATGGCACTGAGTTGTACATATTAACATTCACATCTGAGAGTTGTATATTAAATAACAGCAGTTATCTATTGCTATTGTTAAGTACTTGTGACTCATAGAGACCTTGGATAGGTTTCTGAGGGGCAGCTGGTGAGTTTGAACCACAAACCTTGAGGTTTATTTTTCTATATTAAAGTGTAGCTTTTGATCTCTATACTAAATACTTCAAGTCTTCTTTGATTTCAATAAGAAAGGTGTGTGATTTTCATTTCATATGTTTTTAATGAGTCTTCCTGTACTTCTGGTGACACATTCTTCTGCATATAGTCCACCATAGCTGTACTGTAAGCAGGAGTATGAAAAATGGTGAATATATTGAAGCTTTAAAGGATTTTATTTTACTTGGATCCACAATAAATGCCCATGGACCCAGAAGTCATGAGATCAAATGATGCATTTCATTGGATAAATCTGCTGTAAAAGACCTCTGTATAGATTTTTTAAAACAAAGATGTCACTTTCACAACTAAGATGTGCCTTACCCAAGCCATTTGATTTTCAGTAGTTTAATATGAGATAACTAGACAATGAATAAAATAAGGAAGTTCAAAAAATAATTGATGCCTTTGACTTATGGTGTTCGCAAAGAAGACTGAATATAGAATGGACTGCAAGAACAATGACCATGTCAGTCTTGGACTAAGTACAGAGTTTAAGAATGCTCCTAAGAGAGGGTGAAGGGGCTCTGGTAGTGTAGTGGTTATGAATCGGCCTGCGAACCTTAAGGTCAGCGGTTCGAAACTACCAGCCGCTCCGTGGGAGAAAGATGAGGCTTTCTACTCCCGTAAAGATTTACACCCTCGGAAACCCTGTACAGGGTCGCTATGGGTCGGAACCGACTCGATGGCACTTAACAACAACAACAAGAGAGGGTGAGGTGAATTTTTCTCACATAGTTTGGACATGCTATCAGGAGAGAACAATCATTGGAGAAGAACATCATGCCTATTAAAGTAGAAAAACCCAAATCTAAACCCACTGCTATCAAACCAAGTCCAACACACAGCAACACTACATAGGGTTTCTGAGAATGTAAATATTTACAAGCACAGTCTTTTCTGTTTTCTGTGGGTTTGTATCACCAGCTTGAAGTTAGCAGTCCAATGCTTATCCCACTGCACCACCAGGCCAGCAAAAAAGATGAAGACCCTCAAAAAGATGGATTAGCACAGTGATTGAAATAATGAACTAAAACATAGCAACAGTTATGAAAATGGTGCAGGACTGAGCAGTGTTTCATTCTGTGGTTTGTAAAGTCCCTAGGAGCTGTAAGTGAATCAGGAGCACCTAACAAGAACAGATACTGAAGTGTAATGTCAGCAGAAAGGAAGGAAATGAGGACAATCTTTAGTAACACATCAGCAAGGAAAATGGGTTCGCACATATCGATGATTATAAAAATGACGTGGGAATGCACAACGTTTTGTTGTTGTTGGGTGCAGTTTTAATCTTGCTATATATAAGGTTACTACGAGTATGAGTCAGAGGTAACTTAACAACAACCACAACAATAGTCGTGTTGTTGTTGCTGTTAAGTGCTGTTGAGTCAATTGTGACTCATAGTGACCTTTTATAGGGCTTTCAAGGAGCAACTGGGAGGTTGGAACCAGCAACCTCACAGTTCAAATTGACCTTGTGGTCGAGTGCTTATCCTACAGCACCACACCAGGTCTCCAGTATTCTCATAGGTCAAGTGATAACTACATGCAAAATATCTTTTCATTCTATACATTGTTGTCATTCGGTGCTGTGGAGTTGGCTGTGAATCATAGCAATCCTATGAACATGATAAAATACCACCCTGTCCTGCACCATACTCATAACCATTGTGTTTGAGCCCGTTTGGCGCCCGTAAGGATTCACAGCCTCGGAAACCCTGTGCAGAGTCACTATGAGTCGGAATGGACTCCACGGGACTTAACAACAAGAACAACATGTCAGTATGGAGTCCTGGTATAGCGCTGTGGGAAAATATGCCAGACTGCAAAGCTATTTGAACTGCAAGGTTGGTGGTTCAAGCTCACCAACTGCTTCTTGGAAACCCTATACAGGGTCACTATGGGTTGGGACTGTCTCAACGGCACTTAACAACAACAACATGTCAATTATGAACTCTTGGTATGGCACTATAGGATAAGCAGTAGACTGCTAACTACAAGAGCAGTGGTTCAAACCCACCTTGGGCACCCTGTAAAGAGTTGCTGTCAGAACCAACTCCATAGCACTCAAGCAACAACCACTGTGCCAAATATTCTATTTACTAAAATGTAATACTATAAAAAGACATATTTTCAGGGTAATTTTTTCCTAAAAATTCTATCCTATAAATCTAGTTTCAAAAGAGTTTGCTTTTCATATGTCTGAAAGCAAAAATTAATTACCTAGTCTGGAACAACTCAGCTATATCTTTTAAATCATTAATATAACTCTAGCAGCTTTGAAAATGTGAAGAAGATTTCAAATAAAAATGGTGATCTCCAGTGTGACAGAATGAAGTACATGTAAACACAGGTGTCATTGTTTAAAAAAGAACGTTGATTCCAAGGGTCATTTTTAAAACAAATAGTTATTCAATTGTTTTTATGGTTATTTTCATGATTTATTCAGCTGTTGTTTTAAAAATAAGCAAAAATATCTTATTATTTGAAGGTATAGACTCCTGGTGTGATTCTGTAGGATCAGCAGTGGACTGCAAACTACAAGATTGCCAGTTCAAACCCACCAGCTGCTCCTCAGAAACCCTATGCAGGGCTGCTATGAATTGGAATGGACTCAATGGCACTTAACAATAACAATAATATTTGACAGTATGCACATGTAGGCTTCCTAACCAATGTAAACACATCCACACACACACACACATCTTCAGTATTGTTGTTGTTAAGTGTTGTTGACTCGATTCCCACCCATAGCAACCCTGTATAGGGTTTCCAAGGAGCAGCTTGTGAGCTTGAACCACCGACCTTGCAGTTCAAACGACTTTGCAGTCTGA
>NW_006408782.1:3873299-3874038 GCF_000296735.1 Chrysochloris asiatica
ATATCAATCTTGATACAATCAAGATGTTCTCTCCCAAGATGGTGCCTCCGAGAATAGCTGAGCATCTTGAATTAGAAAACAATGGATTTCTTGATTCTCCTTCAAATTCCCCCAGCTGCAAGCCCTCCTATCTTCCAAATATTCCTTCACATATATTTCAGAGTTCCAGCACCATCCGCTGAGCCTGCCTGACCCGGTATTCCATGTCATTACTGATGGAGCTCCTCACTACGCACCCACCTGATACACCATCTTGATTCTGATTTTACTTCCTCCAAAACGGATCTGTTTTTAATTCTGGCAGTCTAAGGCACCTTTACTGTTTTCCAACACCATAACTCAATTGCATCAATTCTTCCATAGTCTTCCTTATTCACAGTCCAAGTTTACCATTCAAGTGATACTATTGAAAATACTATGACTTTGGTCAGACACACGTTAGTACTCAAAGAGACATCTTGGCTTTTGAAAAATTTAAAGAAGTCTTATGTGTTGATGGTGGATCCAAGCAAAATGAAGTATTTGACAACTTTAACCTTTTCTCCATTTGTATGGATCTTGCTTATTTGGACAATGGTAAAGATTTTGGCTTTCTTTATATTGAAGTGCAATCCATAATAAAGGAAGCAGTCTTTGATTTTCATCAGTATTTCAAGTCCTCTTCACTTAGAGCAAACAAAGTTGTATCATCTGCATATCTCAGGTTGTTAATGAGTCTTCCAACAATCCTGATGTCATG
>NW_006408782.1:3876293-3883580 GCF_000296735.1 Chrysochloris asiatica
CTTCAGGTTCATCCATGTTAAGAAGTGTTTCACAAATTTATTGTTATTCTTCCTGTGAGTTGATAGCTGTCATATTCCTATGTGTATGTGTGTTTTGTGGTGCTGCTGGTTCCTTAGTTCCATACAGATTCCTGTGCTGAGTTCTTTCTTTTGTGTGTGCATTTTCTTGTCACTTTCATCAACACACTTGTGTTAATGTTTACTAAATCTTTATGGTTTTCATTTCTCTAGTTTTGTTGTGAAGGTGAATTAAAGTTGTTTGAGGTTACCCAGTAATGTATTAACTTCTTCATGAGTTTAAAATTTGTTTTACTTTAAAATTGATTTGAGTTCCTTGTCATTTGGAGTTCTATGCCTTCATTTTTTCCTCTTTTTGCACTGTAGTTATTTTCATTATAAATTGATATATCTGATTCCCTATGTTGAGTCTTATGAGTTTGTTATATGTTGGATACTTCTGTATTTGGATTTAGTTCTAAGTAGTTTTACAGTATATGTCAACCTCAGGATGTTGTCTGATGTTGGTTCTCAGTCCAAAGAACTCCCTTTAGTATTTTTTGTAAAGTTGGTGTGGTAATTATAATCTCAATTAGTTTCTATTTATCTGAAAATGTTCTAATTTCACCAACATATTCGTGGGACAGTTTTCTGGGTATATGTTTCTTGGATGAAATTATTATTAGTATTTCATTCAACATTTGTTATATGTTCTCCCATTGCATTCGTGCCTGCATGGTTTGTGTTTAGTTACCTTATTTTTGGTTCTTTGTGGTAGGTAACTTTTCATTTTTTCTGAGATGCTCTCAGAATACTTTCCAAGTCTTTATTTCAGAAAGTTGGATTCTGGTGATTTTCTTTTCGGTCTATATCGTTTGTTATTTGTTCAGCCTTTTGAAAGTTCATCTTCTTATCTTTCATGATGTTAGAAAAGCTTTCTTCCAACAATTATTTCATAGTTTTCTCCTTCTTTTTCTCCTTCTCCTATCTTTTATTTATTTATTTATTGACTGTTGCTGTTCTGGAATGCCAATAACCAGTAAGTTTTAAACATCATGATGTCCCACGTAAATCTTAGACTTTCTTCAGATATTTTCCCCTTAATTTTTCTCATTGTTCTAGCATACTAGTATTGAGAGATTTATCTTCAAATTCACTAATTAAGATTTTCCTTGATTCATGTCTGCCCCTTTGCTCTTTCAATACATTATCCATTTCTGAAATCTTGACATTAATATTATGTATTTCTATTTGCATGTTTTGTGTTGTTTCTAATTTTTTCATTTATTTTGTCACTTTGTTCTCATAGTGTTTTTTTGAATTCTGCTAAGTATTTTTTTTGTTTTCTTTTCTTCTTTATTTTCTCGATCATTGCTTTGAATTCTTTCTCAGATAGTTATAATACCTTTGCTTTCTCATAAATATTTTCTGCCTCTGTATCTTGAACACTTGTTTAAGCCACTCTGTCTTGTTTCTTCATATGAACCAATATGATATATTTTCTAGACATATTGTGGTGTCATTGTATTTGTGTTTAATTAGTGATTGTATGTTGGTATCCACCACTTGTCAGTTTGTCACACTGTGATACCTGGCAAGTCGTTGTGATTCTAGAAGCTATGCCACTAGTATTTGAGGCCAGGCCACCTGTGGTTGACAAGTTTCAGCTGAGCTTTGGAACTAAGACAGACTAGGAAGAAGGAGAGACAAACTACTTCTGAATATTTGTTGTTGTTGTTATATGCCGTGAAGTCGATTCCGACTCATAATGACCCTGTACAGGGTTTCTGAGGCTGTAAATCTTTACGGGAGCAGAAAGCCTCATCTTTCTCCCGCAGAACATCTGGTAGTTTCGAACTGCTGACCTTGCGATTCACAGCCCAATTCATAACCGCTACACTACCGGAGCTCCTTAGTCAATGAAAACCTTGTGAATAGCACTGTCAGATAAGAACAGTCTCAGATAACACCAGAATACTGAATATTGAAACATGATGAGGAGCACCAGAATATTGTCAGATAAATTGCTGGAAGACGAGCCCCTCAGGTTGGAAAGAACTCAGAATACAACTGGAGAAGATCTGTCTCCTCAAAGTAGAGTTGACTGTGATGACGCAAAGGAAGTAAACCTTTTAAGACCTTCATTTGCTGACGCTGAACAACTCACACTAACCTTAAGAACCAGTGCTTACTCTATAGCACTGGGATTGAGAAATAGAAAATTTGGGTTGACTCTAAATGCTTTCAGTGGAGTGCTGTAGTGGAGAGTGGTTTTAGTCACCAAATACAAGGTGTTGTATATTAGAAAAAAATGCCTTGATGACACTGTGGGTTAAGTTTTGGGTGGCTAATTGAAAGGCTGGGAATTCAAACCCATCACTAGCTCCTCAGGAGAAAGATATGGTTGTCTTCTCAGGAGAAGCCATATCCTTCTGAGATTTACAGTCTCAGAAATACTAGGAGTCCAAACTGACTTGATGGTGGAGGTTGTTGGTGCTGGTATGTTAGAAAGGAAGACTAAGAGCTTATTTACACACTTTAAATTTCAAGTGCCTAGTCCTAGTAACATAGTGGTTAAGTGGTAGACTGGTAACCAAAATGGCAGATGTTTTGAACCTATAGGAAACTCTGAGAGAGAAAATAACAATTGTCTTCCATAAAGATTACAATTCAATAAACTCTATGGGGCAGTTCTCTTCTGTCACATTGAGTAGATTGTCTGGTTTCTTTGAGTCAGAACCAATTTGCGGACACAGGTGTTGAAAGATCAGGACTAGACTGGGAATCACAAGGTCAGCTGATCAAACTTACCAGTTGCTCTGTGGAAACTCTATGCAGGGTCACTATAAATTGGAACCAACTAGAAGGCACTTAAAAACAACAACATGTCACATGTAGGTAGAAAAATCATTAAGTGCTACTAAGAATAATATTTGAGATAGACATCTATATAGCTATCTGAATTTTTTTTTTAGATCAACAAGATCTGCAAGCAGAATAGGTACAATCTCAAAGCAACATGGAAAATAAAGATGGAAATATGACTGGCTATGTCAGACATTGTAGTCAACTGCAAACTATCTAGTCCATGGAGAATGATCAGTTCAAGTCAGGCAGAATTGTCTATTCCTCTTGACAATAATTGAATCAGATATAAGTGTGTTACCTGAATCTGACAATTGAGATGCAAGAAGTCTGATATTGGAATTTCTTGGAAATTCTGTCTGGAATATAAAGTCAAAATAGTGTAGGGGTTGACATGAGTAAGAATCAAGTTGAAAACAATTGAAAATAGCAATAAAGTCTTGCAATAGTCTGAAGATGAAGTTAATATGGAAAACGCCCGAGCTGAAGACAAGAATAATCTGGTTATACCAACACTGACATCTCCCTGGATTTCCTCTCATGTGAGATAGTAAATATCCTTACTATTCAAGCTACTTTAAAGTAGGCTTCTATGATTTAGCATTCAAATTTTCATTGCTGAGACAATAGTTGTATCCCAGAGTTAGTAATAGATATTAAAATAAGAAATACTAACAAAAATAGATATTCAAAAGTTTCATAAAAGTCATTCTTTGAATCTTTCTCTTGTAAAAGAAAATATATTTTTTTCCCAGTCAACAGAGTTCAATAATATTAGTTTTAAGTTCATTTCACTGAATTCTTATTCTTCTAAACTAATGGTGGCGTTGGTGGTGATTATGTGTCATGGAGTTGCTTTTGAGTCATAGCGACCCTGTATAGGGTTTCCAAAACTGTAAATCTTTACTGGAGCAGAAAATCTCATCTTTCTCCTTCAGAACTGTTATTAGTTTCAAACTGCTAACCATGAGATTAGCAGCCCAATTCATAATTACTACGCTACCAGAGCTCCTTTCTAAACTATCGTTTTCAAAATTACTCATTATTTTTATGACTGTATTAAGTTACGTTGAACCATGCCTCTTATGCTTAATCCCTTTTTTCTTGTATTCTCTGACTCTGGGTAAGTTAAAATTTTGCTATTTTACTATAGCAGATATTTTGTTAATCTCCTTTTGTTTAGTACAAAAGTATATATTCACAGTAAGATTTAAACAATGTAAATGTGCATTGAATTATCAGGCAATATAGTTTCAAACTCCCAAATAAACTTCCACTATGCCTTGTTGTCAAGGAAACCACTTTTTGTGTTGAATTACTAAAACAGTAGTTGGGTTTTTGTTTTTTGGCTTTTTGTTTTTTTTAAAAACAAATGCCTATCCCTATTTCACTCTGTATGCTGCATTAATTAATCATTATAATTTATATTTGATGAAGCTACTTTAATGTTTGCCTGTAAAACACAAACAAAATAGAATACAAATCAAACTATCACCCCAAGATAGTCATCATTAAGCGGGGAAATCTATTATGCACCAACTGAAAAATGTATGAAAATAATTATGTTATGCATGATAAGAAAAATATTATAAGTTGGAGAAAATATTTGATTATGGTGTTGTGATGTACTAACAATTATGCCTAAAAAAGAGGTAAAGCATTCTGTCAATATCATGGGGATACAAAGAGTTGTCAAAGCAAGGTTATTTATGTAGCTTTGTTGTTGGTGTTGTTAAGTACCATTGAGTTGGCTCCAATGCAGTGACACTGTGTACAACAGAATAAAACACTCCTTTGTCCTGTACCATCCTCACAACTGTTGCTATATTTGAGTTCATTGTTGTAGCCTCTGTGTCAGTTCAGCTCAATGAAGGGTCTTTCTCGTTTTAGTTATCTATCAAGTATAATGTCCTTTTCTAGGACTGGTCTCTCCTGAGAGCATATTTCAAGTGTGAGAGACAAAGTCTTGCCATCTTGTTTTTAAGGAGCATTCTGACTGCACTTCTTCCAAGACAAACTTATGTAGCTGTAGAAACCTTTTTTTAAAAGAAGAAGAAAAAACCCCACTACTTTTAAATCAATTCTGACTCATAGTGACCTTTAGAACAGAGTAAGTATTGCCCCATGGGGTTTCCATGGAATATTGTTGTTTGTTGTTAAATGCCACTGAGTTGTTTCCAACTTAGAGTGACCCTGTCTAGGGTTTCCAAGAAGTGGTTGGTGCATTTGTACCTCCATCCTTGCAGTTAAAACTGACTTTGCAGTCCAGTGCATTATCCTGCAGCACCACACCAGGATGGAATTATTAAACTGCTGTAAATCCCAAATAAAAACACACATACTGGGTATCATGAAAGGAGATGGGGGAAAGATTCTTATGATTCAATAATGAGTAACTGTTATCATGACTAATTGCAACTGTCATACTGTAAAGGTAGAAGTTTTGTAACAAAACAAGGGAGTAGTTAATCTTACAGTCCAGAACCAGAGGACTCAACAACCATCAAGGAAGAAGAGCACAGGCAGAATGCAGGACCCTATCCAGAGAAGCAGCAACACCAGAGATGGAGGCAGAGATGGGGACATGGAGAAAGAGAGCACCTGAGGACTCTGGACTCATGAAAAGAGAGGGACTGGGTGCTGGTAGTCAGGAGGCAGGCTTGTAGAATGTGCCCTTTGGTTGTTCAAGTGATTATATATTCCTGAGTGTTTGGGTATACATCACCCCCCCCCCCCAACACACAAACAAACAAAATAGAGGGAATGGAAGCAAATACTGTTGAATGATGATGCACGGAGGAGATTGTAAATCATTACAATGAAATGATGGTGTAAAGCTGTTGTTTGCCCATGTAAACTATCACTCAGTTCTTAATAAAAAATTTAAAAAAACACATATATTTTCCATTTGGCTGATTGGTAAAGGCCAGAAAATAGTACCAAGCATAAATTGAAAGGAATTAATAATCAAAAGCCTCAAAACCATGAGACACTATTCTGTGTGGTCCAAACATCCTTTAATACCTTTTCATGGATTTATGAAATTAGATAAAAATATAATCAACAAATTATACTCATCAAATGGAAGACACATAGATGCAAAGGTAGTGTAAAGGCAAATATGAATATAAATTGAGAAGTTTAATTTCTCCCTGTTGAAAATAAAATAAGAAGTTTCCCTCCTCCCTGGTCTTTCATTTGAGATAATTTGTCTTTGTGAAATGTTTCTTTATGTCTGTGAATTTCAAGACCTGGAAGCCACTTCTTGAAAATGTGGTTTCAGGTAATCCTTCCTTAACTCCCAGTTTCCTAAAAGGAGATTAGTATCACTTCAGGTATTCTTCCATAAAGATACAAGGAAATTACCAATTTTATCTTGAAAGCATGAATATAATGGCTTGTGTCCACTCAAGCAATAGGAAGCAGATTTCTTTCTGTGTGTGGAATCAATTTAGGGGATTGCTAGTGGTAAATTCCATTCTGGTTTAATGCTTCTTCAATCACAAATTTCTCTTGGTCTTCCATTTTTTGTGGAGAGGTTTTCTGGGTCGGTAGTCGAGTTTTTAAATTATAGTTCCCACAAGTACACATATTTAAGGATTCCTGGTGAAACAGTGGTTAATAGCTTGTCCGTTAAGTGAAAAGTCAGCTGTTCAAATCTACCAGTTGTGACTTGAGAGACAAGACCTGTCAATCTATGGTGGTAAAGCTGTCAGCCTCAGACACCATAGGGTAGCTTTCCTCTTTTCATGGAGGCACTGTGAGTGAGAATTGGCTCAAAGGCAATATGGAGAGCAGCAAAGTCCTTATGCATTGATCTACAACTTTCAATATTGTATGCTCATAGTGGAGTCCTGGTGTGGCACTGTGGGTTAAAGCATTGGACTGCAAGGTTGGTTTCAACCACAAGGTTGGCAGTTCAAACTCACCTGTCACTCCTTGGAAACCTTATTCAGGGTCACTATGAGTTGGAACCGACTTGAGGACACTTAACAATATCATCAATATTCACAGTGAGCATAAACTTTGTTGAGTGTTATACTAAATGCAGGTTATAAAGTAGTGTTTAACACACAGGTCTCCATCCTCCTATGTTTCATTGTCTAGTAGGGAGAGTAACGAAGATGACTGGAGTCCTGGAACTGAAAGAGAAGTTCAAAGTGTCCAGACATTGAAACTTGGCAATAAATAAAATCAGTGAGAATTTAACTTTGATATCAGAATTAGAAGGAAAACGGAAAGAAGAATTTGGGGGGATAAGGATTTGTGTCATTGGAGAGAAATAATGACTATGTACATTCTAATGAACACATCCACACCCACAGTGACACAGAACCAAACAAATGCATATACTTTAGAGTTTCATCACAGTAAACATCCATACAAATGTGGGGATTCCAGTGTTCATATTTATTATTTTGTGTC
>NW_006408782.1:3886537-3890305 GCF_000296735.1 Chrysochloris asiatica
TCCATACCGAAGGCTGTAGTCTTTCACCTTTACCAGTAGTATTTTAATCTCTTCTGTTTCTGCAAACATGGTTCTATCATCTGCAGATTGCAGGTTGTTAATGAATCTTTCTCCAATCCTGATAACATATTCTTCTTCATATAATCCAGCTTCTTGGATTATTTGCTCAGCATATAGAATGAATAAATATGGTGAAAGAATACAACCAGGATGCACACTGTTCCTAATTTTAAACCATTCCCTGTCCTCTTGTTCACGTCATCTCTCATATTTCAGACATATTGTCAGGAGGGACCAGTCACTGAAGAAGGATATCATGTTTGGTAAGGTGAAGGGTCAGAGAAAAAGAGGAAGACCCCCATTGAGATGGATTGGTAATATGGCAGCATAAATGCGCTCAAGCGTGGCAACCACTGTGAGGTTGGCCAGTACCGAGCAGTGTTTCTTTGTATTGTGCATAGGGTCACTGTGAGTCTTTACCGACTGAATGGCACCTAACAACAACAATACATTACTCTTTTTCAATTTGACATTCCCAGAATAGGAAACCATATGATTATCAGATTCAAGATGGCCTCCACCAGTCCATTTCAGCTCATTCATGTCTAGTATATTGATCTGATGGCATTCCATTTCATTTTGCCAACATTCAATATCCTAGATTCATAACTAATTCATTCAATTCTCATATTTTTAATCTATGTTTCTTCTCATTTTAAGTTGTGTCCAATCAGTGAATGAATGTCCAAAAAGCTTTACTACATTTGTATCATCACAGTCAACTCTACTTGGAGGAGGCTGCTCTTCCCCATTGGTCTTCCAATGACTGCCAATATTAGGGCTCCTATTCTGACATGATATCTAACAATATCCTGGTGCTAGTCATAATGTTTCATTGTTCAATATTCTGGTGCTATCGGACTCTTTCACTTCTGTTCATAATTTTTCCAGAGGCTTATGAATACTTAGAAGTAGTCTGTCTCTCCTTTTTCCTAATCTTTCTTAGCCTGGAAGCTCAAATGAAACCAGTCCTTCATGAGTGATGACCCTGATGATATTTAAAAACTGGTGGCGTAGCTTCCAGGATTACAGCAACACATTATCCACAGTACGACAAACTGAGGCGTGATTTGTAGTTTCATCTTTAAAGGGTGTTCATAAAAAGGAATCTGAGGTACAGTTACACAATCATGAAATCTTTGTAAACCCCTTTATTAGAAAGACTTTTGTTAAGCATAAATTAGCTCAGACTTTATATAATGCAAAGAATGTAACTTTAGATAAATCCTTTTGCTTCCTGGGAAATTAGGTATTATTTTTAGGTGCCATTAAGTCAATTTAGATTCAGAGCGACCCTGTATATAGCAGAATGAAATATTGCCCAGTCTTGAACCACACTCACAATTGTTATATTTGAGCCCATTATTGGACCCAATTTGTCACTCCACCACACTGAAGTGCTTCCTCTTTTTTGCTGTCTGCTTTTCCAAGCATGGTGTTCTTTTCCAGGCATTGTCACATTTGGTAAGATATACAAAGTATGCTTCCAAGGAGCAATCTAGTCAACAACATAATTTAAACACATGGATTCTTCAAAAGTCATACTTTTCATTGTCCAGCTTTCACATGCATATGAGGCAATTGGAAACACCATGACTTGGGTCAAGTGCAACTTAGTACTCAAAATGATATATTTGCTGTTTAACACTTTTAAAGCTCAAGAAATTAGTCATATTTTTATCATTTTAAAACCTCTAGACTGTACCTAATGATTTGTGCAAATGAATGCCCAGATTGGACACTTCCTAATAATTTGATTTCAGCTGATCTCAGTAATCGGGTCAAGAGTTAATCAATTATGTTAAAATTAGTCAAGAGTAGATTTTCTATTCTTCTTCATTGTGTTTATATGCTTCACTGTGGCCATATTACATTGAGCCATTTGAGTTTTTTTAAAAGAATAATAATGGTCTCGGAATATGCATATAGATTAGTGGTCAGATAAACCCTTTTCTTTCATTTCTTTGTGTTCTGATTTTTTTTTTTTTTAATACCACAGAATAGATAAGACTTGAAAATATCACACTGAGAGAAGTAAGTAAGGAGCAAAATCTCAAATATTGAATGACCACATTTATATAAAATTTAAAAAATATAGAGAAACCAAATATGATTCATGATTACCAGGGATAGGATAGGATCTCTGGTGGTGCAATGTTTAAAAATTCATCGACAGTCCTGTAGGAGTATGACTTGGTGATCCTTGTAAAGAACACAGCCTACAAAACCCTATGGGACATTTCTACTCTGTCAAATGGGGTTGTGACAAGTCAGAATAAACTCCACAGCACTCCACAATGAATATAATCAGGGACAGCAGGGTGGGGCAAGGAGGAGTCTTTGTTTAGGGGACATTGAGTTTATGTTAATGGTGGAATTACTTGGAAAAAGATGGTGATAATGGTTGCACAACTTGAAGGATGCTGTCCTTGTTGCTGAATTGTACATGTGGAAATTGTTGAGATTATGTATGTTTGTTGTGTATATTTTCAATACTATGAAATAAATAAAAATAAGGAAAAAAGCAAAGAGTGATCACATGGTTTCCCGGACTTCAATTCTTACCCTGGCACAAAAAGATGAAATTCAGAATAAGTACAAAATTTGATGCTTCTGTCATCAGTGAGAAATGAAAGGAAAAAATGAATATTCTCAACTTATAAAAACATAATAAGGAGCTTTCATTCCCTATCCCCCACCCAAAGGTCTCCTTAGTAATGCAAAAGACCAGTTCTATAGTAAGTAAATAAATCTCTCCAGGGACCAAAATAATCATGTGTTTTCCTGCAGAGATGCCCCACTTGTCCACAAGTGTTATTCTTCCTTGAAACGTAAACATTTCCTTAAGAATTTTATAAATTTCTCTGGAGATGACCATATAGTGTCAGTTACTTTAAAGATTTGTCTTTAGCCCAGAATCCCAAGTTTAAGCAAAATAAATTCATAAAGCTTTAAAATATTGTTTGTAAGATTGCTTAAAACTAATAACAATTTTTAAAAAGTCAATACATTCTAATAAAAATTATAGAGAATAACCATGATGAAGGACTTGGATAAAAATTAAAGAGGTGGCATACATTTATCTAATAATTATCAAAGAAACACCCCTGAGGAGGTAACTTTTAAATACATTACTCCTTATTTCAGCCCTGAGAGTGTAGTGGGCTAAACACAAGGTCAGCAGTTTGAATCTACCGGTCGCTCAGAGGGAGAAAGATGAAGCTTTCTGCTCTCGTTGAGTTTCACAGATTTTATGAGTCACTGTGACTCAGAACTGACTCGACAGTACACCACCACCGCCACTCCTTACTTATCAATCTTGCATTCAGCTGTTCTGTGCATTAATGATGTATGTCTGGCAGTAATGAATGCCAATGCCTTGGTGCAAGTGGAGAGTACCAGTGACAGTGATGACTAAGGATAGGCATCTACTTGGCTAGGTTAGGATTCTCAATAATTTGGCACTTATACAATAATGCAGTTTTCTTCTATTTTGTGATCGGATGTACTTATCCTCCATTTTTTGTATAATGAATTGGTCTTTGGAACCTAATCACGTCAATAAGCAAGGAGTAGATATAAATACTCATTCATGTGGGTCTTTCTCCAAGGCATTGTTGTTGTTGTTAAGTGCCGTCGAGTCGGTTCCGACCCATAGCGACCCTGTACAGGGTTTCCGAGGGTGTAAATCTTTACGGGAGTAGAAAG
>NW_006408782.1:3890825-3892178 GCF_000296735.1 Chrysochloris asiatica
AAAAAAAAAATCTCTTTAATGAACACCATCAACTTGTTCTATGGTATTGGTCATTTGGCTGAATTCTATTATTTTGATATAGTCAAATTATTTAATTATTGCCATTAAACTTAGTGGTTTGGGGTTCATAAGAAGTTCATCCCTATTTAAAATAATAAAAATCTGCTTGATGGTGGATAGGGTAGACGTGCAGTGTAGTTAGCCATCAGCAATACCACAGAATACAAGGTGAAGAGGGTTCAGTGAAGAGCTCCAAAACTCTGAAGCAAATAGGTAGAAATATTTTAAAAGTTTGAAGTAGAACTTGTAGCTAGTGGAACTTGTAGCAGAAGTAAGAAATCATGTATTTTTTTAATCTGATGGGCTCGGCGGCCTGAAGCCAACAACTTGGGTGAGACCAAACAGCAAGACCAGAGGGGAACAGATCTGCCACTGAATAACACCGTGAGAACCTTGGAGCAAAGGTAAACAATACACTTTGTCAGTTTTGCTTGGTTCTGATATTTTTTTCTTGTTTTCTTTTTGGTATCTGTTCATTAACACCCTCCCACACACACTGTTTGCACACCTCCATTCTGATGACTAGAGGGGTAGTCTGAGTGAGTGGACACTCCCCACCCCCACCACTGGTGGGTTCTTCTGCCACACATGCACACAGATACTCTCAGCCCAAGAGCCGGCCCTGAATTGTTTTTTAAATAGCAAAAAGGCCAGAACAAGCAGGATGGAGAAAGAGTTTAAAAACAAAACAGTATGCAAATTAAATTAAATCCTGAGGTACATCATAACAACAAACAATGGCATTGTGAAATTTATCAGGAGGCTTTGAAGGCAAGAAATTGAAAGAGGACATTAAAGTCATAATCATATTAGACTACAGATTTACTTTTTTTCTTCTTTCTCTCCTCTCCCTTTTCTGCGATTATACACTACAGTATCCAATCTAGCTTTGTTGTTGTTTTTTGGGGTTTTTTTGCTTTTGTTTTAGTTTTTTTATTTTGTTTTTGCTGTTGCTGTTTTGCTGTTTTATGCTCCCCCTTTTATCTTTGGGGGACTCTTTCTCTCCCTATATTACACAAGAAGAGTCAGCAACTGCTGCAATATAGTCAAGCTACAATCACACTTTATAAAACACCAAAATCCAGACAAGAGCCAATACCAACTGCCATACATGAGGGAGGCAGAAAACACCTGAGAAATCTACTTTGAGTCAAGCAATAAGAAGAGTGAAAAGGAAAGCCCATATCCTGATCACATCTACCTGGAGGTGATCAGAAAGTCTGTCTTCTGCCTGTAACTGATTGGAATACCTAAAATGGGACTACAATGTGCCCAGTGAAGGAGGCTTCCTGC
>NW_006408782.1:3893118-3900650 GCF_000296735.1 Chrysochloris asiatica
GCATGGAGGAAGATAGAATCGCCACTGAGTAATATCCAGTCTGTCTGGGCGGTGCTAATGAAAGGAGATGGAGACAGGTCACTTGTGGTACAATGGTGAATAATTGTTATCAGAACTGATTGTGAGGGTTGGAAATGTAAAGGTGGACATTTTGTAACAAAAGGAAGGGAGTGATTGACCATGCAGTCCAGGAGCCGAGACCCCTGGAACCATCAAGGGAGAAGAGCAGACTGGGGGACCTTACCCAGAGAAGCAGTGATGTCAGAGATGGAGGCAGAGATAGCGACATGGAGAGATGGAGCGGCTGGGGACTCTAGACCCAGAGAGGGAGAAGGACTGTGTGCTGATGACTGGGGGGGGCAGGCTTGCAGGGTATACCCTTTGGTTTGTTGATGATGCATGGAGAGGATTGTAACCATGACAAGGAAAGAATATGCAATAAAATTAATGTAAACCTAATGTTCTCCCATGGAAACTATCACATCATTCACAATAAAACATTTAAAAATAAAAATAAAAATCTTCCTACACATTAATTATTTTATGTTTAAATTTTGTCATTTTAAATTTAAGTCTTTATTATAATACTTAGGGATGCAGTTTTATACATGGTACCAGATTGAGATGTGGTTTTCCCCATGTAATTAAGCTAATAGATTCTCATATAACACAATTTTGCAAGACCAATGATTTCTTCATTGATGATCACCATGGCATCCCAAACTAGTTTTGCTTCTAGAAGAGGGGGCAAGATGGCAGAATAGGCAGATGCCCTTAGCAGACCCTTTGAAACAAAACCATGGAAGGCCAACCAAAAATGGATACAGATGATGATCCTGGAAACCTAAGCTTCAAAGAAGAGAACGGAGAGGGAGTCTAAGTACCTACCGGAAGAGGAAGCCAAACAGGATCAGTGAGAGAGTAGAAAAACAGAGGAACTGTCAATTGGTGGGGAACAGTGTGGCCATCTTGAGTTTTTGTGAGTGGCTGTTGATACAGTGTTCTGAAGGCACAGGATTCGACTGGAGTTCGGTGGCAACAGGGGTGCAGTTCTCCCTTCTCCCATTTTTTCCTAATATCTGGGCCATGTCCAGTCCCTGTGCTCACCAACCAAGCAGTCAGTGGTACTGCTTCTTGCACAGACTCGGCTCTGCCTGTAGTTGGAAGCAGGTGTTCCACCCCTGCTTCTGGAGACACGTGAACCTGAACTAAACTACACAAACAATGAACAGAGAAATACGCTTGTATTTCCACATTTATACCACATCTACCCCACCACTAATCTGTCAGTTTGCCATACTGTAGGGGTGGCTTGTGAGTTGCTGTGATTTTGGAAGCAATGCCACGGATATTTTAAATCCCATGGTGGACAGGTTTCAGGTGAGCTTCCAGACAAAGGTAGACTAGGAAGAAAGAGCGACGGACTACTTCCAAATATTTAGTCACTGAAAACCTTATGAACAGGAGAGAAAATTATGAGATACAGTGCTGGAAAATGAGCCCCTCAAATTGGAAGGCACTCAATATGCAACTAGGGAAGAGCTACCTCCTCAAAGTAGAGTTGACCATGATAACGCGAATGGAGTAAAGCCCATGGGAGTAAAGTCCACAGAACCTTCATTTGCTGATGGGGCACAACTCAAAATGAAGGGTTGTAAACATCCATTAATAATCAGAATATGAATGTATGAAGCATGAATCTAGGAAAACTGGAAATCGTCAGAAATGAAATGGAATGTATACACATCGATATCTTAGGCATTAGTGAGCAAGTGAAATTTTACTAAAGGTAATACAGAAACAGCTGCAACCATACATTGACAGAGAACTTCCAGAGGTTCAAGCTGGATTCAAAGGACGACGAAGAACAAGGGATATTATTGTTGATGTCCGATAGATCTTGGCTGAAAGCAGAGAATACCAGAAAGTTGTTTATCTGTGCTTCATTTACTATGCAAAGGTTTTTGATTGTGTTCATCGTGACAAGCTATGGACAACATTGATAAGAATGAGTATTCCGGAACACTTCATTGTGCTCAAGAGGAACCTATACCTGATCCAAGAGGCAGTTGTTAGAACAGAACATGTGAACACTGAATGGTTTAAAATTAACAAAGGTGTGCAACAGGGTTGTATTCTTTCACCATACTTATTCAACCTGTATGCTGAACAAATAATCGGAGAAGCTGGGTTATATGAAGAAAAACTTGGCATCAGGATTGGAGGAAGACTCATTAACAACCTGTGATATGCAGATGATACAACCTTGCTTGCTGAAAGTGAAGAAAATTTAAAATACTTACTATGAAGATCAAAGAGCACAGCCTTTGGTATGGATTGCATCTCAATGTAAAGAAAACAAAAATCATCACCACTGGACCAATAAACAACATTCTTATCAACAGAGAAAATATTGAAATTGTCAAGGACTTCATTCTTCTTGGATCAAACATAAACACTCATGGAAGCAGCAGTCAAAAATTCAAACCATATATTGCATTAGGCAAATCTGCTGTACATGACCTTTTTAAAGTGTTGAAGAGCAACGGTGTCATCTTGAGGACTAAGGTGCACCTGACCCAAGTCATGGTATTTTCAGTAACCTCATATGCATGTGAAAGCTGGACAGTGAATAAGGAAGACAGTAGAAGAACTGATGCTTTTGAGTTACTGTGTTGGAGGAGAATATTGAAAGTGCCATGGGCTGAACAACAGATCTGTGTTGGAAGAGGTACAGCCAGAGTGCTCCCTGGAGGTCAGGATGGCCAAACTTCATCTCTTATATTTCGGACATATTGTCAAGAAGAAATAGTCACTAGAGAAAGGACATCATGTTTGGTAAGGTGGAGAGTCAGAGACAAAGAGAAAGACTCCCAGCAAGATGGTTTGACAAAGTGGCAGCAACAATGGACTCAAGCGTGGCAACAAATGTGAGGTTGGCCAAGGATTGGGCAGTGTTTCATTGTGTTGTGCATAGGTTTGTTATGAGTTGGCACTGACTCGATGGCACCTATCAACAACAAAAAATATAGTTGATAAGCACAGATCTCTTTCAGTCAATGGGCCAGGTATTTGTCTTCCAATGCTAGCAACATCCATATAAATGGGGAAAAGAGAGAGGCTATCAAAGACTTCATTTTGCTCAGATCAACCATCAATAATTAGCAGTCAAGTGATATATTACATTGGGAAAATCTCCTGCACAAGACCTCTTTTAAGCGTTGAAGAGCAATGATATCAGTTTGAGAACTCTGTTGTGCCTGACCCAAGCCGTGGTAATTTCAATAAATTCATATGCATCTTTTCCACGGCCTCTTCTGAATGTGGCTTGAAACTCTGGAAGCTCTCTGTCAATGTATGCTTGCAGCCATTTCTGCATTACCTTTAGTGAAACTTCAGTCACGTGGGATATTGAAGATATTGTCAACTATATTGTTATTGTTGTTGTCAGGTGCCATCAAGTCGGAACCAACTCATAGCGACCCCATGAACAGCAGAACGAAACAATGTCCAATCCTGGGCCAACCTCACTACCGCTGCCACACTCGATGCCATCAATGATGCCACCTGGCCAATCCATCTCATAAGGGGTCTTCCTCTTTTTCTCTGACCCTCCACCTTACCCAGCATGACATCCTTCTCCAGCAACTGTTCTCTCCGGACAATGTGTCCAAAATAGGAGAGACGAAGCTTAACCATCTTGGCCTCCAAGGAGCACTTTGGTTGTACTTCTTCCAAAACAGGTCTATTGGTTCTTTTGGCAGTCCATGGCACTTTCAGTATTCTCCTCCAACACCACAAATCAAAGGCATCAATTCTTCTACTATCTTCCTTATTCAGTGTCCAGCTTTTGCATCCATATGAGGTTATTGAAAATACCATGGCTTGGGTCAGGCGCACCTTAGTCCTCAAGCTGACATCTCTGCTCTTCAGTACTTTAAAAAGTTCCTGTGCAGCAGATTTGCCCAATGCAATACGTTGTCTGATCTCTTGGCCACAGCTTCCATGAGTGTTGACAGTTGATCCAAGAAGAATGAAGTCTTTGACAACTTCAGTCTCTTCTCCTTGATAAGAATGTTGTTTATTGGTCCAGTGGTGAGGATTTTTGTTTTCTTAACATTGAGATGTAATCCATATCTCAACTATATAGTGCTCAGAAAAATAATAGATAAAAATTTGAACGTAGTTTTTGAAGCTGTTTTCTGTAGTTCTATATCCTAAGGAGCTCTGGTAGCATAGTCGTTATGAGTTGGGCTGCCAACCGCAAGGTCAGCAGTTCAAAACTACCAGCAATTCTGCAGGAGAAAGATGAGCCATTCTGTTCCTGTAAAGATTTACAGCCTCAGAAACCCCGTTAGGGTCACTATGAGTCGGAACCGAATCCACGGTACTTAACAACAACAACAACAATTTCATTGGCCAAGTGGCAGCATTAATGGACTCAAGCGTGACAACAGTAATGAAGTTGGCCCAGGATCGGTCAGTGTTTCATTCTGCTGTCGCTATGGGTCGGTACCAACTCACTGGCACTTAACAACAACAACATTATCATTCCAAAGAGAGGTGACCCAACGAAATGCAGAAACCATCAGACAATATCACTGATATACCATATGCATAGTTTTACTAAAGATAATACAAAAATGAATGCAAACATACATTGACAGAGAACTTCCAGAGGTTCAAGCCAGATTCAGAAGAGGACATGGAACAACGGATATCATTGCTGATGTCAGATGGATCTTGGCTGAAAGCAGAGAATATCAGAAAGACGTTTGCCTGTCCTTTCTTGACTAGGCAAAAGCTTTCGATTGTGCGAGTCAGGACAAGATATGGACAACATTGCGGACACTGAAATCTCAATGTCGTCAAACTGACATCTTTGCTCTTGAGCACTTTACAGAGGTAACTTGTAGTGACCCTATATAGGGTTTTCAAGGCTGTAAATCTCTACCAGAGCAGAAAGCCTCATTTTTCCAAAGGAACAGCTGATGGATTCAATCCAATGGCTCTGTGGTTAACAGGTAACCCACTCTACCAGCAGACACCCTAGGATACAGTAACATTGTCCTGTTGGGTTTCCTAAACTGTAATCTTGATGGGAACAAATCGCCAGGTCATTCTCCTGAAAAGTTGCTAGTAGATTCTATCCATTGACCTTTCAGTTATTTCCATTCCAGATGTTTATACATTGAGCCACAAGACTCCTTAATCAGACTTTAAAACCCAGCGCCATGATCAATCTGGATTGATGCAACACTTTATAAGTTTCCCCAAGCTGCAAATCTTTACAGAAGCAGAAACTCTTGTCTTTTCCAGTTCTTATCCTACAGTGCCTCTAAGAAGTGAGACTCTGTATATACTAATAGTTTAAAACAACTTGGGTTTCTTATACACATGATCACTTTGCTCAATCTTGTATTAACTCACTTGTATCTGATATGCTTCATAGTATCGAAACACATGTGCACATGATTTTAACATATACAATTATCATGGAATATATTTATATATTATTGTTGTTGTTAAGTGCCGTGAAGTCGGTTCCTACTCATAGCGACCCTGTACAGGGTTTCCAAGGCTGTAAATCTTTACAGGAGCAGAAAGCCTCATCTTTCTCCCGAGGGGCATGAACTCTAATCTTCAAGAAAGACTATAATCTTTACAATATTTGAAAGTTAATATTCTATTACATACTTCTTTGAACTTGTGGTTGTTGCTGTTAAGTGCCATCAGTCAGTTCTCACTCATAGCGACCCTGTATAAGGTTTCCAAGGGTGGATTCGAACCACCGACCTTGTGGTTAGCAGTCCAGTGCTTATCAACTATATAGTGTCTCAGGAAAATAATAGGTAAACTTTAAACTTAGTTTTTTAAGCTGTTTTCTATAGTCCTATATCACAAAAGGAATCTTGATGTGGTGTTGTAGGATAAACACTAGTCTGCTAACTGCAAGTTTGACAGTTTAAACCCACCAGCTTCTCCTCAGAAACACTATGCAGGATTGCTATGAGTCAGAATCAATTCAATGGCACTTGACAACAAGATATTATAAAAAGAAAGAAAAGAAGAAAAAGAAGGAGGAAGGAATGGAGGGAGGAAGAGAAGTTTGAAGGGAGGTAGATAAGAAAGGATGAAGGAAGAGAAAAGTGGAAGCAGTATTAACAATGCCAACAAAGAATAACTCATCTATCTTCATGTGCCTTTGTCGTTATCCTTTTCAAAATGCTTATCTTTCCCTTTGATTGTGTTTATATTATCCTTTCCTATAACACCTTTTTATCTTTCTTTTTGGTGGATTGTTGCACTCATAGCTCAAACACTCTTGATTTCCATGATGTGACAAAACAGAGTGTTGCTATGGCAACGATCAACATCTTGCAGCATGAGCCACTGTGATTACAGGCCTCTGGTGCTAAACTCAGTTTATTTCAATCAATTTGCAGAGATCCCTTTTGTTCTTCTAAACACTCTAAATCAGTGGTTAACATGTTCTGGTTATGTTTCAAAGTTTAACCAGTTGAGTGATGAGTTAGGCAACAATGCTTTATCCACATTATCCGATAACTGCAGTGTTCAGCTACACACGTAAGTAGTTGTATCTGATATTTTGTAAAAACACACCAATCAGTCTTAAATTTTCAATGTGTTTATGTGTGAAGTTAGCTACTGGGTTCAAATGATATATATAATCTAAACTAAAAAGAGAAAACTATTTTTCAATAAATTCTTCATTATTAAATGTATTCCTGACCCTGAATTTTAAATAGTGCAGGTCCCTGAATTATCATATGCTTAAAGACAAGGACACCATACTTACTGCATAGAACAAATCACTCTGAACCTGACACTACTAATTCATGACTTTCAATGACTTAAACAAATTTAAATCAAACGTCTACCTTGCAGATTTAAATATGTGCCCAGAAATAAAAGCATGGTGTTGGTGATGTGTCATGGAGTAGGTTCCAACTTCCGATAATATCACAACTTAAAGTCCAAATAACTTGATTCATAAAAAAATCCAATTGCATACCAATTTTCATAGAAAGTAAATCATCATATAAAAAAGTATACTGTGGATTTTGTTAGTCCACATCTATTTTTTAAGTTTTGACATAATACTTCAATTAGTTTTTGTATTTTTTTTTTGAAAAGAAAAATATCTATCAAAGAATAATATTAGTACTTCATTAGAAGCAGAAAATAAGTTAGTTTTATTGAAGAACAGAATGTCTAAAACCAGGCAGCACTTAAATTAAAGTACAACCTGGCTCGATTTTCTAATTTTTTCAACATGTTTAAAAACAGAAATATGAGTAAGTAACTGGCAATTTGTTTGATTTGCTCATTACTGGTGATTGGAATGCAAAAGCAGGGAGCAAAGAGAAGGGACCAGTAGTTGAAAAATTTGGACTTGATGATAGAAATGATGCTGGAGAACGAATGATAGATTTCTGCAAGACAAATAATTTGTTTATTTCAAATACCTTCTTTATACAGCATAAGAGACGGCTATACATATGGACCTC
>NW_006408782.1:3902417-3904141 GCF_000296735.1 Chrysochloris asiatica
ACTAAGGTGTGCCTGACCCAAGACATGGTGTTTTCAATAGCCTCATATGGATGCGAAAGCTGGACAGTGAATGAGGAAGATCGTAGAAGAATTGATGCCTTTGAGTTGTGGTGTTGGAGGAGAATACTGAAAGTGCCATGGACTGCCAAAAGAACTACTAGATCTGTTTTGGAAGAAGTGCAGCCAGAGTGCTCCTTGGAGGCCAGGATGGCTAAGCTTCGTCTCTCCTACTTTGGACCTATTGTCCGGAGGAAACAGATGCTGGAGAAGGATTTCATGCTGGGTAAGGTGGAGGGTCAGAGAAAAAGAGGAAGACCCCTAAACGAGATGGATTGGCCAGGTGGCATCATTGATGGACTCAAGTGTGGCAGCAATAGTGAGGTTGGCCCAGGATCGGACTTTGTTTTGGTCTGCTGTGCATGGGGTTGCTATGAGTTGGTTCCGACTTGATGGCACCTGACAACAACAACAACAAATTTGTTTGATTGGGTGATATTTACAAAGTTATATATAACTAGTCACAAATTTCTCATAAAACCTCAGAAACTTAGTTGTAAGACCATAAACAGTCCAGAATAATGCGTTTCTCTGAAGGACCTTTGGTAGCGTAGTGGTTACAAATCGGGCTGCTAACCTCAAGGTCAGCAGTTCTAAACTACCAGCCATTCCATGGGAGAAAGATGAGACTTTCTGCTCCCATAAAGATTTGCAGCCTCAGAAACCCTGTGCAGTGTCACCGTGAGTGTGTACTGACTCCATGGTACTTAGCAACAACAACAATGAAGCAGTTAGAATCCTGGTATGGCCCAACAGGATAATGCACTGGTCTGCAAGATGAGTTTGAACTGCAAGGTCAGTGGCACACATCCACCAGGCGCTCCACAGCAACCCTGTACAGGGTCTTTGTGAGTTGGAACCAACTCGACAGCACTAACAACAACAACACTCTTAATCTTTTGACATCATAGAGCCAGCCAATTCAAACCAGGTGATTCCTCATAAACATTATCTAAAAACAACTTAGGGGGAAATACCTTTGCCATAAAGTTTCAGAATCATTTATTTTGTAATCCCAGTCATATACTTTCCAAAAGTAGTCACAGTCCTTAGTATTCCCTCCCTTGATTTCTCATGGACAACATACGTTACCTCTATAGGACATGTCTCTGTACTTAAGATGTACTTTCATACAGCTCTCCCACCACACACTGTTCTTTCAGTTTGTTGGACTGTGGTGGCTTCAATGTTGCTGTGAGTTTAGAAATTATCCCATTGCTATTTTCAATACCAGTAGTGTCACCGATGTTGGACAGGTTTCAACTGAGCTTCAAGACTAAGACAGACTAGGAAGAAGGAGAGATGGACTAGTTCTGAATATATAGTCACTGGAAACCTTATGAGTAGCAGCGGGACACTGTCAGATAGCACCAGAGTATTGAATATTGAAACATACTGGAGAGCACCATACTATTGTCAGATACAGTGACAAAAGATGAGTTTTTCAGATTTAAAGGCACACAAAATGTGACTGGGGAAGAGCTGCCTCCTCAAAGTAGAGCTGACCATGATGAATAAGCACCAATGTGCACAGAAGCCCTGGGCACAAAGAACAAGGTGCCAGGAACTGATGGAATACAAATTGAAATATTTCAACAAACTGAAGCGACATTCACTCATCTATGGCAAGAAATTTGGAAGATAGACACCTACCTTGTAAGCTGATT
>NW_006408782.1:3905266-3906424 GCF_000296735.1 Chrysochloris asiatica
ATGTCATTCTTGGTAACATGGAAGGTCATAGAAAAAGAGGAAGACCCCAAATAGATGGATTAGCAGAGTGGCAGCAGTAATGGGCTGAACAGTATCAATGATTGTGAGGATGGTACAGGACTGGGCAGTGTTTCCTTTTGTTTTTCATAAGGTCATTATGAGTCAGACCACTAGATGGCACCTAACAACAACAACAACATATCCCCCTTTTGATCAAGTCTCCACTGAGGGTCATAGATCATCCACAGTTTAGTATCCATTTTTTAATAGGGACATTTTTACTTGAGGTTGTTGTGACATTCCCCAAAGGAAAGTTAATCCTTCTTCAACACTTGGCCAAGCTACAACTGGGTAGATAGCTGCACAGGACATGGCTTTAGAAAAGGTCATTTGGAGGAATACATTCAGAGGGAGTTCAAACAAAACCATCATCTTATGAGAGTTCAAATAAAATAAGAAGGACTTCTTTGTTCAAACTGCTTTAGCTCTAGTCTATGGATTCAGCTCTTTTTAAATGTATAATTCTATGCATAGCTACAGTTGTTTCAGTTTCAGTGAATGTGCTGGACCAGTATTTCATAGTACATTTTAGCACTCCTGCAACAAAAAATCACTTTTCAATATTGAACAAAATGAAGAATCCATGGGTTTTTTTTTAGTCATTTAGATATATGTAAATAGAAGAGAAAGAAAATGAAGGAAAAGTCCTGGGGATAATTCAATGCCATCAATTCTGACAATCCTAGATGTTGTTATGTTTAAGCCCATTGTTGTAGCCACTGTGTCAATATGTTTCTTTGAGTCTCTTCCTCTCATTCATTTACCCCTACTTTACCAACATGATGTCCTTTTAGCGGGACCACTGCCTCCTGAAAACATGTCCAAAGTACCTAAGAGGAAGTTTACTCATTCTCGCTTCTAAGAAGCATTCTGTCTGTGCTTCTTCAAAGACAGAATTGCTTGTTCCCCTGACATTCCAACATATAATCAACATTTTTTGCCACCATAATTCAAAAGCATCAGTTTTCTCTAGTCATCCTTACACACTGTCCATCTTTAAAACATATATGAGGTGTTTGAAAATACTATGAACTGGATCAGATACAACTTATTCCTCTAAATAAAATCATTGTTTTTTTAAAAAAATATTTAAGGAGG
>NW_006408782.1:3910260-3914832 GCF_000296735.1 Chrysochloris asiatica
AAAGTTGGAAGCAAGCAGGAAGCATGAATACTTGGAAAATGTGGCCTTGGTTATAGAAATTATGCTGAAGACCGCATGATAGAATTTTGAAGGACCAATGACTTACCCATTGCAAATACCTTTTCTAAACAGCGTAATAGGTGACTCTTCACATGGACCTCAGCATACGGACTACTCAGGAATCAAATTGACTGTATCTGTGGGAACAGATGATGAAGAAGTGCATATCATCAGTCAAAACAAGGCCAGGGACAGACTGTGGAAAAGACCCTCAATTGCTCACATATAGTTTAGGCCGAAGTTAAAGAAAATGGAAACAAGTTCATGAGAGCCAAAATATTACCTTCAATATAACCCACAAGAATTTAGAGAGCATCCCAAAATCAAATCTGATGCATTAAACATGAGAAACTAAAAGCCAGCAATAACAAATGAGGTTCTAATAATATATTTAATTAATGTATTCTTTAATATGCAAATTCTACAATCCAAGCCATGGTATTTTTAATAGTCTGGTATTCATGGGAATGTTCGACAATGAATAAGGAAGACCACAGAAAAATCGATGCATTTGAGTTATGGTGTTGGAGAAGAATACTGAAATTACTATAGATTGCTACAAGAACAGTGTTGATAGAAGGACAACAAGAATATTCCTTAGACTTTTTTTTTGTAGATATGTCGAAAACCTCTCTAACATATATATTATTTTTAAGGAAAGTGAGATATTTTTATTTGTTTTTTATCACATTTTTTTTTTACATTTTCTGATCCAAATCAGCTCTGTTGAATTAGCTTCAATCCAAAACTCTATTTTTAAAAATCTTTTAATTATTTCCACCATAGTTCCAAACACATATTCCCATGCCAGCTTAGTGGTTTATTGTTTTGTCCAGGGGTGTGATTATAAAAGATTGATTGAGTAAAAAAAAAAATTATTTTATAATTCTGCAATTGCTATAATACAACAATCAGACTTTGTAAGATCAATGTGGTATCCAGTCTAAGCCACATCAAAGATAATGTATACTTAACTACAACTCTATTCATGATATCTAAATATGAAAGTTATCCCTCAAGTGTTCTGTTATTATTAGTTGCTATAGTCTTGATTTGTTAAAAGGAATTAAATCATGTTTTTAAACCATATGAGTGTTTTTCAAATCTAAAAGAATAGAATCAGACTTTTGGCACTCTACTAACCTTAATATCAAGTTCTATACAAAATGAAACATCAAGTATTACATTATGTTGAAGCGGAACAAGGCCCCTACTCACATTAGACAGCATCTACATTCACTTGAATAGTGACATCCTGTGGTTGCCATGACTTGATTTCCTGAAGACTTGATGACATTGTCCTTGAGCACTGATGTGGTTCCTGCCCCTATCCATGACTTGCATTTAAGGCAGCCAGTGTCCAGTATGCAGTTTTTTTTGATAAAGGAAATAGGATTTGAGATGCACCTACGTGAGGAGTTAAGCTGAAAAAGGAGAGTTACACTTACTCATCTGAATCCTTAATTGGATAGCGTTCTTTTGAGTGGAATTCTATTTTCTTTGGTAGCAAGTTAAATTTGAAAGACAAGATCTAACCAGTATCCTCATCAGTACTGGAATGTGAAACCGTTTTTGCAGTTAAACTTACTTCTTACTCACAGAACGGCTTAGTTTAAACAAAACTTCAAATGTCTACTGGCACTAATGGCAATGTAGATATATCCACAAAAGATCAAAACATCTATTTTTCAATATTCAAAAGCTTGTAGAGCAGATCATTCCAACCTTACATATCTATAAGTAATTCCTGAAGAGCTATTTAAAAATAGGATCCTTACACCAACCCCCAGAAAGATTAAATCAGAGTTTTTGTGGGTGAGACTTTATCAATATTTGTTGTAAAGCTCCTCTTAAAATCTAATATAGGCACTTACTAATGCTAGGTGGTGGGTAGTGGTGGTAGTTATGTGGGGTAGAATAGGAATCGACTCATAGCAACCCTGTGCAGGGTTTCTGAGGCTGTAAATCTTTACGGGAGTAAAAACAGCTTTCTCCCGTGGAACAGCTGCTAGTTTGGAACTGCTGACCTTATGGTTCGTAGCCTGATTCATAACCACTACGCTACCAGAGTTCCTTAGTGCTAGATGGTAGAGAATGACTATTTAAAAAGTTATAAAATAAAGAAAGCAAAAATGTCTTAAAGAAGAAATACACTTGTACTTTTCCCTCACTAATAGAATTAGAAATTGTAGTTGACAAAAAATCAGATGGTAAGACATCTGTCTCACCTCTTACGGTGGTGATTGTGGGTTTTTGGTGATTAGGATGACAACTAATTAATTATATTTAAGACAGAATGACCCCTTTTTAAATAAAGCATTTTATATAACATCTAGTTTAACTTACTTAGATCTTGTGTGTAAGAAGGACATACTACAGATTGTAAAAATCTTTCCCAGATAAAATTCACTTTTATTAATTCCTGTAAATATTCTGAATATTCAATTTATATAAATACTTGTTTATCATTCAACTAATCAGAGTAATTTTTTTGAGGAAATATTATAATCTAGTTAATCATACCATCCAGAGGTAAGAAATTGCTATATTTTCCTAACCCCATCTTTTGCATGAATTTATATGATCCTTTAAAGAGGTAATTTAGAATATTTGATCCCTTTTTGAAGACTTGTAACATCAATCAAAATTTAAAAAATTAAAACTCATCCTTTATTTGCTACAAACTTCCTGGATTATTTAGATTTTGAACTTCACCAGATAATATCTAAGAGTAGTCACATTCTCTAGCATTCCATCCTCGTGAGCAGAACAGGTTAACTTTTCAGTGACAGTCCACTCTTAGCGTCTCAATATTCAGCACAGCTGACACATATGTGGAGTCCTTGTGTGGCCCTGTGGCGTAATGCACTGGATCGCAATGTTGGTTTAAAGCACAAGGTTGGCAGTTCAAACTCACCAGCTGCTCCTCAGAAATCCTATACAGGGTAGCTGTGGCACTGTGGGTTAATGCGCCAAACTGTAAGCCGTTTGAACTGCGAGGTAGACAGTTCAAGCTCACCAGCTACTCCTTGGAAACCCTATACAGGGTCGCTATGGGTCGGAATCAACTCATCAGCACTTAACAACAACATGAGTCACAAATGACTGCATGGCACTTACTAACAACACATCTGAAGATGAATTTCCACTGAGAGAGAAAGTTATCATGACTTTCATACAGACTGAATCTCAGCTTCAATCCAAGACCACGTTTTGGTAATTTGGAATTCTATTTAAAGTCTTGTCTTAATTATATTGAATCATATTCTTTTTCCTCCTCATTAGAACAAAGACACCCTGGCTTAAGGCAGTATTTAAAATTTGCTAGATAAGAGAAGCAAGTTTTTGGATTATCGACTAGTATTGTACAACTATATTCTCTTTTTGACAACTACTAAGTAATTTATATGTTCTTGGTTTGGTGCTGTAGGATAAACACTGGACTGCTAACCACAGTGTTGGTAGTTCCAATTCACCAGCCACTCCTCAGATATTTTATACATGGATACTATGAATAGGAACCTACTCGATGGCACATAATAAAGCAACAAATCACTTATATAGATAGAAACATCATGAGAATTGTAGACCAATCCATACACATTTATAAATTCTCAAACTGGGTCAGTATCAAGGAAATCTAAACAACTGAAAATCTACTCAGAAAAGAAGAACAAGGAATTCACAGAATGAAAAGGTCTTCATCTATGACACTCTGCTTCTAAGTGATATCTTGTCACTTAGTCACTGTAATATGTCAGTCGTTCACAATATGATGAACTTACATTGGTGGTGGTGTGGTGGTGGTGGTAAGCAGTTGAGACATTCTTGACTCATAGTGACCCTGTATAGGGTTTCTGAGGCTATACTCCTTTATGGGAGTAGAAAGCCTCATCTTTCTCCCATGGTGAGTTTACATTAGGAAAATATATAATATGCATCTTCATCATCTCCTTTTTGACCCTTTCTTACTCCTTACTGATATTGTTTATTTGTGTGCCCTTGACTTGGTTTCTACTCATATGGACTCCATATAGAGTTTCCAAGAGCAGCCAGTGGGCTTGAACTGCTAACTTTGTGGTTAGCAATCCATTCTTTATCATACAGTGTCACACCAAGGTTCACTCCTTAATATTTAGTAACATAGTCCTGGTGTGGAGCAGCAGGATAATGCACTCAACTGCAAGGTCATTTTGAACCAGAATATCAGTGGTTTAAACCCACCATTCACTTCTCAAAACCCCTACAGTGGGTCACTATGGGTTAGAACCGACTAGACAGCATTTAACAACATTCCTCTACACTAACAACATCCCTAACATTCAGTGCAATTCTCTCTCTCCATTCCCTCTTTTCAAAAACACTAATAAAGGATGTGGTCAACTAATTTACTGCCAATATGCTCCTCAAAAACCCTATACAAGGTCACTATGGGTCAGAACCAAATCGACAGCACTTAACAGCAACAACAGAATGACCAATTTGGGAATTCTGGTGTGGTAGGATAAAGGA
>NW_006408782.1:3915557-3916859 GCF_000296735.1 Chrysochloris asiatica
GGAGCAGAAAGCCTCATCTTTCTCCCGCGGAACAGCTGGTAGTTTCGAACTGCTGACCTTGCGGTTCACAGTTCAATTTGTAACCACTACGCTACCAGAGCTTTATTAGGTGCCATCAAGTCAGTACTGACTCATAGCGACCCAATGCACAACAGAACAAACCACTGTTAGGTCCTATGCCAAACTCACAGTTGCTACTAGGTTTGAACCCATTGCTGTTGCCACTGTACCAGTCCATCTCGTTGGGGTCTTCCTATTTTTCTCTGGCCCTTCAGTTTACCAAACATGGTATCCTCCATAGAATGGAACCTCCGAAGCATGAGACACAAAGTCTGACCATCCTGGTTCCTAAGAAGCATTCTGGCTGTACTTTTCCAACACAGATATGTTTGTTCTTCTGGAAGTCTATGGAACTTTCAATATTCTCCTCCAACACCGTAACTCAAATGCACAAGTTCTTCTATGATCTTCCTTATTCACTATCAAATTTTCACATGCATATGAGGCTATTGAAAATACTACGGCTTGGGTCAGGTTCACCTTAATCCTCAAACTGACAGCTTTGCACTTCAACACTTCAACACAAGATATCCCCAATGTAATGCATCATTTGATTTCTTGATTGCTGCTTCTATGAGTGGTGATGGCTGATCTGAGCAAAATGAAGACTTTGACAACTTCAATCTTTTCTCCATTTATCATACTGTTGTATTGGTCCAGTGAATTATACTTCTGTGATAAACTAACCACAATATACTAAGTAAAGCAATATTATTAAATGATATAGATATTACCTAAAGGAAGACATGTAACTTAAAGTGGGACATTAAGATTAAGTAGTATATTATTAGGTATTTTTTTTTTTGTCTATTCCAACTTATGGAAACCTCATGCTATGGAATGGCACTGTCTGTGAAAGAGGGTTTTCTTGACTATAATTTGTACTATGAAATGGCCAAGTCTTTGCTTCCATGAAGATGTTGGGTGTGTTTGAGACACTAACAGTTCAGTTAACAGCCGAGAATGTGGCTGTTGAAACCATCGGTGTTTAACAGACATATATTCATTCATTTGAGTAAAGAAAATTTCCTTCAAGAACAGTTGTCTTGTCATTTAACTTGAAGTTAAAAACCATTGAGATTTAGATCCAGAGAGGGAAAGTGACGGTGTGCTGAAGACCTGGGGGGCACGGGGGAAGGATTGCATGAAGGGGATTGTAACCATGGCAATGAGACAATATACGATAGAATGCATGTAAAACTAATGTTCTCCCATGTAAACTATCACATAATTCACAATAAA
>NW_006408782.1:3918661-3919943 GCF_000296735.1 Chrysochloris asiatica
TTACATCATATCATATCATATCATATCATATCATATCATATCATATCATATCATATCATATCATATTATATTATATTATTTTAGTTTGTCTTCTTGAGCTGCCCGTGGAAAGTTTCTGCTCCGCTCTTTTAAGTGCTCATTTCTTCCTGTCCCTTTAGCATCTCTGTGGTCAAGAGCAAGTTTGGAAACTCCTCTGAAGCTGTCCACCGTTACTGCTTCTACTGGTATTTACAATTCTAGTGGTATAATTTCCAGCATCTCAGCAACACACATGCCATTATAGTAAAAGAAAATGACATACAAGTGGTAAAGTAAGTGCATATATGGATTATAATACGTTAAAATGCCAACTCACATGAGAAAAATGTTCTTTCAGAAGTGAATACAACTTGTTTGACATAGCTCATTATTTAAAGGGTAAATTTCATAAATATGAAAATGTTTGTCTTAAGCATAAGACATTGCTGTTGTTGTTGTTACATGCCATTGAGTTGATTCCCACACTTAGTGACCCTATATAGGGTTTCTGAGAGGCAGCTGGTGAGCTTGAACCACTGACCTTGTGATTCAAAGCAACTTTGCAGTCCAGCACATTAACCCACATCATCACAGTACCTAATAAAATTTAAAACAGAATTTGCAATGTTTTTTCAGATAGGATTAACTTATATAATTAGGATGTGTTACAGTTTTTATTGGGATTGTATTCACTTTATTAATACCCAAAATTCTGACAACAAAGGAAAGTTTTTCATTGGGTAGAAAGAGTTTTTATTCTTCTCAGACAACTGTAGCCATTTGTCTACCTAGATTACACTTAATTTGAGACTCTTAAAGCAGTGGTTACCTCTGAGTATCAGAAATACCTTTTGTAAATCTCATAAAGTTTTGAACATGCCAACAAAGGGCTAACATAAGACTTCCTATTGTAACATACACTGAGAAGAAGAGATTCACAACTTTTCTGATAACATGCATGATGTTTGGATATTGGACAACCTACACCTGTTCTTCTTCTATCTACGTTCTCAATACCAGTATGATAAAACTGTGCATTAATAGAATCCTTCTAAAAGTATTCTCAAGAACACATTTAGAAGTTAACAGTTAGTTTTGCATACCCCAGCTCTGTATATATAATCACCAGCATCACAATCTCATTTATTAGGGAGTTTAAATGCAACAATGTATAAATAAATTATAAGGTTGAATGTAATAGCAGATCAAATTTAGTGTATTGCTGTATTTATTTGGTATAAATTTTAATAATATGGAACATATA
>NW_006408782.1:3920043-3928424 GCF_000296735.1 Chrysochloris asiatica
ATTAGTCCAATGGACTCATGTTGTTGTTGTTAAGTGCCATTGAGTTGGTTCTGACCCATAGTGACCCTGTGTAGGGTTTCCGAGGAGCAGCTGGTGAGCTTGAACCACCAACCTTGCAGTTCAGATGGCTATGCAGTCTGGCTCATTAACCCACAGCATCACACCAGAACTTGGACCATGTGACCATCAGTCTCCCTAGCCCTGAGACCAGAAGAACTAGATGGTGCCCAACTACCACAACCAACTCCTCGGAAAGGCATTACATTAGTAGTCCTTGATAGAATGAGAGAAAATATGGAACATATATATATATAATATGGTAAACGGGCTGTTATGTGGTACAAAAACCACATGGGACCATGTCTGATGTCCCCTGGCTTCACAAAGGACAAACAGAATCAAACTCAATATCAGCCAAAGACGGATTCCTATGAAGAAGAGGTCAAACACACTTCCACCTTACAACCTTCCTTACCCTATTTGGATGCCAACCATCCCTCCTACAGCACTCTCTGCTTCACATCTGGGTTTTCGATGATCCATGGCCACATAGAACTCAGAACAATACTCACAACTATGGAGTTTATTAGGGAAGTGAACAGGATACGATTGAGGATCAAAACCAGCTCAGGACACACCAGTTCTCGTCAGGAATGCCTCTGGTCTGCCAGATTGCAGGAACGCCTCACTCTTGCTTTCAGCCTCTTAGCCATGTGGGCCCTTTGCCTTGGCCCTGCTTGAGCATGTATTACAAAGTTCTTTTAGCCAGTCGGTGAATTTGCAAAGGGCACATTCTTCAAGCCAGTCTCCAGCACGTCACTCATCATAATATATCTTCAGAATGAAAATTGATGCAGAGGTTGTTTATATCATTAATATATCATTATATCATTGCATAGTATATTTATTAAACATGGTTCTGGTATGACACTGTGGGTTAATTCACTGAACTGCAAAGTGGGTTTGAACTGCAAGGTTGGTCGTTTAAGCTCACTAGCCACTCCTTGGAAACCCTATACAGAGTTGCTATGAGTCAGAACCAACTCAAGAACACTTAACAACAATGAGGTATGGATCCTTGTTTTTGACATTAAGGGTCAAAGTTTCATGGGACATCCCAGTTAATTGACCAAATAACTTTAGTACTTCTCTTCTGCCTCTAAATTCATTGTTTACTGTCTGGGGTCTCAAAAAACTTGAAAGCGTCAATCCAAGGCATGACATTTGAGCTGGAGCAACAGAGGAGGAAGGAGAGTCAGAACAGGATGGGGAAGTGGAATGTTTAGCTAATGGCCTCCATGAACAATTACCTCCTTTGAGATGGAAGAACTGGAGGATGCCTTGCTACCATTAGTGAACACTTTGATCCAATTTTCCATAGAAGACTCCTGATCAAAAGGAGGAAATGCAAAACAGAATTTCAACTGCTCATGGACTCCAGAATTTCAACTGCTCATGGACTTCAACTGCTGCTGGATCCATGTAAGGAGGATGAACCCCTGAATGTTTGGATCTGAGATAATTGTAAAACTTCAAACTAAAAATATGCCCTGAAGTCATCTTAGAACTGAACAATTGTTGTTGTTATGTGCTGTGGAGTCGGTTCTGACTCATAGCGACCCTGTACAGGGTTTCCAAGGCTGTAATTCTTTATGGGAGCAGAAAGCCTCACTTTTCTCCCATGGAATAGCTGGTAGTTTTGAAATGCTGACTGTGAGGTTAGCAGCCTGATTCTTAACCACCACACTACCAGAGCACTGAACAATCGTTTAGTTTAACTAGTAGAAAATGTCTGTCTTGATCATTATGTTTTTTGAAGAGCTATGTCTCTGGGATCAAATTGACAACATCATTGAGTAGGTTATATAGAAATTTCAGGGGGCAGTGAGTTTATGTTAATGAGGAAAGAATGACTCAGAAAGAAAGGGTGAACATGGTTACTCAAATCAAAGAATGTGAATAAGGTCACTGATTTTTACTTGTAGAAAAGGTTGAATGGGTGTTTGGTTTGCTGTGTACAGTCTCAACAACAACACAATAAAGTAAGTTGAGGGAAAAAAAAATCTAGAAGAGGTAAAAATAGCATTTTAGTTTAAAATGAAGGCCAAACGTTAAGTAGGCAAGTGAAAACATTTTTATGAAGAATAAGTATCCATCTGATAACACAAAAAGGTGACAATGAAAATGCAATCAGCTCTCTAATGAATTAATAGGCACAGCCGGGAACTCTCTTGTTAGCTTATAGGAAACAGCTAATAAGCAGAAAAGATGTTGCTAAGAACAGAGTTGTCAGCACATTCTGCAAACTTGCTTGCCTTTTAAAAGACTTTATAAACAGTGCACGGTTGTTTCTTCAAACCCAATGTATTTTCCCTTTCCTTTTATATTTAGAAGGAAATTATTTTTAATCCAAGGAAATAATGCTAACACAGAAAAGCTTAAAGCTACATATTGTATGCTTCACGTTTGCACATAATTTTGGTACATTTCTTAATTTGCACTGTTCTCTATGAATTTTACAACTAATTTCTCTTAGTGCGATCCTCTAGCATTCCAAAGGAACACTGTCCCCAGTACCATATCAGGGAGCCATACTGTCTGTGTTGTCAGGGACCCGGTGAGTAATGACAAAGGACCCAATTCATTATGAGGGCTCTCTAAGACTGGGCAGGTGAACCCTATTTAAAGGGCAACTCCTCTTAGCTGCAACCATTTGTAGTCACTGGGAAGCAATGGTACAATATCACATGATTATCTAATTTCCAAAATTATATTCAACTGTTTCTATGAAATCTGATTGTTAACTGTTGACACCTAATAAAATATGTCTAGTTGTTGATATTGTTGTTAAGTGCCATCGAGTTGTTTCCAACCCATAGCAACCCTGTATAGGGTTTCTGAGAAGCAGCTAGTGAGCTTGAACCACCAAACTTACAGGTCAAAGCAACTTTGCAGTCCAGCACATTAGCCCTCAGAGCCACACCAGGATATCCAGAATTAACTATAAGGTAATATAATGAGTCCAGGAGTCCTGGTGTGGCACTGCGGGTTAATGGTGCCAGACTGTAAAGCTGTTTGAACTGCAAGGTTGGCAGTTCAAGTTCCCCAGCTACTCCTCGGAAATGCTATACAGGGTTACTATGGGTTGGAACCAACTCAACAGCACATAACAACAACAAGGAGCCCTGGTGTGGCACTAGACTGGTAACTACAGGTCAGCAGTTCAAACCCACTAAGCACTTTTAGAAACGCTATACTGGTTAGCTGGAGTCCTGGTATGGTACTGTGAACTAATGTGCTGGACTGCAAAGTCACTTTGAACTGCAAGGTCAGTTGTTCAAACTCACCAGCTGCTCCTCAGAAAGCCTATACAGAGTCTCTATGGGTTGGGATTGACTCAATGGCACTTAACAATATACCAGTTAGCTGAGTTGGAACCAACCTGATGGCACACAACAATTGGCACAATAGTTAAGCACTCAACTGCTAACCTATATGTGCTGGTGGTTGTGGTAAAGTGTCGTCAAGTCAGTCTTGACTCATAGTGACCCTGTTGTATAGGGTTTCCAAGAGAGCCTGTAGGCTTGAAACACAGACTTTTTGGTCAGCAGTCCAGTACTTATCCTAAAATTCCATAGCAGGACTCCAACCTACATGTAGGGATTGGAGTGCACCAGTCACTCTGTGGGAGACTGGTAGGGTAGTCTGTTTCTATAAATACTACAGTCTTGGAAAACCAAAACTCTGTCCTGTTGAGTTGATAAGAGTCAGAATCAATTAAGTGACAAAAAGTTATATACTACATTGCTTGTCCAGTGGCCCTTCCTGAGCTAGCATTGAGCTAGTTCCCAAGCTGACTTAGTCCAAATGTAAGACTTCTGAGCCCAACTGTACCAACCACTTTCTTCTAGGAGTTTGAAATATAAAAAGAAACATTCAAAGACGCATTTTGTTGGGAACCATCTTAGGCTGGGTTTTCTTAAGAAGCAAAATCAGTAAAATATACATATGTATTTGATAAAGAGAAGTTTATTATTTTATGGTTGTGGAGTTCCAGGTCCCCAGTGGAAGAAAGAGACCAAGTGTCTCCCACATGTCCATTATATTGGGAGCAGGCCACATGGCCAAGGAACTATCCCTTCAACTGATTATTTCCTCATAGCTGCTCATCAAAGAGCTAATTATGCCTGTATGACATTTCATTACCATGGGAATAAGTGCATCCCAACTGTTGTTGTTGTTAAGTGCTGTCGAGTCAGTTCCAACCCATAACAACCCTGTATAGGGTTTCTGAGGAGCTGCTGGTGTGTTTCAACTCTCAACCTTGTGGTTCAAACTGACTTTGTGGTCCAGTGCATTATCCTGCAGTGGCACACCAGGATTCTTCCCAACTGTTAAACATGTGGAAATTCTGGCCTGGTCAAGTTGACTAGTACAATGTCTCTAATAGATTTATTTTTCCATTTGTCTTCATCAACTTTATCTTGGCTTTATATCTATGATATACAAGGTGGTATGTTAAGTGCTCTGAAATACTAAGAAAGGGAAATCTGAAGTGTCACTGGTCTCAAACACAGAGATGATACTTACTTTTTCACTTATTTCTCTGCCAACTCTTAAAAAAGGGAATCCTACATCTCACCTGCTTATTTCTCTTCAACCATCATGAAAGAAGCATGAAAATAAAATCACTTTTCACAATAATAACATCCCAGATTACTTATTAAAAGAAAAATCCATTTTCATAAGATGGCTTTCATTTGCTATTTTAGGGGCAGTTAACCATTCTTACCACTATCATACACAAGTTTATTAGATTAAATACTTAATAATTATATACATGTAGATATTAATATATGTAAGGAGCTCTGGTAGCGTAGTGGTTACGAATCGGGCTGCGAACCTTAATGTCAGCGGTTCGAAACTACCAGCCGCTCCACGGGAGAAAGATGAGGCTTTCTACTCCCGTAAGGATTTATACCCTCGGAAACCCTGTACAGGGTCGCTATGGGTCGGAACCGACTCGACGGCACTTAACAACAACAACAACATATGGATAGATAGATAGATAGATATTGTTGTTGTTAAATGCTGTCGAGTCGGTTCCGACCCATAGCAATCCTCTAGAGGGTTTCCAAGGAGCGACTGGTGAGCTTGAACCACTAACCTTGCCGTTCAAACTGACTTTGCAGTCTAGCGCATTAACCCATAGCGCCACACCAGGACTCCAAGATAGATAGACAGAGATATATTTTTTGCTTTAGAACTCTTAGGAAACCTGAACAGGTGTGAAAATGTTAGAAGAAGAATGCTGTAAGTGTCTGGTAGGTTGTTATATTGTTTGGACTAAATAATAAAATTGAGTAAAGCAAGACTTTTGCATTCTATTCACCTCATTTTGCCATTACTTCTTTCTTGTCCAAACTGAGCTGTTTTCTTAGTGCTGTTGCTGTTGCTAGGTAGCATTGGGTCAGGTCCAAATCAGAGCATCCTGTGCACTACAGGGTGAAACACTGCCTGGTCCTCTGCCATCCTCACAATTGTAACATTTGAGTCCATTGTCTTTACCATTGTGTCAATCCATTTTACTGGAGGTCTTTCTCTTTTTTTGGTGACCTTTCACTTTACCAAGCATGATACCCTTCTCCAACGTCCAGGTTCCTCCTGACAATATCAGAGATGAAGTCTCACCATCCTGCCTCCAAGGGGCATTCTACCATACTTCTTAGAAGACAGATTTGTTTGTTCTTCTGCCAGTCTGTGGTACTTTTAATATGCTTGTCCAACACCACAATTCAAATGCATCGGTTCTTCTACAGTCTTCCTTATCCCTTGCTCAATGTTTTCAGGAATGTGAGGCAATTAAAAAGACCATGGCTTGAATCAGGCACACCTTAGTTCTCAAATTGACATCTTTACTCTTTTAACACTTTAAGAAGGTCTTAAATACAGTAGACTTGCCTAATACAACATGTCTTTTGCTTTCTTGACTACAACTTAAATGAGTTTTCACTGTGGATCCAAGCAAAATGAAGTCTATGACAACTTCCATCTTTTCTCCATTTATCATGATGTTAATTTATTGGTCCAGTTGTGAAGAGTTTCCTTTTGTTTACACTGAGATGCAATCCATACTAAAAGTTGTAGTTTTTAATTTTCATTACTATTTTAATTCATTTTTTATTCCAGCAAGCAAGGTTGCATAATTTGCATATCATAGATCATTAATGAATCTTCTTCCTCTCCCGATGCCACATTATTAATAAAATACAACTTCTTAGGTTATTTAATCAGATTTAAATGCTGTTGTTAAGTGCCATTAAGTTGTTTCTGACTCCTAACAACCTTGCATAGGATTTCTGAGGAGCAGCTAGTGAGCTTGAACTATCGACCTTGTGGTTAGCAGTCTAGTGTTTATCCTAATGTCACATTGGGACTCCATATATTGAATAAGGATGGTGAAAGAATGCAACCCTGGCCCACACCTTTTCTCACTGTAATCTATTCAGTATCTCCTTGTTCTGTTCTAAGGACTGCCTCTTGGTCTATGTGCAGATTCCTCATGAGCACAATTAAGTGTTTTGAAATATCCATTATTATCAATGTTATCCATAGTTTCTCATGATCCACACAGTTGAAAGTCTTTGCATAAAGTACAAGTAAACATCTTTCTGGTATTCTCTGCTTTCCACCAAGATCCATGTGATGTCATAGTTCCACGTCCTCTTCTGAATCCAGTTTGAATTTCTGGCAATTCCTGGTTTATGTACTGTTGCAACGGTTCTTTTTCATTATCTTAAGCTAATTTTTACTTACCTGTGATATTAATGATATTGTTCAATGATTTCTGCATTCCATTGGGTCATCTCTGTATGGAATGTACACAAATATGGGTTTCTTCTAATAAGTTGGTCAGGTGGCTAGCTTCCAAATTTCTTGGCATAGATAAGTGATCACCTTCAGTGCTACAACACTTTGTTGCACATGTTTTGTTAAATGCCATCGAGTCAGTTCTGACTCATAGCAGTCATTTATAGGGTTTCCAAGGACCTGCTGACAAGATGAAACCACAGACGTTGAGGTTCAAACCAACATTGCATTTCCACAGTGCCAGACCAGTGCTCCTTGTTGCACATAGTAGGCAGTTAATAAATGTTTCTGAAAATATATTTTAAAAATTTTAGATGACTGCTTTAACTCAGTTTTCTTCTGATTAACTCACATATAAAGATTTTCTACTGCTTTAGGTAGCACTAGACAGACTTAGTCTGCCTGGCCAATGTATCATTTACTGTAAAAAAATAAAGAACAAAGATACTTGACCTTCCACTTAGCTAATTGAATAATGGGAGTCATTCTCTAAGACTGGACCTGGACACTGAAGACATCTCATTCCCTGATCTAGCAAATTTGACAGCCAGAACTGGACTGTGAAGAATGTATGCAGGTAAATGTCTTTCCTGAAGGCAGGATGATTTGTTGCTGAATTTGATTCTCAAGAGAAAAATCTCAGTGGAAACCTAAATCAAACCCAGAATCAGATGAAGCAGTGTGGGTAAGATTCCTGTACTTCTAACCACATATATGATGTGCCTATTTGGAAAACAGGGCTAACACTGTCATACGGGAAATTTCTCAAGGATGTATTACCTAGTAGGAAATGGAAAGTTGCAGGTTACAAAGAGGGCATGATTTCTGATTTTGTCTCATATACTGCAGCAAATGTTTTTTTAATCTTGCAGATCCTCAGTTTCTGTATACTTACAAATAATATATCAATAACTATACTATCTACCTTAGTGATTTGACTTCTGATCATTGAAAAAAGGTTTTGCCTATTGACTGAAATACAGCAGGTGCTCAAATCCATTAATCTCAGACTCCACAGGAATCAAATCATTCCCTGTCAATCCAATTTGTACTTATTTTAAATTGAACAACTGTTTGAGGAGAGCCATTCTGTCAGATTTAGTAGAAGATACAGGGATGAGATAGATTATGGATCGGCTTTGCAGAATCCTTACAATCTGACCAGACATCCACTCATTCCCATAGGTATAACTTGGAGAGAAGGACAAACATGAGGCAGTACCATGTTAAAGTTCAAATTATACAAGGGGGCTTTTCATATTTCATGGAAAATTCCATCATTTTTTCATTCCTAATGTCCATGGACTTTGTGAAGCTCCTTGTGTGTTTCAAAGGTATGAACCAGATGAAACATTGAGGAAATGCAGGCTTTACCACAAACTTTGCACCTTATATCAAGCCTTTCATGACTAGTATAACCACTTGGGAGATTGACATTGAAATTTAAAGAGACAGTATAGACATAAAACCAAACGGCCACCACTCGTCTGTCTGTCGTGCTGTGGTGGTTT
>NW_006408782.1:3931399-3940761 GCF_000296735.1 Chrysochloris asiatica
GCAGCGGTGGTGAGGTTGGCCCAGGATCGAGCATTGTTTCGTTCTGCTGTGCATGGGGTCGCTATGAGTCGGTTCCGACTCGATGGCACTTGACAACAACAACAACAGTGCTAACTCACTTATTGTTTGGATACCTCCAAGACAATTCTGCATCACAGTAACTCTCTATAACAGGCTGAAATATGTACTAGAGCAGATCGCCAGGGCTTGTCTCCCATGGAGCCATAGGTGGGTTTCAGCCAAGCACTTAACCATTGTGCCACTAGAGCACCCTACTCCATTAACACACACAAAAAAATATTCTTAAAGTGACTTCAATCATACTGATAAGGTTAGTGCTGTGTTTACATCATGGTTTAAACTAGGAAGGAAAAGAACAAATTGGTTTAGGTGGGATGGAAACAAAAAGATGGATAATTTGGTCCTACACAGAATATTTTCTATCTACAGAAAGTGTGCATCTCACTAATTCTCAGAGCTGATACAATGCTATGCATGTAGTATCCATTGAACCACCACTGGTCTGTCAGTTTGTCACACTGTGGTGTCTTGTGAGTTGCTGTGATTCTGGAAGCTATGCCATGGGTATTGTAAATACCAGCAGGATCACCCATTGTGGACAGGTTTCAGATGAGCTTCCAGAAGAAGACAGACTAGGAAGAAGGAGAGAAAAACTACTTCCAAAGAATTGTGAAGAGTAGAGACACACTGTCAGATATAGTGTGGGAAAATGAGAGCCTCAGGTTGAAAGGCACTCAAAATGAGACTGGGGTGGAGCTGCCTCCTCAAAGCAGAGTTAACCGTGATGATGCGAATAGAGTTAAGCTCAAGGGAGTAAAACCCTCGGGACCTTCATTTGCTGATGGGACACAACTCAAAATGAAGAGAAACCATTGTAAACATCCATTAATAATCAGAACATGGACTGTATGGGTTATGGATCTAGGAAAATTGGAAATAGTAAAAAATGAAATGGAACACATAAACGTCAATATCTTAGGAATTAGTGAGCTGAAATGGACTGGTATTGGCCATTTTGAATCTGACAACCACATGGTATACTCTGCTGGAATGACAAATTGAAGAGGAATGGTGTTGTATTCATCATCAAAAGAACACATCAACATCAATCATGAGGTATACTGCTGTCTGTGATAGGGCAATATGCATGTTCCTACAGGGAATCCAAGTTAATACCATTATTATTCAAATGTATGCACCAACCACTAAAGCCAGTTAGAATGAAATAGAATTCAGTCAACTTCAGCAATCTGTAACTGATCAAACATGCAATCAAGATTTATTGATAATAACTGGCAATCAGAATGCAAAGTTTGGAAACAAAGAGGAAATATTGGTAGTTGGAAACATGGCCTTGGTGATAGAAATGATGCAGCAGATTGCATAATAGAATTCTGCAAAATCAATGATTTGTTCATTTCAAATACTTTTTTTAAACAGCATAAGATTCGACTATACACACGGACCTCAACAGATGAATATACAGAACTCAAATTGACTACATCTATGGAAAGAGATGATGGAAAATCTCCATATCATTAGCCAAAACAAGGCCAGGGGCAGACTGTGGAACAGACCATCAATTGCTCATATGCAAATTCAGACTAAAGCTGAAGGAAATGAAAACTAGTCCACGAAAGCCAACATATGACCTTGAATATATCCCACCTGAATTTAGAGATCATCTGAAGAACAGATTTGACACATTAGACACTAAAGACAGAAGACCAGAAGAGTTGTGGGATGACATCCAAGAACATCATACAGGAAGAAAGCAAAAAGTCATTAAGAAGACAAGAAAGAAGGAAAAGATCAAAATGGATGTCAGAAGAGACTGAAACTCATAAGACCCTATGCCCAACAGAATGAAATTCTGCCCATTCCTGTGCCATCCTCACACTTATTGTTACATTTGAGCCCATTGTTGTTACTACTGTGCCAATCCATTCCATTGGGGGTCTTCCTCTTGGTCGCTGACACTACACTTTACTAAGTATGATGACCTTCTCTAGGAACTGGTCCCTCCTGAGAATGTATCTGAAAGATGAAATAAATTCTTGCCATCCTGGCTTCTAAGGAGCATTTTTAGAAACAGAAACAACAACAAAAAAATCTAACGAATGGTGTTTACTCTGTAATGACTGTTTTTAAATTAAAATTAAATTGACCACTGTTGATTTTTATTTAATAACAGTCTCTAGTATGCCAGGGAGTCATGGTGTCATGTTTTAAAATAAGAACTGGACTACTAACCACAGGGTTGGTGGATCAAACCCACCTGCAGCTCCTCAGAAACACTATGCAGGCTTGCTATGAGTTGGAATCAACTTGATGGCATTTAGCGTAGTGGTTACGAATCGGGCTGCGAACCATAAGGTCAGCAGTTCGAAACTACCAGCTGCTCCGCGGGAGAAAGATGAGGCTTTCTACTCCCGTAAGGATTTATACCCTCGGAAACCCTGTACAGGGTCGCTATGGGTCGGAACCGACTCGAAGGCACTTAACAACAACAACAACAGTATTATCAGAAGGAGCTCTGGTTGTGCAGTGGTTACGAATAGGGCTGCAAATCTCACAGTCAGCAGTTTGAAACTACCAGCTGTTCCATGGGAGAAAGATAAGGCTTTCTACTCCTATAAAGATTTGTTGTTGTTAAGTGCCGTAGAGTAGGTTCCGACCCATAGCGACCCTGTACAGGGTTTCCGAGGGTGTAAATCCTTACGGGAGTACAAAGCCTCATCTTTCTCCCGCGGAGCGGCTGGTAGTTTCGAACCGCTGACCTTTAGGTTCGCAGCCCGATTCGTACGTAACCACTACGCCCTATAAAGATTTAGAGCCTCAGAAATGATGTATAGGGTCACTATGAATTGGAAACAACTCCACGGCACATAACAACAAGTATTATCAGTGGAGTCTTTATTTATTCATTTGACATTTTTGGCTTTATGTTGTTGTTCTTGTTCTTGTCAGGTGCCATCGAGTCAGAACCGACTCATAGCAACCCCATGCTTTATGTAGACAAAGACAAATTGAACTTGAATATCAGTGTACAAAAAGTAAATTGCAAGACATAACGTTATTTTGTTTTTTGTCTTTGCAAAATGGAGGTAGGTTTTAATGAGGGCAACGTTCCCTTGATTGCCACAACAGGTGGAATTAGAAGCCAGTTCCACTACAACTTGGCTATGTAATTATCCTAGATAATTATACCATTACTCTGTTCTCAGTTACCTTATCTGACAAAGGAAGCCTTTTTGTTACGTTTTATATTGTTTTTGTTTTGTCAGAAATTTCAGGGTCAATGAGAGTGTTTATATAAAATTATATTTTCTATATTTATGGAAAGGCATTTGTAACTGGAAAACAAAATGTACAAACTTCTTAAAATTCCTCATTTACATCATTTTTTAATAATATAAAATGGGGAAATTTACTTAAGCCTGTATTTTAACTTACCAAATTACAAAATATTTCTTTATTAAAATCTAATACAAAAGACACATTCAAAAACACTGTGTTTGTTGACGGCTAACTATGCCCCAAATATAAAACTGTGCTATCTTGCAGAGTGTAGTGGTTCTGTACAATAAACAATGGACGGCTAACTGCAAAGTCAGTGATGCAAGCCCACCAGCGTCTCCATAGGAGAAAGATGCAACTTTCTGTTCCCACAAAACTTTGTTGTTGTTGTTGTAAAGTGCTATTGAGTCAGTACTGACTCATAGCGGCCCTATGCACAACAGAATGAAACACTGCCCAGCCCTGGACTAATCTCACAATTGTTGCCATGCTTGAGCCTATTGATGCTGCCACTTTGTCAATCCATCTCACTGGGGGCCTTACTCTTTGTCTTGGACCCTCCACCTTACCAAATATGATACTCTTCTACAGCGACTTGTCCCTCCTGACAATATGTCCAAAGTATGCAAGACAAAGTTTGGCCATCCTGGCCTCCAAGGAGCACTCTGGCTGCACTTCTTCCAACACAGATCTGTTGGTTCTTTTGGCAGCCCATGGCACTTTCAATATTCTCCTCCAACACCACAACTCAAAAGCATCAATTCTTCTACAGTCTTCCTTATTCACTGTCCAGCTTTCACATGCATATGAGGTTATTGAAAATACCATGGCTTGGGTTAGGCGCACCTTAATCCTCAAGCTGACATCTTTGCTCTTCAACACTTTAAAAAGGTCTTGTGCAGCAGATTTGCCACAAAGCTTTAGCTGGAAACCCTGTACAGGTTTGCTATGAATAGGAACTGACTCGATGGCCCTTAACAACAACCACAGCCTTACATCTATTAATTAAAGACTAATTTGAACGTTTTACTATATTCTGGTAGACCTCTCCGTCACTGGACAGAACACGGAACTGCCATAATGAATGGCTGAATGAGAGAGAAAGAGAGGAATGGGCAGGAATCCTGGAGTCACCACATGGCATAGAGAGTTATTAAGTGCTCAACTACTAGCCAAAAGTTTGACAGTTCAAACCAATCCAGAGGCACCTGGTAGGAAAAGCCTGGGATCTACTTTCGAAAAGTCTCAGTGACGAAAGTACTGTGGAGCAGTTCTACTCCCATCACATGATGTCACCATGAGTCAGAGTCCACTGGGAAACTTCCATTTTCCCTGACTTTCTTCAGCTCTGACGTTTAGCCTCTACTCTTTTTCTATCATATTTCCTTGATAAATAAGAGTGAATTAACTAGATTATCTATATGTTTGAGCAGAGTTCAAAAGTTATTTCTGTAATGAATGGGGAAGAAATGATGATGAGTCGTATGATATAGAGATGAGCCTTAATAAAATGCAATTCAGTAGAATTCCATTAGAATTAAATGAACATAAAAATAAGTGGGTTTTTTGTTTTGTTTTGCCTTTTGCTTTGGTGTTGAAGATCATGGCTTTTGTTAACTGCCACCGAGTTTGTTCCAATGCATAGTGACTCTGTTTAACATTTCCAAGGAGCACCTGGTGGATTTGAACTCGTAACCATGGGAATAACAGTCCAGTACTGATTCTACATCAGCTCTTCAAGGTTACCAGATAAACACACACACACACACACACACACACACACACACACACTCATCAGCGTTAGAAACAAAGATCCTTGTTCCCTAGAAGCCAGGATGATGAAATTTCGAATTGCTTAATTCGGACGTATCATTCGGAAAGACCAGTCAGAAAACACAATGGAAACTCTAATTAAATGTATTGACACAATGGCTGCCACAATGGACTCCAACACACCAAGGACCATAGAGACGGTCCAGGATTAAGTAATCTTTTGTGAAATCCTTAACAATAACAAAAAACTTGAGAATAGAATCTTGTGTTGTCACAAATTACATAAGGTCTCTTCTAACCACCAAACAACCTTTCTGTCCTGCCAGATCTGTATAAGAGAAGGTGGGAGTAGATATTGATATAGATTTGCATTGATTTAAACGTGAATATTAGCAGAATTCATTGTAACTGTAAAAACTTGAAATTATAACATGGGTTTAATATCAGCCATCCCATTAGTAGGAAGGGGAATTGACCATCAAAGAAAAGACAGGAGGGGAGCATGTCACTTGGACCCTGAGAACTCTGTACACCTGAGAGCTCACAGAGGAGCAGTAGCAGCAGACCCGAGAATCAAAGCACAAGACAGAGCAGTGGCCTTCCCAGCCCCCAGAGCAAGTAAAGTTTAGTCATTTTGTCAGGGAGCTTGTTTGTAGAGTGGAGTACCTCCAGGCACTTTAATGGGGGATCTAGGTTGGCTGACCCACAGAGGTAGAGTACAGTGTCTTCAGATTGAGACCTGTGTGAACTGGTGTGTCCTAGGGACATTTATCATCAGCTGGCTCAAACAGCTGTACCCCGACCACTGCTTACCCTGAATTGTAACCTATTTAACTTCCCTATAAGCCCATAACTCTAAGTATGGTGTCTGAGTTCCATGTGGCTACTACAATGAATTATCAAACCCAGATGAGTAATGAGTGTCATGTGAAATATGGTTTGGTTCTTATTTATTCTTCTGCAGAATACCTACGAGCAATTTAATTTAAAATAAGCCTTCCTTCTTAAATGCCTTAAGCAGGCCCTGACCTTGAAGATTCAAACCCTCTGCATGGCCATTTTTCACAACAAAGTGTAACTATAGTTCCTACATAAATCCAATGGTTTCCCACTAAAAGTTCTACTATAGTTTACATCATTTAAAAATGTATAACATAGTTTCTTGTATTTGTCTCTAATTGCATTCTTGAAAGATTTTGATGGTAGAAGAAATACTGAGATGATGAGAAACTTGAAGCTTAAATTATATACATTGTTCATAATCAAAAGCAAATAGGAAAAGTTACCAATGAAGACTGACAACATACTAACTCTTGTAAGTATCGTTTAAAGATGTAAATATATGCAGTCGCATATGTGATTTGTTTCATGCCATTAAATACAGGATGTAGAAAGTAACACGGTGCAGATGCTAGAAAAAAAAATCAAGTTACACAGTCTGTGCCCCTGAAAAGTTCTTTTCACAAATTATAATTTTGTATTTTGTACATCTGAGAGCTTTGTTTGTTTTTCTTAGTTAAAAGAGCTTCTTTTATAAGTTCCTTAATTGAAAACTGTCATATCCAATCAAGTGGATTGTTGTTAAGTGCTGTTGAGTCAGTTCCGACTCATAGTGACCCTCTGTAGGTTTTTCAAGAGTGAGTGGTGGGTTTAAACTTCTGACATTGCAGTTAGCCATTCATTGCTTACCCTGTAGTGCTGTACTCGTGTCCCTTTAAATTTGATTTCTCTGGAATGACCATGGTTGAAAATTAAGGTTATGTCTTTTCTATCCAAATAAAGACATTGCAGGAAGCCCTAAAGAACCCAAAAATTCACTTTTAACAATATTTGACCATTTTCCAGATAAGAAGGTCAACAGATATTGTATTTTCAAAAGAGTCATCTTTTTTTACATATAATTAATACATTTATTAACTTATAAAGTTAAGAATATCCATGTATCCCCTGAATTATGAGAGGTCAGAGAAAGAAAGTTGGTTATTCGATGAATCCCAAGTCTTTTAAATAGATGGTTAGATCATAAAAAGAAGGGGGGGGAAATCTTAAAGACCTATAAGAAAATAGAATATTAAAACAATACGAACAATATTTCAAAAGTAACTTCAATAAACTTTCCTCCTCACTTTTTTCAATCGTGCATAATTAATTATTGTCCTTTTGACCTTGGGTCAGTAGTTTACTCCATGATGTAATCTGCTTTTGGAATGAAACTGGAAATGATCACTATAGCCCCATCTGAGATATGTCTGCTCATGGTAGTGAAGTCATCTGATGCTGAAAACCTGACCCATGGGTTTATTTCCTGTATCAGTTGTCAAGAGTACTTTCTATAACCCTTTCTACCAAGAGTATGAGAGTCTTAGCCTTATTTGTTGCTTTTCTCAGGAGACCCAACATTTGGCTTGTAGCAGGTAGCCATTGCTTTCAAGCAAAAATAAGATAATAACTATGACCACCTATTGAGACAACACAGAATCAGAATTTAAAAAAAAAAAAAATCTATTATTATGACATAAAGCAGAATTTTATCATTTGGGTCCTGTCAGTGATTATACCAAGGACCTTTGGAAATTTTCCAGAATCTTCTAATCAATTGTAAGTACATGTGTTAAGATCTTCACTTATTTACCTTGCATCAATTTCCAGTTTTGATTCATACATGCCCTAGAGGACACAATAAAACTGCCCTCAAAAGGTTTCCAAGGCTGTGATATTTATGGGAGCAGTTCCACATCTTTCTCTTAAGAGTGCCAGTTGGATTTGAACCACTGACCTTTTGATTAGCAGCCAAGCATTTAACCACTACCCCACAAGAACTCCTTGTTTTATTTCTAGAAACAAGATTTTCTTATAAATCAATTTTTTTGATAATTAGTGTGAAATTGCACTTAAATTATGATTGTTCTTGTTGTTGTTGGGTGCCATCGAGTTGGTTCTGGCCCATATCAGCCCTATGTACAACAAACCATCCTTACAATTGCTGCTATGCTTCAACCCATTGGTGCTGCCGCTGTGACAATTCATCTCGTTGGAGTGTCCCTCTTTTTTGCTCTCCACCCATATTACCAAGTATGATGTCCTTCTCTAGGAACTTGCCTCTCCTAAAAATATGTCCAAAGTATGAGAGATGAAGTTGGCCATCTTGGCTACAAAAGAGCATTCTGGTTGTAGTTCTTTCAAGACAGATATATCAGTTCTTTTGACATCCATGGTACTTAAAAGTTTCTCCTCCAACACCATAACTCAGATATATCAATTCTTCTATCATCTTCCTTATTCATTATCCAACTATCACATGCAGATGAGGCTATTGAAAATACCTTGGTTTGGGGTCAGGTGCACTTCAGTCCTCAAACTGACATCTTTTCTCCTGAACACTTTTAAAGAGGTCTTGTGCAGCAGATTTGCTTACTGCAATACATTATTTAATTTCTTGACTCCTGTTCCTATAAGTATTGATGGCAAATCCAAGCAAAAATAATTCTTTGACAATTACAATCTTTCTCCATTTATATGGACTTTGTTTATTGGTCCAGTGGTGAAGATTTTTGTTTACTTTATGTTGAAATGCAACCCATACCAAATTATATTATATTCAGTTGTTGTTGTTGTTGTTAATTGCCGTCTAGTTGGTTTTGAATCATAGCGATTTTTGAGAGAGTTTCCAAGAAGTTGCTGGTAAGATTGAACCTCCACTTTGCAGTTCAAACTAACCTTGTAGTCCAGCATATTAACCCACAGCATCATGACATGACTCCAAGATTTCTATTGTTATTGTTGTTGTTAGGTGCCAACAAGTCAGTACCAACTAAGAGTGAACCTATACACAACAGAACAAAACACTACCTGATCCTGGGCCAACCTCACAATTGTTGCCATGCTTGAGCCCATCGATGCTGCCACTTAACCATTCCATTTTTCTGGAGGTCTTCCTCTTTTTCTGTGACCCTCCACCTTACCAAACAAGGTATCCTTCTCCAGGGACTGGTCCCTCTTGACAATATGTCTGAAGTATGAGAAGTTTGGTCATGCTGGCCTCCAAGGAGCACTCTGGCTGCACTTCTTTCAACACAGATCTTTTTGTTATTTTGGCAGCCCATGGCACTTTCGATACTCTCCTCCAACTCCATAACTCAGAAGCATAATTCTTCTTATTCACTGTCTTCCTTATTCACTGTCCAGCTTTTGCATGCATATGAAGCTATTGAAAATACCATGGCTTGGGTCAGGCGCACCTTAGTCCTCAAGCTGACATCTTTGCTCTT
>NW_006408782.1:3942882-3943836 GCF_000296735.1 Chrysochloris asiatica
GCTGGTAGTTTCGAACCGCTGACCTTAAGGTTCGCAGCCCGATTCGTAACCACTACGCTACCAGAGCTCCATAATTCAGATAGTGGTATATTTTTATTGTTGTAAATTGCTGCTGAGTTGAATATGACACATAGTGACCCTGTAGAGGGTTTCCAAGGAGCAGCTGGTGAGCTTGAATCACTGACCTTGCAGTTCAAACTACTTTGCAGTCAGATGCGTTAGCCCGCAGCACCACACCAGGACTCCAGAGTATATCAAATAAAATTTTTGATTGGATAACATAATTAAAGCCTGATTATTACTGTTTATCATGCCTTTTTTCCAAAAAAAGGTTTAGGAAACTCCTTTATTCCAACTTTCAGAAAACTCATGCTATTTTTGACTCACTGTGATTGTTGAGGGTAGTGGAGTGGGTTCTGACTTGTAATGACCCTGTATAGGAGGTTTTAAGGAGTAACTGGTGGATTTGAGCTACCAACCTTGTGGTTAGTAGTCCAGTAGTCCAGCTTATCCTACAATGCCACAAAACTTTGAGCAACCAGTATTCGAGTAGCATTTTATAATTTGTAACCAATTATTTTTTCATTGGATCCTCAAAGCAATACAATAAATTAGTTGGCATTGTTATTCTAACATTATAAATGGAGAAATGAAAGGGCAGAGTGGCTCAAGGAAGTAGCAGAGGGAAGTTATTCAGAAGTAAACATGATCAGTACTGGAATCCACACCTTCTGCTCAGGTATCCAATGTTATTTTTTAAATATAGACCTACCTATTCATCAGTGCAGTGTTGTAGAATCAGCATTGGACGGGAAACACAACATCAGCAGTTCAAACCCTCCAATTGCTCCTCGAAAACCCTACACAGGGTAGCTATGGGTCAGAACCAACTAGATGGCACTTAACAACAAACAAGTTTCTGGAAGATGTTAAAGACTAACCACCAGCCACCAC
>NW_006408782.1:3943936-3946673 GCF_000296735.1 Chrysochloris asiatica
ATATAAACTTGGTTTATTTATATTGGCACAACAAGAGTCCATTCACTCCAGAGAAATTGTGGGCACCTCAGGAAGCTGGAGTTGGGAAGGAATTCATACAAAATGTGAACTCTTGTTAGCTAATTCTAATGTAATATCCAGGTGTAAGATTAAACGTCTTTAACCTCCCTAAAACTAAGCTTACCATAGTACTCATCATTCTTATTACACTTTCACACAAACTTTTTTATTTCCCTAAATAAAAACATGTTAATGCATCAAATTAATCAAATCAAATAAATGAATCACTACAAGCTCTAATTACTTTGATTAGATTCTTTAATTATAATGTAGCTTTTTCATTATTTAATCAATTAATATCACCTGGACCCCCAAAACACAAATCAATATGAAAGGACAGTTTTCTAAGCTCATTTCACTAAATATAATACGTTCATTAAATGAAATTTAGAGTTTAGCTAAGAGAGCTGATTTAAATTTAGAATATACATTTTCAGGGACAATAACACTTCCAATTCTCTTAGGCTTTGATCAGTTTTGTTGGTATTTGCAGAATCCACATTTAGAAATCGTAACACTTAAGAACAAATTCTGAGGTCACCATTTGTAGAATATTCTTTTATTTTTAGGAAAGTAATATTGAAATAAATTGCCCTGGTGGTGTCATGTTTAAGCACTCAGTTGCTAACCAAAAAGTCAGTGTTTCAAACCCACCAACAGTTGACTTGGTGGTTAGCTCCTGTAAAGTTAAGCATAGAAAAGTCATTGTGGCAGTTCCAGTATGTCACACAGGGTCACTGTGGTTTGTTACCAACTCCATGGCACAGAAAAACAAAAACAACAATATTGCTGCAAGTCCCAAACCAACCTACAAGGTTTGCATGATAAGATATTCAACAATAAATGATAATGAAATACAAGCATTTTCATTCAATAAAATGGTATACTGCAGAGGATAGAGTACCCCAGTATTATATCATCACAGTATGACATGCTTGGCAATTAATAAGTTTCAGTTTCTATGTTTTGTGTCCAGAAAAACTAAATCTAATAAAAGAAAGGTTCACAGCCCAAGCTTCACAGAAGATCTATCAATTTTAAGACTAAGTCTCTCCTCCAGTCAACATTATCTCCAATGTTATGCCTGCCCCTTTTCTGAAAATTTTGAAGAATAGTTGTTTGCTGTTAGGTGCCAGCCAGTCGGTTCTGATTCACAGTGACCCTGTGCACAACAGAATGAAACACTGCTCATTCCTGTGACATCCTCATAACTGCTGTTACATTTGAGCCCATTGTTGCTGCCACTGTGTCAATAAGTAGTGTGCCAAGCACTGTGTAAAATGGTTGTTCTTGGTAGTGGTACGCCATGGAGTCGGCTCCTATTCATAGTGATCCTGCTTAGGGTTTCCAAGACTATAAATCTTAACAGAAGCAGAAAACCTCATTTTTCTCCTGTGGAATGACTGGTAGTATCAAACTGCTAACTTTGAGGTTAGTAGCCCGACTCATAACCACTACTCTACCACTGTAAGTTATTACAGTTTACTCGAATTGAAAACAAGGAGTAACATCAAGTTTAAGTTTGCCATTTGACCATATTCTAATTGCAGATAGCTGGGCAGCTCCTTAGGGGCTTGTTAAGTGTTATTTCATCAGGACCAGTGTTAAAAGTCCTACTCCAACCTCTCCACCTTCAATACTGATTCAAAGTTATTTGGCTTTGTTTGGGGCATCATTAGCCATTCCTCTCTACTTCCTGAGGGGTTATATGTTTTATTCCATTAGCGTATACTCTACCTATTTTAGCATGCATAGTTAACACTTTTTAACTTAACATCAATTGAAGAGAGAAGTCCAAACTGCACTGAAGGTATTGGTGAAAAGCAACACTCTAGGAATTGACTGAATGTCAATTGATTCATAGAGACCCAAAGCACAACTGTATGATATTCCTGCTCCATTCTCACAGTCAACGTTAGTTTGAGCCCAGCAACTGCTGTTTTCACTACATCAGTCCATCTGTTTTCAGGGATCCTTCTTCTTCACTGACTTTGAATGTTGCAAGCATGATGTTCTTCTCCAGGAATTGGTCCCTTCTGATGACATTTACAAAGTACATGAATTTCAGTCTACTAATGTAAGTTCTTAATACTATTTCAGGTTTTATTTCAGTACTTTCCATTTCTGTGTCTCTGTATTATATTTTTGGTAATTTCAACAAGTTTCCATTCTAGTTATCAAATTGTAATTTCAACTATATATAACTGGATGCTCCAACCATTGTATCTTTTTTATTTTAAATTTTAAGGTTCAATTTAAATTGATTTTAAATTTCTGGACGTTTAATTTTTTTCTTCTCACATGCTTGTTCAATTTTATTAAAACTTGCCTTCCCTTTTAGCTTTCCGGGTTCTGTTGGTTTTCTTTGAATATATTAAAATTTGTTTTATATGCTCCATTTGACAATTTCATTATATGGACTCTTTTCAGGTCTCTTTATAGCATCTTCAATTTCTGCTTATTCCTATTCATGTTAACTTGTTTGCTTCTGTGATGCTTAATATTGAACCAGAATTTATTGCTTTCCTTAAAATTTACTGTGGGTAGGACATTGAAGCCAATGCTGATGTTGAGTTTTTTTGAATGAGCCAGTGTCTTTACTGAGAGCAATTTCTGGGTACGTAATCTACTTGGCCCCCACTCATCTGTCAGTTTGTCATACTGTGGTGGCTTGTGA
>NW_006408782.1:3974421-3975029 GCF_000296735.1 Chrysochloris asiatica
TGCATCAAATTGGTTCCAATCCATAACACCCCTGCATATGGTTTCCAAGGAGCAGCTGATGGTTTGAACCATCTTTGCTAACCTAGTGGTTAGCAATATCTTACAGCACTACACTCAAAGTCCATGCATGTAGTGACAATACTAGATTGCCTGATTTTTATTTTACAGATGATCAAAAAGCATTGGGGAAACTGACATGCAAAAACAAAAACAATAGAGACTGCAGCAACGAGGTACATGGATTCTAAGAGGTTTCACCTGTTGAGTGTTGAACTTGAGTGGTCCATTGTATTACAAGAATAGAAATAACTGTAAAGTGGATGATGTCGAGGAAATGACTTTTGTTATAACTCATATATGATCTTATGACTATGTGTAGAACTAGAAGTGTTACTAAGCTGGTTATGGGATGCTCTGCTGACTCCTGACATCAATGGGAACCTGCTGGTATTGTAAACACTAGTGTTAAAGCAACATGCAGGTCTCTACAGGATTACAAACTGACATGCCTCTGCAGACTCACATATAATAATACCGATTTGTTGATTTAAGCTGCTGTTGTTGTTGTCAGGTGCCATGGAGTCGGAACTGACTCATAGTGACCCCAT
>NW_006408782.1:3976494-3979324 GCF_000296735.1 Chrysochloris asiatica
TTGGCTCTTGTTCATATGGTATCTCTTGAAATGGTTGAACATTAACCATTTCCTTTTGGGTTTGGAAATGGCTTGTTACACAACAAAAGTTATCTGATATACAAAACTAAACAGAAAACTTCAAAGGAGATTGAAAATGTTCTGTTACCTTTGATGAAACCAAACAATAACAACTATTAGTTCAGTACAGTAAATATTTGAATATGTGACATAGAATAACAAAAGAAAGAAATAGTACAAACAGTTTTTCAAGCAGGTTAAAAAAATCAAATAACATAATAATTCTTTTTAATGGTAATACCATGTCATATTATGGTAAAGAATAGCTATTACCACATCACAGTTTTATATTCACATAAATATAGTTGAATGTCATAAAAAGAACTTTATATGTAAGAATTTTATATGTAAGAACTGTATGTGCAATATTACTGTCTGGCATCCAATTTTTTAATAAATTTATATTTAGACTCATGAAAGTGATTGAAAATGTATCTCCTAGTTTGTCTAATTTTGCATCACTAAAATTGGAAAACTAAAGCTGTAGTTTTGTTCTTTTGCTACATCAAAAAGCATCAAAAATGACTGCCTTTTCTTTTTAATCTCTTGGATGATTAACTTTTTTCAGATCAATACTTAAGGTTTATGAGGGTTAATGCACTGAACTGCAAAGTTGGTTTGAACAGCAAGGTTCAAAGCTCACCAGCTAGCCACTCCTCAGAAACCCTATACAGGGTCACTGTAAGTCTTAACTGACTTGACAGCATGTAACAACATCAACTTGATTTTGAGCTTGGAAATGGAGAGTATGGTTCATTTAAATATAGAATGCTTACAACAGTTCATCATAGAAAACCTTGTAATTATATGGTGATACCAGAACTGCTTGCAACAACAACAACAAAAAAATACCTTTGAATGAGTTCTATCTTTTTCTTTCATGAGTAGTAAGTGCCATTTTGAAATGCTGAGGGGCATTTCCGATGATGGGATTATTGTTTACTTCCCTAAGCTGATTTTGTTTTCCTATTTCTAAAAATCATAAAAATAAGAACTCGCCATTTTTCTCTTATGTCTCTTTTGCTTGGTCTCACTCTCTTTCTCTCTTTTTGTTTTACTTTGTTTTGTTGTTGTTTTGACAAGAGGGAGGAAGAAAGAAAGATTGTTGTTTCGCCATGTAATTCAATGATCTAAATGAAGTATCCTATAAACCATGTTTATACCAATATTCTCATAAAATTATAGTACTAGGGAGGACATTAATTGTTAGAATTATTCTTTTTCTTTTTTAACACAAAGCAGCTATCATAGTTAGATTTTTTAAGTATGACATCATGGCTATCCACTTTTAATTAAGTGATGGGCCAAAGTATGACACAGTGAATTTATTAGTATTTAAGAAGTCCCAGTGTGCACTGTAGGATAAGCACTGTATTGTTAACCAAAAGGTTGATGTCTCAAAACCATCAGCCACTCCTTGGACACTGTATTTGGTTGCTATAAGTCGGAACCCACTTAACACACTTAACAACAAAAACAAGCACAAAATGTGGTTTCCAATAAATACTAGAAATAATCACTTACAGCCTCATTCTGTCTCCTAAATATCTCACTCAAAATGAAGACAATCATGATGGCCACAACATTGCTTACATTCACCTAAGACAATTTCCTCAACTCATACAACTCATGAATCGACAGAATTTGTTTGCTTCTAATAAATAATACAACTTACAAGCACAAAGGTAACACACAGACAGCCAAATTAATTTAGTCTGTCCTTGCCAAATATACAATTCATCCTAGCAGGTTCTACTTGAAAACCATAAGCAAAGCTAGTTAGACAACTAATTGCAATCCACACGTATGTAACATGGATGCAGCTCAATGAATTTTCACAGAGTGAACACATACATGAAACTAACCCCAGGTCAAGAAACAGACCTACCATTCAGGTATTGTCATCTTCCTTATGGTAGGTTCTAAGTCCTGGTGTGGTGCTGTACAATAAGCACTGGACCACAAGGTGAATTTGAACTGCAAATTTGGTGATTCAAACTGCTCCTCAAAAAACCTATACAGAGTCACTATGAGTCAGAGCCAACGAGATGGCACTTAACGACAACAAGTGAGTTGTTATAGATTGATTTGTGTGTCCCCAAAATATGTGTTGGAAGACATACAAACAGAATGCTCCTTAGAAACCAGGATGGCCAGACTTAACTCTCATACTTGGACCATATTTTCAGGAGGGTCCAGTCCCTGGAGACATCATGCTTGATGAAGTGGAGGGTCAGGAAAAAAAGGAAGACCTCCAACGATATGGATTGGTTAGTGGCAGCAGCAATGTGCTCAGCAGAGCAATGATTGTGAGGTTGGCACAGGACAGGGCAATGTTTCCTTCTGTTGTGCATAAGATCACTATGAGTCCATTCGGACCCAATGGCACTTAATAACAACAACAAAAATATGTGCTGAAATCACGATGCCTGTATTTGTGGATGCATTCTCATTTGGAAATAAGGTTTTTGTTATGTTAATGAGGTCACATTAGTGTAGGATGTATCTCAAACTTAACCGTTTCTGAAATATAAGGAGCAGTGCAGATAGTGAGACAAGCAAGCAAACGCAGGGATAGATGCCATGTGAAGACCAACAAAAATGTGGCGCTAAAGTAGCTGAAAGACTTGACGAGCTTTCCTCAGAACCTTCCGCTAGAACCACTGCCTTAAATTCAGAATTATAGCCTCCTCTTCTGGTTTGGCACTGTAGATTAATAAGCCAGACAGCAAAGCCGTTTGAACTGCAAGGACGGCAGTTCAAGCTCACC
>NW_006408782.1:3980649-3981759 GCF_000296735.1 Chrysochloris asiatica
CCTCTTGCTCTATAGGTACAGGCTTCTCATGATCAAAATTATGTTTTCCGGGAATACGCATACTTTGCAATGTTGTCCAGAGCTTGTCATAATCCACACAATCGAAAGCTTCTGCGAAGTCAATAAAGCACAGTAAACATTTTCTGGTATTCTCTGCTTTCAGCTAACATCCATCTGACATCAGTAATGTTATCCCTCTTTCCACATCCTCTTCTCAATCTAGCTTGAAGTCTGAAAGTTCTCTTTGAATGTATGGTTGCAGCCGTTTCTGCATTACATTCAGTAGACCTTTACTCTCATGGGATATCAAAGATATTGTATGAAGATTTCCACATTCGATTGGATAACCTCTCTTTGAAATAGGCACAAATATGAATCTCTTCCAATCAGTTGACCAAATAATTATCTTCCAAATTTATTGGCATAGATGAGTGAGCACCTCCTGTGCTGTCTCACTTTCTTGAAAATATTTCAATTTAAATTCCATCAATTCCTGGTGCTTTGTTCTTTGCCAAATCCTTAATGCACCTCTTTAATGGACTTCTTCCTTCAGTATCATTGGCTCTTGATCATATGGTACCTCTTGAAATGACTGGACATGAACCATTTCCTTTTGTTACAGTGACTATGTATTCCTTCCATCGTCTCTTAATGTTTTCTGCATCATTCAATAATTTTCCCAGAGAATCCTTCAATAATGAAAGTTAAGGCTTGATATTTTTCTTAAGTTCCCTCAGCTTGAGAAATGCTAAGCGTTTTCTTATCTTTTGGTTTCCTAACTCCAGATTTTTGCACATTTTGTTGTGATATTTGACTTTGTCTTCTCAAGCTGACCTTCGAAACTTTCTGTTCAGCTCTTGAACCTTCTCATTTCTTCCATTTGCTTTAGCATCTCTACACTGGGGAGTAAGTTTCAGTGTCTCTTCTGACATCCATTTTGATCTTTTCCTTCATTCTTCTCTTGTTAATGACTTTTTGCTTTCTTCCTGTATGATGTTCTTGATGTCATCCCACAACTCTTGGGGTGTTCGGTCTTTAAATTCTAATGTATCAGATCTGTTCATCAAATGATCTCTAAATTCAGGTGGGGTATATTCAAGGTTATATGTT
>NW_006408782.1:3982164-3983438 GCF_000296735.1 Chrysochloris asiatica
GTATTTTCCAACCTGATTCAAAAGAAGATAGAAATAATACAAAATCACTGTACCAAAAGGAAATGGTTGATGTTTAACACAAGGAATTGATGGAATAAAAATTCAATTCATTCAAGAAAGTGAAGTGGCACAGGAGGCACTCACTCATCTCTGCCAATAAATTTGGAAGGCAACTATCTGGCTGACCAATTGGAAGAGATCTATATTTGTGTTCACTCAAAAGAGATATGAACAAATGGAATGTGGAAATCATTTGACAATATCTTGATATCCTATGCAAATAAAGTTTTACTAAGGTAATACAGAAATGGCTGCAAGAATACATTGACAGAGAATGTCCCGAGGTTCAAGCCAGATTCAAAAGAGGACATGGAAAGAGGGATATCATTACTGATGTCTGATAGATCTTGGCTGAAAGCAGAGAATATCATAAGATATTTACCTGTGCTTTATTAACTGCACTAAGACTTTCAATTGTGTGGATCATGACAAGCTATGGACAACATTGTGAAGTATGAGTATTCCAGAACAATTAATTGTGCTCATGAGGAATCTGTTCATGGACAAAGAGGCAGTTGTTCGAGCAGAACAATGGAACACGGAATGTTTTAAAATTAAGAAAGGTGTGCGACAAGGTTGTATTCTTTCACCATTCTTATTCAACCTATATGCTGATCAAATAACCTGAGAAGTTGGGTTATATGAAGAAAAATGTGGCATCTGGATTGGAGGGAGACTACTAGAAACCTACGATTTATCAATGATACAACCTTGTTTGCTGAAAGTGAAGAGAACTTAAAATGTTTACTGATGAAGATCAAAGAGCACAGCCTTCGGTATGAATTGCATCTCAATGTCAGTAAAACAAAAATCCTCACCACTGGACCAATAAACAACATTCTTACCAACAGAGAAAAGATTGAATTCTTCAAGGACTTCATTCTTCTTTGATCAACTATCAACACTCATGGAAGCAGCAGTCCAGAAACCAAACGACATATTGTATTAGACAAATTTGCTGCACATGACCTTTTCAAAGTGTTCAACAGCAAAGATGTCAGATTGAGGACGAAGGTGCGCCTGAAGCAAGTCATGGTATTTTCAATTAACCTCATAGGCATGTGAAAGCTGGACAGTGAATAAGTAAGACCATAGAAGAATTGATGCTTTTGAATTATGGTGTTGGAGGAGAATAAAGAAATTGCCATGGGCTTCCAAAAGAACCAACAGATCTGTGTAGGAAGAAGTGCAGCGACAGTGCTCCTTGAAGGACA
>NW_006408782.1:3984838-3986245 GCF_000296735.1 Chrysochloris asiatica
TGAGTGAGTGCCTCCTGTGCCGCATCACTTCCTTGAAAGATTTCAATTATTATTCTATCAATTCCTGGTGCCTTGTTCTTTGCCAATTCCTTCAATGTACCTTTGACTTCCTCCTATGCTACCTCTTGAAACGGCTGAACATTAACCATTTCTTTTTGGTACAGTGACTCTGTATACTCTTTCCATCATCTCTTGATGCTTTCTGCATCATTTAATAATTTGCTCAGAGAGTCTTTCAATAACGAAAGTCAAGGCTTTAATTTTTACTTCAGTTCCCCCAGCTTGAGAAATGCTGAGCATAGTCTTCCTTTTTGGTTTTCTGATTCCTGATCTTTACACATTTTATTGCAATATTTGGCTTTATCTTCTTGAGCTAATCGTTGAAATTTTCTGTTCAGGTCTTGGACCTCCTCCTTTCTTCCATTTGCTTTAGCATCTCTACACTGGAGAGCAAGTTTCAGTGTCTTTTCTGACATCCATTTTGACATTTTCTTCTTTCTTGTCTTGTTAATGACTTTTTGCTTTCTCCATATATGATGTTCTTGATGTCATCCCACAACTCTTCTGGTCTTAGGTCTTTAGTGTTTAATGTATCAAATCTGTTCTTCAGATGATCACTAAATTCAAGTGGGATACATTTAAGGTCATATTTTGGCTCTCATGGACTTGTTTTCATTTTTTTCAGCTTCATTTTGAATTTGCTTATGAGTAATTGATGGCCTTGTTTTCACTGATGACATGGAGCTTTTCCATTGTGACTTTCTGCAGATGTAGTCTATTTGTTTTTTATGTATCCCATCTGGTGAGGTCCATGTGTATAGTCCTCACTTATGCTGTGTAAAAAGGTATTTGTAATGAACAAATAATTGGTTTTGGAGAATTCTATCATGCATTCTCCAGCATTATTTCTATCACCAAGGCCATATTTTCCAACTACTGATCCTTCCTCTTTGCTCCCAACCTTTGCATTCCAATCACCAGTAATGATCAATACATCTTTATTGCATGTTTGATCTTTTTCAGATTGAGGAAGTTGGTAGAATTCTTCTATTTCATTCTCACTGGTTTTAGTGATTGGTGCATAAATTTGAATAATAGTGGTATTAACTGGGCTTCCTTGTAGGCAGTCCTATTACAGACAGTGTTGAACCTCATGACTGATCTGGATATGTTCTTTTTGATGATGAATGCAACACCGTTTCTCTTCAATTTGTCATTCCAGGAATAGTAAACCATGTGGTTGTTAGATTCAAAATGGCCAATACCAGTCCATTTCAGCTCACTAATGGCTAAGATATCGATGTTCAAGTGTTCCATTTCATTTTTGACAACTTCCAATTTTTCCAGATTCATACTTCGTACATTCCATGTTCCGATTTTCAGTGGATGTTTACAGCTGTTTCTCTT
>NW_006408782.1:3987190-3988667 GCF_000296735.1 Chrysochloris asiatica
TGGACTCAAACATGGCAACAAAGTGAGGCTGTCCCAGGATAGGGCAGTGTTTTGTTCTGTTATGCATAGGGTTGCTATGATTTGGTATCAACTCGATGGCATCTAACAAAAACAACAGTATCTGACAGTGTTTCTCTGTTATTCATAAGGTTTTCAGTGGTTAAATATTCAGAAGTATTCTGTATCTCCTTCTTCCCAATCTATCTTTGTCTGGAATCTCATCTGAAACCTGTGCATTGTGGGTGATCCTGCCAGTATTTAAAATATCAATGGCATAGCTTCCAGAATCACAGCATCTCACAAGCCACCACAGTATCACAACTGGGAAGACAAGAGATGGAAACTTATGTAGGTAAAACCATGTAGTATTTTCACTGCTCTGTTAGCTCAACACCAAGTTTATGATATGCTTTTATTTCATATATAATTGCAGTTCATACGTAATGGCTGATCAGTATTGTAATGTTGCAGGCTTTTTAAAAAAGAGCTGAAAATCAAAAGTGTTCATAAATAAATGAGTAGCCATTTCATTTTTGATGAGCATGGTCTGTGAAATATAAATGTGTCTACCAAGGGACAAGTTTTTGAAACAAAAAATAAACATTTATTACATTATATAATATGTGCTGCATTCTTCTACAATTGTCTTTCCTGTCACCTTTTGATTGGCTGGTGAGAATTATAAGATGAAAAATTAGGATGAAACAGAAAACATTTGCTAACCATCTTCCACAGTAATTATTAAAATTGAATTGCCAGATCCAAAATAATTACATTTCAAATTTGTAACATAATTTGTTTATATTGTACCTATTCTCTTCAGTATAAGATTTTGTATTTTTATTTGCAAAATGCTCAAGAGATGATAAAGCAGTTTTACATTTTGTTTGACTTGTATTCTATAGAACTCGATTACAAAGAGTACTTATTTCTTAAGTGCCTCTTATTTGTTCTGTATGGTAACAACTATAGTGGTATATATTCAAAAGCAAAAAACATTAACCACACAAAGATGTTTACTATCCAAGTTATTGTGCTAAAGGAAAATAGTTTGGGAAGGCATATATGAATTAATGGAGGACCAAGATAAGGAAGGAATAAAATCAAGAAGATACAATAGTTCTGGTTCATAATCATTTTTCCCCCATTTCAGAAATGTCCTTTGTACATGGTGACACTCCTCAACCCACACCCACAGCCTAAAACAGAATCTTGAGGTTGACTTTGAAGGCTCACAAAGAAGAAGGCCTATTAAGTAGACAGCAGTAGATAACACTTCTCAGGTAGATATTTAAGCCCAAAGATAAATTCAAAATAAAAATAAATTTGCCTGTATTGTAGAGTGATATGTCTAAGTGAACTATGAAATCTCTTTACTTAAACATGGAAGACTATGGAGTTACATTTTTGGAGGTGGCAGAAGCAGAGTCAGGTAGGACAGGCTCCGTGGGGGAGGTGCTGAAAACCCAGAGAAGGT
>NW_006408782.1:3989262-3990194 GCF_000296735.1 Chrysochloris asiatica
TAAAACTCCAATGTAAAAGGCAAGAGCCAACATCAGCTACTCACACCAGAACACAACTATGTTGAGACTTATGCTGAACACATGCAGACCTTCAGAGACAAAAATAGTAATCTTTCTTCCATTAACTTCTCAATATCTATCTACACATCTCTACACTGGTGACTACAGGAAGGGCCCGAGCGAGTGAACACCCCACCCACTGCTGGAGGTTTCAACTATGCAAGCACACTGACCAGTGCAGCAAAGGTGACTGTTCAGTAGGTTACGGTTTTATTTTTGTTTTTGAGTGTTGGTTTTGTCTCTGATTTTATGTTACTTCTGTTTTTGGTCTTTCTGATCACACTTTTTTTCCTGGGGATGGGAGTTTTTCTCCCTCCATTAGTCAAGAAGAGACAGCAATTGTGGCCATATAGTCAAGCTAAAAGCATGCCCCATAATATTCCATCATTGAGACAGGAGCTAATAACAGCTTCTAAGTATTACATGCAAAAAGGGAAGCCTATCTCCAGATCACATCCACCAGTAGACACTCAGTAAGCTTAACAACAAAGCAATAAACATCCACTTAAACATTAAATACTCACCTAACTACTGAAAATGTCAAAGAAAACACACACAAAAAAAATCTCAAAATGTGTCAAAAGAGAGAAAAGATTAACTGAGACAAAAGAGCTGGAGACAGGCAAAGACTTTGAAGAAGAAGAGCAGGCTTTGGATCTGCCTGAGAAGGAATTCAGAAGAATGATATGGAAAAAATTCAAAAGTTCCTAAAAGGGATGGAGGAAATAAGGAAGAAGTCAAGAAAGTGCTACAGGAATAATCAAACAAGATAGATATGGCATTGGAAACAATTCAAAACATGAAAAAAAAGAGGTCCAGAAGATTAATAATGAAATATCAGAAATGGACAATGCACTGAAAGGGCAAAGGAG
>NW_006408782.1:3996009-3996690 GCF_000296735.1 Chrysochloris asiatica
GCCTCACTTTCTTGAAAGATTTCTGTTTGTATTCCATCAATTTCTGGTGCCTTGTTCTTTTCCAATTCCTTCAATGCACCTTGGACTTCCTCCCTGAGTGTAACTGGCTCTTGTTCATATAGTACCTCTTGAAATGGTTGAACATTAACCATTTCCTTTTGATACAATGACTCTGTGTATTCCTTCCATCTTTTCTTGATGTCCTCTGCATCATTCAATAATTTGCCCAGAGAATCTTTCAATAACAAGGGTTGAGGCTTGACTTTTTTCTCCAGTTCCCCCATCTTGAGAAATGCTGAGCATGTTCTTCCTTTTTGATTTTCTGATTCTAAATCTTTGCACATTTTGTTGTAATATTTGGCTTTATCTTCTCGAGCTGATCTTTAAAATTTTCTGTTCAGCTCTTGGACCTCCTCATTTATTCCACTAGCCATTAGGGACATGCAAATTAAAACAACAGTGAGATATTATCTCACACCAGCAATAACAGCAAAGATAAAAAAAAAGTTAGAAGACAATATATACTGGTGAGGATACAGAAAGACTGGGACCCTCCTACATTGCTGATGGGATTACAAAATGGTCCAACCACTCTGCAAAGCAATATGGCACTTCCTAGCAGGTTGGAAATAGACATACCTTATGATCCAGCAATTCCTCTACTTGATATTTACCCATAAG
>NW_006408782.1:3997371-3998026 GCF_000296735.1 Chrysochloris asiatica
GCTGTCTTTTGAATCTTGGTTTCCCTTGCTTACCATTGTAAAATAGACACTTGATGGGGAGAGAAAGGAATAGCCAGAAACATCACAAAAGAAAGCTTGTAAGTTCATCTTCAACCTATAATGGATTGGAATACTTAAAGGGGGCTAGAAGGTGCCAAGTGAAAAAGGCTTCCTGTGGAGTCTTTGCATTGCATAAGACCATAGGTGGGATCCTGAGTCCCACCCAGAATATTATGAGGTGGGAAATTTCCACTTGATAGGACAAGTAGACCAGCCTGGAGAGGCTAGAATAACAGAACATACTTCATGAAAGAAAGACCAGCAGGTACAATCTGAAACAATAACTGCAATCTGATTGACTACTACTACAAGAACAAGCAAGTTGTTTGCCAGGGAGCCATCAAGGCAAGTGGTTAGGACCCCTCAGAGCAAACCTCCTTCCAAGACTAAGACTCAAGGGGAATACATGAGCAGGCATGTGCTCTGGCTGGTGACCACGTTGTTCACCAATAAGGGGAAGTGGGGGGAAAACGGCAATGAACTTGTGAGCTAAATGCAACCAAGTTCAATAGACTCCTGTGAACCTGGGTTGCGATCTGGTTGGCCAGCAGTATGGCAACACCCAGGGACTCCTGGGCCCTGGGGCAGTGACATG
>NW_006408782.1:3998406-4001789 GCF_000296735.1 Chrysochloris asiatica
CCTAGTTCCAGATGGGGTGGGGGGAAGGTAGATTCTCTACTGAGTGGTTTCTAATCTGTTGGGACAGGACTGATGAAAGGAGATGGGGATAAGACTCTTGTGGTACAATAGTGAATAATTGCTATCAGGACTGACTTTGAGGGTCAGAACTGTAAAGGCAGATGTTTTGTAACAAAGAGAGGGGAGTGATTGATTGTGCAGTCCAGGAGCAGAGGTCCCTGGGACCATCAAGTAAGAAGAGCTGAGTGCGGGACTCTACCCAGAGAAGAAGTGATGCCAGAAATGGAGGCAGAGATGATGACATGGAAAGATGGAGTAGTTGGGGACACTGGACTCAGGGAGTGAGAAGGCTGTATCCTGAGGGCCAGGGCGCAGGCCTGTGGGTGTACCCTTTGGTTGTTTGATGATTCATGGAGGGGATTGTAATCATTGCAATGAAATGGAATATGAAAGGATGAATATAAAGCTGATATTCTCCCATGTAAACTCACAGATTTCACAATAAAAACTAAAAAAAAAAAAAAAAAAAAGGAAGACTATGTCAGACAAGGCTAGCTCTGGCTCCATATAGACCCATTTGGGGGAGAAAAAAAAAAAAAAACTTCTAGGTAAAGCCATAGAATTCAAAGCAGTTACTTATCAACGTGATAAAATCATTGATAATGTTGTTGCTGTTAAGTGCTATCGAGTTGGTTTAGACACATAGCAACCCTATACAGGATTTCTGAGGAGAAGCTAGTGAGCTTGAACCACTAACCTTGTGGTTCAAACTGACTTTGCAGTCTAGCACATTAAACCATAGCCCCATACCAGGTTGCCTATAGAAATACACAAAACAGAGACATGATTAAAAATCTCAACATTCAGTTACTTGTGCATTAGAAGTAAAAAGGCTTAAAAATTATTATTTTAGCCTGAATTTTTCAATTCTAGTTCCACATTCTTCAACTTGGAATTTGGAATAGGATTGGCTTTGAGCCTAGTACTACTGAGGCAAGACAGCTTAGTGGATGTAGCAGCCAAAATCAGAGGGCTAAAGAACCTAACCTAACATCACTTAAATGTTTTTTCCTCACCTTCCTCTTTATAAAATTAGAAGGTTGCATTAGATAATCTTCAAAGAATCTTGTTTATCTGCAATTCTAAAACTTTCTATCTTTTTTGTCAGATAATCTACAGAATGGTCAACATTTATTAAGGTCAAATCCAACATATGATTCTGAAAATCCAGACTCACTGAATTTGTAGAATTAATCTAGTCATAAAACATAGACAGGGGTCAACTCTGGGTCTAAGCCTAAAAGGAGAAAAAAGAGAGGATCTTTGATGAGAAAATTATACCTGACCTCACCTTTCCATTTCCTTTGGCTTTGGATTTTATAGGATGCTATATTTCTGGGGGAACATTCACATTTGCTGCAGGTAAATGCTTGTGTTCTGAATTTATGGAAGCAGGCAGTAGAGGTCAAGGTATAGGTGAAGGGTAACTAAAACAGGGAAAGAAAGCATTTGAGAGTGATGTTGACAAATGCAAACTTTGTGGATTAGATACGTGTTGGGTTTAGGAGTGAGTAAGCATTTATAGAAAAAAATATAACAACTGTTATTTTAAACACATATAACAAGGACAACTCTGAACCAGTTTTTGTTCATGTTTCCTCTGCTTTTATATTGTCCTAGAGTGGTACAAATAATTCTGAAGTACATTCTTAAACAATGCATCACATGCAGATTTTTTTTTTAATCATTAATCATATGCTTACCTTTAAGGGTAAAAAACTAATTTTGCATAATTCAAATTCAGTCTCTAAACTGGATCTTAGGGAACAGGTAGGTCGCTGATTCATACAGACAACCCCTGGTTCTTTGAGGATTTTTGTACTAATGTAAAAAGGTTGACGATTTCTTCCATGTAAAAAACATGTAATGAGTTCAATTGAGCACAGATATTACTATGAAAAATAAATAAGAAAGTAGAAAATAATAAGATACAAACTAAACATTCTTTGCATAAGCTTACTATAAAACAGGTATATTGTATTTGAATGGATTGAATCATGTGGGATTACTTTCTTTTCAATATATATTAAAAACACTAAATGATAATGGGATTTCACTTTAATTTCACCCTTAGCTATTAAGTTCCAGGTTGCTCAAGGCAAAGATGCCTAATAGGTTTGTTATTCAAAAACCATACAGACACTTTAATGTTATTGTTGTTAGGTGACATCGAGTAAGTTCCAACCCATAGAGACTTTGTATACCACAGAACAAAACACACCCCAGTCCTGCGCTGTTAACACAATTGCTTCTACCCTTGAGCCCATTATTGCTGCCACTGTGCCAATCCATCTCATTGGGAGTCTCCATTTTTCTTGCTCTCCCTCCACTTTACCAAGTATGATGTTCTTCTCCAGGGACAAACATGATAACATGTTTGACGTATGAGAGATGAAGTCTCGCTATCTTGGTTCTAAGGAACATTCTGGCTATACTTCTTCCAACGGACTTGTCTATTCTTCTGGCACCCCATAACTCAAATGCATCAATTCTATGGTCTTCCTTATTCACTGTCCAACTCTCCCATGCATATGAGGTTATTGGAAATATCATGGCTTGGTTCAGGTACACGTTAGTGTTCAAAATTACATCTTTGCTCTTGAATACCTCATAGAGGATTTGTGCAGCATATTTGTCAAATGCAATACATCTTTTGATTTTTTGACTGCTGCTTCCATGAGTGTTGATGCTGGAACCAAAAAAACATAGTATTTGAGAACTTCAATCTTTTCTCCATTTATCTTAATGTTATTTATTAGTCCAGTGGTGAAGACTTTTGTTTTCTTTACACTGTGATGCAACCCATACCGAAGGCTGTGGTCTTTGATCTTCATCAGTATTTTAAGTCTTCATCACTTCCAACAAGCAAGGTTGCATTATCTGCATATTGCAGTATGTTAATGAGTCTTCCTCCAATGCTGATACTACATTTTTCTTTATATAAACTTCTTTAATTATTTGCTCAGCATACAGATTGAATAAGGATGGTTAAAGAATTGTTGTTGTTGTCAGGTGCCATCGAGTCGGAACCGACTCATAAAGACCTCATGCACAGTAGAACGAAACAATGTCTGATCCTGGGCCAACCTCACTACTACTGCCACAGGACTCAATCAGTGATTCCACCTGGCTGATCCATCTCATTGGGGGTCTTCCTCTTTTTCTCTGACCCTCCACCTTACCCAGCATAACACCCTTCTCCAACGACTGTTCCCTCCAGACAATATGTCCAAAGTATGAGAGACGAAGTTTAGCCATCTTGGCCTCCAAGGAGCACTGTGGCTGCACTTCTTCCAAAACAGATCTATTGGTTCTTTTGGCAG
>NW_006408782.1:4002496-4012985 GCF_000296735.1 Chrysochloris asiatica
ACAGATTTCTTAGAAGTACAATTAAGTGTTCTAGAATACTCATACTTCTCAATGTTGTCCATAGCTTGTCATGATCCACACAATCGAAAGCCTTTATGTAGTCAATAAAGCACAGGTAAACATCTTTCTGATATTCTCTGCTTTCAGCCAAGAGCCATGGGATATCAGCAATAATATCTCTCATTAAAGAATACAACACTAGAATACCTCTTTTCTAATTGTAGATATTCAGTGTTCCCTTTTTCTGTTCAAACAACTGCTTCTTAGTATATATATATAGTTTCTTCATGAGCATGATTAAGTGCCCTGGATTATTCACACTCCACAATGTTGTCCATAGCTTGTCAAGATCCACACAATTGAAAGCCTTTGTGTAATCAGTAAAACACAGGTAAACATCTTCCTGGTATTCTCTGCTTTCAAACTAGGTCCATCTGACATCAGCAATGATATCCTTCATTCCATTTCCTCTTGTAAATCCAGATTGAACATCTGGAAGTTCTCTGTTACTACATGATAGTAGCTGTTTTTTTAATACTACTTAGCAAAAAATTTTTGGCTAAATATTAATGATAGCTGATGATTTCCATATTCTGTTGGGTCACCTTTCTTTGTAATGGACACAATTATGGATCTCTTCTACATCTGGCTAGTACCTGTCTTCTAAATTTCTTGGCATAAATGAGTGACTGCTTCCAGTATTGCATCAGTTTCTTGAAAGATTTCAATTTGTATCCCATCAATTCCCAGTGCCGTGTTCTTTGCCAATACCTTCAATGCACCTTGGACTTCTTCCTTCAGTATCACTGGCTCTAGCTCATATGCTACCTGGTAAAATGGCGGAACATTGATGATTTCATTTTAGTATAGTGGCTCTTTGAACTTCTTCCATCTTCTTTTGATGCTTTCTGCATCATTCAATATTTTGCTTATAGAATCCTTCAATACTACAAGTTAATGCTTGAATTTTTTCTTCAGTTGCCTCAGCTTGAGAAATGTTCTTAACTTTTGGTTTTCTAACTACAGGCCATTGCACATTTCACTATAATATTTGACTTTGTCTTCTCAAGATGACTTTTCAAATTTCCTGTTCAGTTTTTGTATCTACTCACTTCTTCCATTAGCTTTAGCATCTCTACCCTGGAAAGCAACTTTCAGAGTCTCTTCTGACATCTGTTTGGGTCTTTTATTTTTTTCTTGTTTTCTTAATGTACTTTTGCTTTCTTCATATCTAATATTCTTAATGAATATTATCCTACAACTCTTGTAGTTGTCTGTCTTTAGTGTCTAATGCATCATATCTGTTCTTCAGGTGATTTCTAAATTCAGGTGGAATATGTTCAAAGTCATATTTTGGCTCTCATGGACTTGTTTTAATTTTCTTCAGGTTTAGCCTGAACTTATATTTGAGCAGTTGGTAGTCTGTTCCACAGTCTGTTACTGGCCTGGTTTTGGCTGATAATAAGGAGTTTTTCCACCTTCTCTAGCCACAGATGTAGTCAGTTTCTGTGTATTCCACCTGCTGAGGTCCATGTGTGTGGTCATCTTTTATGTTGTTTAAAAAAGGTATTTGCAATGAATAAGTCATTAGTTTCATACAATTCTGTCATCTTACCTTCAGCATCATTTCTATCACCAAGGTCATATTTTCCAAATACCGATGCTCCCTCTTTGTTTTGAACCTTTGCATTCCAATCACCAATAATTATCAATACATCTTGACTCCATATTTGGTCAATTTTAGACTGAAGAAGTTGTTTTTTGTTGTTAGGAGCCATCAAATTGGTACTGACTCATAGCAACCTTATATACAACAGAACAAAACACTGCCCAGTCCTGGGCCAACTCACAAATGTTGCCACAGTTGAGCCCACTGATTCTGCCACTTTGCCAATCCATCTCGCTGGGGGTCTTCCTCCTTTTCTCTGACTCTCCACCTTACCTAACATGATATCCTTCACCGGTGACTGGTGCCTCCTGATAATATGTCCGAAGTATGAGAGACGAAGTTTGGCCAACCTGGCCTCCAAAGAGCATTCTGGCTGTACTTCTTCCAACACAGATCTGTTTGTTTTTTTTTGAAAGCCCATGGCACTTTCAATATTCTCCTCCAACACCATAACTCAAAAGCATCAATTCTTCTACAGTCTTCCTTATTCACTGTCCAGCTTTCGCATGCATATGATGTTATTGACAAACCATGGCTTGGTTCAGGTGTACTTTAGTCCTCAAGTTGACATCTTTGCTCTTCAACACTTTAAAATCTTGTGCAGCACATTTGCCTAATGCAATATGTCATTTGATTTCTTGACTGCTGATTCCATGAGTGTTAATAGTTGATCCAAAAAGAATGAAGTCCTTGAAAACTTCAATCTTTTCTCCATTGATAAGAATGTTGTTTATTGGTCCAGTGGTGAGGATTTTGTTTTCTTTATATTCAGATGTAATCCATACTGAAGGCTGTGTTCTTTGACCTTCATCAGTAAATATTTTAAGTCCTTTTCACTTTCAGCAAGCAAGGTTGTATCATCTGCATATCGCAGGTTGTTAATGAGTCTTTCTCCAGTCCTGATGCCACATTTTTCTTCATATAACCCAGATTCTTGGATTATTTGCTCAGCATACATGTTAATAAGTATGGTGAAAGAATACAACCCTGTTGCACACCTTTTTTAATTTTGAACTATTCAGTGTTCCCATGCTTTGTTTGAACAACTGCCTCTTGTTCCATGTACAGTTTCCTCATGAGCACATTTAAGTGTTCCGGAGTAGTCATACTTTGCAATGTTGTCCATAGTTTGTCATGATCCACATATATTTGATCTGTCTATTAACCTCCTAAAGTAATGCAATTCATTTATCCATGTAGATAGAAATGTGACTTTCATAGAAAAGCAAAATAGCTTTTATTTAATTAAAATATTTATTTTGAATCTTAGACTTGGAGTAATCATATGCTCCCTTGGAGTCCTGGTGTGATGATTTAGGATAAGCAGTGGACCACAAGGTTGGTTTTAACCACGAATTCAAACTGACCAGCCACTACTCAGAAAGCCCATACAGGGTCTCTACAAGTCAGAACCAACTTGTTGGCACTTGACAGCACATATGCCCATTTTTATTGGAAATGAATGTATCAGAGAAATTCCATTACTCTTTACCAGTTCCCCCAAGTGATAACATCTAGATATTGATATTAATGCAATCAACGGTTCATTAATATTTTATTTGTATTTGGATGTTTGTGTGTCATGTGTATATTTGTTGTTGTTGCTGCTGCTCCTTCTTCCTAGTTTCACAATTGTTGTTGTTAAATGCTGTTGAGTCGGTATTGACTTATGGCAACTCTGTACAGGGTTTTTGAGGAACGACTGGTGAGCTTGAACTCCCGACCTTGCGGTTCAAAGTAGCCTTGCAATCCAGTGCATTAACCCACAGTGCCACACCAGGACTTCATGTATATATAATTGGTTTGGCACTGGACTGAGAACCACAAGGTTGGCAGTTCAAACCCATCAACTGCTCCTTGGAAACACTATACAGGATCACTATGAGTTGGAACCCACTCGACAGCACTAAACAACAATTGTGTCACTAGGAAGAAAGAGAAGGAAGGCCACTGCTCAAGGGCTTTCCACTGAAAACCTTATGAATAGCAGCAGAATATTGCCATATCTAGTGCCTGACGAGGAGCTCCTCAGGTTGGAAGGCACTCAAAATACGACTGGCAAAGTGCTGCCTCCTGAAAGTAAAGTTGATCGTAATAACATGAATGAAGCAAAGCTTTCAGGACCTTCATTTGCTGATGGGGCAGAACTCAAAATGGGAAGCAACAGCTGCAAACAAGCATTAATAATCAGAAAGTAGAATATATGATGTATGAACCTAGGACAATTAGATATCGTCATAAATGAAATTGAACATATAAAGATTGATATCCTAGGCATAAATGAGCTGAAATAGATTGGTATTGGTCATTTTGAATCAGACAATCATATGGTTTACTATGTGGAAAATGACAAATTGAAGATAAATAGTGTTGCATTCATCATCATTAAAAAAAAAAAAAAAAGCATTTCAGGATCCATCTTGAAATACAATGCTATCCATATAATTAAAAGGAATACCACTTAATACCACTATTATTCAAATGTACACAGCTACAACTAAAGACAATGATGGTGACACTGAAGATTTCTACCAACTTCTTTAGTCTACAGTTCAAACATGCAGTCAAGATGCATGAATAATTACTGGTAACTGGAATGCAAAAGTTGGAAACACAGTGGAAGGATCACTCATTGGAAAATATTACTTTCTTGATAGAAAAGATGCTGGAGATCCCATGATACAATCTTAGATGTAAACAGAAGTTAAGAAGGAGTGTGGGGGGAAGGCTGGATGCCTAGGCTTGGGTCATAATCCTGCACATGTGTCAAATGTCATGCAGGCGTCTGCACTGCTGATCAAGTGGAGGTGAGGTTCAGCTGCAAACCTACAAGAATGGAGAAGAGAGGGGCAGACAAGGGCCATGGCAGGCTTCAATGCAGACTCTGAGGTTCTGCTGTCTGCACCCTTGGGATGCTAGTCCAGTGGGCAGTGGTCCCAAATGAGTGGCTATTTCTGTGAAAAGCAAGAAGTTCCCATGTGTTGAAGTAGGGCTGGTCCCCTCCTGGTGGCAACTTATGACCCACTTACCTCTACTACTGTTTGAAATGCCATCCCAAAGCACAGAATCACTTCATAGAAATGAGTGAGCTGCCAACAAAGCATGCAGGGAGGAGAGCAACTCTTTGGGATGCCTCTGAAATGAATCTTAGACTTGGAGCAGCAGCTGGTCACTGAAGTTTCACACAATGCTGATTACCAATAACTGTTCTTTGGAAGCTAATCATGTTGGTAAGTAAGGAAACAGTATAATGTGTTGTATTCATTTCCTGTGGTTGTTCTAAAAGTGCCACAAACTGGGTTCCTTAAAATGACAGATACTCATTCTCTCACATTTCTGAAAGCTGGAAGTTAAAAATCAAAGTGCTGGCAGAGCCATGCTTCCTCTGATGTTTCTAGTTTTGGGTGTTAGACAGCATCTTTGGCATTTCCAGGTTTGTAGATGCTCCATGGCAGTTTTTGTTTGTATCTTCACATGGTTTTCTTCTTTCTGTACCAGTCTTTCTGTGTTTTTACTTGGTATTCTTATAAGGACGTTAGTCATTGAGTTTGTTGTGTTGCTGTTGTTAAGTGACACTGAGCCACTTCTACTTATAGCGACACTGAATAGCGTTTTCAAGGAGTGGCTGGTGAGCTTGAATCACCAACCTTGCAGTTCAAATTAACCCACAGTGCCCCACACCAGGATTTCTGAGTCGTTGGGTTTTGAGCACAACATAATTCATTGTGACCTCATCTTAACTAATTACAACTGTAAAGACATTGTTTCCAAATAGGTTAACATTCTAAGGTTCTGAGTAGACATAAATCTTGGGAGGAGCAGGGGAGAACAATTCAACCTAGTACATCTGTGCCCAGTGTCCTCCTAAAAGTAAAGCCTGGGATTGTATACAAGTAACTTATTTTAGGAATTGGTATCAAGGAACAGAAGTAGGAAACTGGAAAGGCTAAAATATGGAAGGTAGAAAAATATCATGCTGGATTAATACTATTTTGGTGGTACTAGAAGGAGTTGTTTGAGTAAAGGTCAAATAAAGACAAATGATAGAAGGTTTAGGTTGTTAGATTACTTGACACAAAATGAGATTCAATTTCTTGGAGGCCGAAGTTAAGGGATCATACCCAGAATCAAAATAGTATCAGATTGGAGTTTCCTTGTACTATTTTCCCTGTTGTAGTCAAAAGTCATTTTTCTTGTTTATTTGTTTTGCTTTTCCTTATTTCCAAGCAGCACTAGAAAACTATATAAATTGGATGGCCACATAGTTTCTCGCAGTGAGGATCCTTTATTGGCTAAAGGGTAAATATAATCCATGGCTGTGCCAAGCAAACGGAATGTATGGTCATCCTACTTAGGGAGAGCAAAGAGAATGTTTTAAAGTAGTTCTTTCATTTGTGTTTTCTAAGCCAGAGGCACAAAAGAAGTAATAATCACAGTATGGTTATTGACAATGGTGTCAAAGATGGAATTTGGAGCTATTAGTTTAGCTGTTGAGTTGATCGGCGTAGGTAAGAGATGATTAAAAATAGAATCAAGGCATTGTTTTCCTGTTGTTGTTGTTGTTAGGTGCCATCGAGTTGGTACCAACTCATAGCAACACTATGTGTAACAGGACAAAACACTGTCCAGTCTAGGGCCTACCTCACAATCATTGCTATGCCTGAGACCATCGCTGCCGCCACTGTGTCAATCCCTCTCTTTGGGAGTCTTCCTCTGTTTCTCTAACCCTCCACTTTACCATGATGTCCTTCTCAAGGACTGGTCGCTCCTGATAATATGTTCGAGTATGAGAGTCAAATCTGGCCATCCTGACTTTTAAGGAGCACTCTGATTGAACTTTGCCCTTTTTCCAAAACAGATCTGTTTGTTCTTTTGGCAATCCATGGTAATTTCAATACTCTCCTCCAACACTGTAACTCAAATGCATCAATTCTTCTATGGTCTTCTTTATTCACTATCCAATTTTCACATGCATATAAGGCTATTGAAAATGCTATGGCTTGGGTCAGGAATACCGTAGACCTCAAAATGACAGATTTGCTTCACATAAGATGTTGCTTGATTTCTTGACTGCTGATTCCATGAGTGTTGATGGTTGATTTGAGAAAAATCAAGTGTTTGAAAACTTCAATTTTTTTCTCCATTTATATGTTGTTAAGTGCCATTGAGTCTATTCTGACCCATAGCGACCAGAGGAGCAGTTGGTGAGCTTGAACTGCTGACCTTGCAGTTCAAATGACATTGCAGTCTGACATATTAGCCCACGGTGCTATACCAGGACTTCATTTATATGGAAGTGGTTTATCGGTCCAATGGTGAGGTGGAATACACAGAAATAAAAATAACTTCATCTGTGGAAAGAGTCGGTGGAAAAGATGCATACCATCAACTAAAACAAAACCAGTGACAGACTATGAAACAGACCTATGATTACTCATATGCTAAGTCAGGCTGAAGATGAAGAAAATTAAAACAAGTCCACAAGAGCCAATATATGACCTGGAATATATCCCACCTGAATTTAAAGATTATCTGAAGAACAGATTTTATGCATTATAAACTAACGACTAAAGCCCCGAAGAGTTGTGGGATGTCATCAAGAACATTATACAGGAAGAAAGCGAAAAGTCATTAAGAAGGCAAGAAAAAAACAAGAAATCAAAATGGATATCAGAAAAGACACTAAAACTTGCTCTCCAGGATAGAGATGCTAAAGCTAAAGGAAGAAGTGAGGAAGGAGGTACAGAGCTGAATAGAAATTTTCAAAGGTCAGCTTGAGAAGACTGTCAAATACTATAATGAAATGTGCAAAGACCTGGAGTTAAACAAACAAAAGTGAAAAACATGCACAGCATTTCTCAAGCTGAGGGAAGTGATGATGAAAAAATTCAAAACTTCACTTGCAGTGTTGGAGGATTCTATGGGCAAAACATTGAAAAAGGCTAAAAGCATCAAACAAAGATGGAAGGAATACACAGTATCATTGTACCAAAAAGAAATGGTCCATGTTCAACCATTTTAAGAGACAGCATATGATCAAGAGCCAATGATAATGAAGGACGAAGTCCAAGTTGCATTGAAGTCATTGGCAAAGAACAAGGCACCAGGAATAGATAGAATACAAATTACAATCTTTCAACAATCTGATGCAGTACTGGCAGCACTCACTCATCTATTCCAAGAAATTTGGAAGACAACTACCTAGCCAACTGATGGAAATAAATCTGTATTTCTGTACAATCCAAAGAAAGGTGACCTAGTGGAATGCTGAAATCATAGGACAGTATCATTGATATCCCATGTGAATGAAGTTTTACTAAAGGTAATACAGACACAGCTGCAACCATACATTGACAGAGAACATCCAAAAGTTCAAGCTGGATTCAGAAGAGGACATGGAACAAGGGATATCATTGCTGACATAAAATGGATCTTGGTTGAAAGCAGAGAATACTAGAAAGGTGTGTCCTTGTGCTTTATTGACTATGCAAAAGCTTTTGATTGTGTGGATCATGACAAGTTATGGACAACATTGTGACATAGGAGTATTCTGGAACACTTAATTGTGCTTATGAGAAACCTGTACATAGACAAAGAGACATTACTTTGAATAGAACAAGGGAAAAACAAATGATTTAAAATTAGGAAAGGTGTGCACCAGGGTTGTATTCTTTCACCATACTTATTCAGTCTGTGTGCTAGGCAAATAACCTGAGAAGCTGGATCATATGAAGAAAAATGTGGCATCAGGATTGGAGGATAAACAACATGCTTTATGAAGATGATACAACTGTGTTTGCTGAAAGTAAAGAGGACTTGAAATACTTACTGATGAAGATCAAAGAGCACAGCCTTCAATATGCATTGTATTTCAATGTAAAGAAAACAAAAATCTTCACCACTGGGCCAATAATCAACATACATATAAATGAAGAAAAGATTAAAGTTGTGAAAGACTTCATTTTGCTCAGGTCAACCATCAAAACTCGTGGAATCAGCAATCAAGAAATCAAGACACATATTGCATTAGGAAAACTTGCTGCACATGACCTCTTTAAAGTGTTGAAGAGCAAAGATATCAGTTTATGGACTAAGGTGTGCCTGACTCAAGACATGCCTCAGAAACCCTATACAGGGTCACTATGAGTCAGAACCGACTCCACGGCACATAACAACAACAACAACATATACATGTGAAAATTGGATAGTGAATAAGGATGACAATAGAATAACTGATTAATTTAAATTATGATGTTGGAGGAGAATATTGAAAGTACCATGGACTGCTAAAAGAACAAACACATTTGTGGTTGGAATAAGTACAGACAGAGTGCACCTTGGAAGGCAGGATGGCCAGACGTAATCTCTCACATTTCATATTATCAGGAGTGATCAGTCTTTGGAGAAGGATATCATGTTTGGTTAAGTAGAATTTCAGACAAAAAGAGGAAGAGCCCCAACGAGATAGAATGACACAGTGGCAGCAGCGATGGGCTCAGGCATAGGAATGATTGTTAGGTTGGCCCAGGTCTGGGCAGCATTTCGTTCTGTTGTGCATAGAGTTGCTATGAATTAGTAAAGACTCCATGGCACCTAACAACAACAACAGGACCCCATTAGCTCAGTATCTAGGCCACTATGTGGTTAGTCAAGATAGGTAGTTTGACTCAGGTATAACCTAAGAGAAATATTTTATCCCATAGAGGAACTCTATGCTGCATGGTGCCTGGTCAACCTGATTTCAAAGAAAAGCAGAACATCAAACAAAGCTGTTGGTGGTTGTGTGCCACCTAGTCAGTTCTGACTCATAGTAAACCTGCAGAGTTTTGAGGCTACAGATCTTTCTGGGAGCTGAAAGTCTTCTCTTTATTTGAGAAGGTCACTGGTAAATTCAAATGACTAACTTTGTGGTAAGCATCCCATCTTATAATCCACTATAGTACCACAGCTCCTTTCATACAAAAGTTGGAGAAAAAACATGATGCAGACAGTAAAACACAGAAAAAGGAAAAAGACACCCATAGGCAACAGTAAATAAAGTCATGAGGCAGAGAAGGAAAGAAAAGTTGATGGTTGGGTCAGACCTATAAAAGTAGACTGTAGAGTTGGTTCATCATAAAGCTGAAGCATTATTGTAGAGAGTTGTTGTTGTTGCTAGGTGCCATTGAGTTGTTACTGACTCATAGAGACCCTATGTACAACAAAACTAAACACTGCCTGGTCTTGGGCCAACCTCACAAGTGTTGCCACGCTTGAGCCCATTGATATTGCCACTTTGCCAATCCATCTCATTGGGGGTCTTCCTCTTTTTCTCTGACCCTCCATCTTACCAAACATGATAGCCTTCTCCAGCGACTGCTCCCTCCTGTAGAGAGTTGTTGTTGTTGTTGTTAAGTGCCTTCGGGTCGGAAAGGGTAGGAGAGCTTTATTGCTGAGGGAATGGTTTCTAAAGCTACCAGAGTCACTGATGGATGATTCTAAGTTCCTGTGTCTTGGATGTTTTCCACGAGACCTCTCTATAAGGACAATGAGATGGTTTCTCATTATCTTTTTTCTTACTAACAAGTGGGCAGCTTAGAACACAAACTCAATGGCATTTTTAATATTTTTTAAATAATGGAAATATATTTCTATTTATCTGTTTGGGAATAGATCTGTTTTGGAAGAAGTGCAGCCAGAGTGCTCGTTGGAGGCCAAGATGGCTAAGCTTCGGCTCTCATACTTTGGATATATTGTCAGGAGAGAACAGTCGCTGGAGAAGGATGTCATGCTGGGTAAGGTGGAGGGTCAGAGAAAAAGAGGAAGACCCCTAACAAGATG
>NW_006408782.1:4013390-4016508 GCF_000296735.1 Chrysochloris asiatica
TTTCAAGTCATAGTGACCCTGTATAGGGTTTCCAAGGAGTGGCTGGTGAGTTTATACCGCTGACCTTGCAGATTAATCTGACCTTGTACTCTAGTGCTTTATCATGGTGCCACACCAGGACTCCATCTCTTGGATGGTGGAAATTTAAACTAAGTCATTTTTCCACTCCTCAACCATTCCATTTCACTAGAGATATAACAATTCCAAGAGGCTTAGGTAGTACCAAGATTTGGGGGGGCAATGCGTGAATGAAGGAAACAATAAAGGGGTGGAATGGAAATCCATCTTCATGACTTCCATCAATATTAATGTTTAGAGTCTCTGGGTGGTTCAAACAGTAAATGCACTTGGCTACTAACAGAAATTTGGTAGTTCGAGTCCATTCAAAGATACCTTGAAAGACTTGGCAATCTACTTCCAAATAATCAGCCATTAGAAACTCTGTAGAGAACATTTTTACTCTGACACACATGGATATCATGAGTAGAATCAACGCAGTGGCAACTGGCAATAGTGGAGATATGTATATTATATAGCCCTGGATCCATAAAATTTAAATTATCCATCCTAATGAATACCCAATTCTTTTCAAAACCCCCAGCTACTTATAATTTCCCATGTTCTTTAAGTTCGGGGGTACCAAAAGCCATAACTTCTCTGATACATCATAAATTGCCTTTTCATTGTGGTCTTTCTACATCACTTAATCTCTACCTCAGAGAACTTGAATGTTTTCCTTATGCTTTTGAATTCTTGGATGACAAATATGTCAGGACACGATCCCTGCCCACTCCACCAAACCTAAGCTTGGCACCACACTCAGGGGAGGTGGAGTTTCAGTGTTCAGTGTCCCTATCCTGAGTACCACATTTCTTTTTCATATTCACAATTACCTCCACCCAAATTCCTACTCCTTTCATTAGCAGTCATATAGTTGGTTCATGAGCAGGCGGTCTTCATCTAGTATTCACTAAAATGAATTATCGAAGCCCTGAACTTGATCCATAACTCCCTCTTGCATCTTACGGATTCTTTTTTTTTTCCCAAGTCAATTAATAGTTGACTCTCTATTCTGCTGTGTCATCTCTTCCCTTAGACAATGAAGGTAGAAATTCCCCAACTGCCCGTACACAGCAAAGGCCTTGGGGCACAAGGCAATATTGAAGAAGGAACCTTGGTTAATATTTCAAGATAACATGCAGAAATACTCACATTAATTATGGAAAACTAGGTAACCTGAGCACTCTGAATTCCTTAAAATAGAGAAGATTCCAATCAATCTCATGTGAAATGAATTTATCTGTGAATCCCAGTATTCAAAGTACAGACTAATGTTCTCTGTATACTTCGTATATTGTTATTAAGTGCCATTAAGTCAGTTCCAACCAATACAGATCCTGTATAGGGTTTCCAAGGAGTGGCTGGTAAGCTTGAACTACCTACTTTTGGGGTCAAACAGACTTTACAAGCCAGCACATTAACCCACAGCATGATACCAGGAGTCCTTATATACATCTTATAGGTGTCCAGTTTTCCACATGAAGCTTCTAGAAGCATCAATCTAATTATGCATATTTAAATCTAAAAAGAGTAAAATAATGTTTATTGGCCACTTAAACAAATAAAATGTATAAAACTTATGAATAGCAGTGGAATTTTTAAAATATTCTCTTATATTTGCATACTGTTGCCATCATTGCAGTTTGAGAACTAATTACAATTATTGCCAACAAACCTCACCATTGGACTTTGGCAATTACAACAGACTCCTTAATATATTGCTACATTCAAATTTGTTTTAAAGAAATCACCTAGGAACTCTAAGAGAACCACTTTTGAAAGCGTAAATCATTTTCTGTATTTCCTAAGATGAAGGACGTTACTGGCAGACAATCGGTTGTCCAGCACACATGAAGTAGTAACTTGATAGCAACCGAACTGTTTAAGTAATTTCCAAAGCTAAATAGATTTGCCCTTCACCTTGCAAGACTTCTTTGATATACTGGCATCAAACCCTGGCTCAATTCTCCCCCAGAGGTGGCTACATTTCAAACTGTAAACTGCTTTCCCTGTCTTTGGTTGAATACACACAAGATCTGGAGGACAGTTTAATACATATAAAGTTTCATTATTTTTTTTTAACAGTTTCTGCTATGACTTTTTTTCAAGTTATTTCTTCTTAAGATGAAAGATCTTGTATTTTCTTTCCTCTAGTCTTTATTTTACAGCATTCCTTATTTTGTATTCCAAGTAGGAGTTCAGTTTTCCCAAGGGAATGTACACTTCTGCCTACTTATATCACAACCATATTCAGAACTTAAACAATTCATCAAGACTCTGACACCATGTCAATCTTAGTCAGAAAAGGCAGCCAAGTTATCGTCAACAAAGTTCCAGAAAAAATAAAAAAGATTTACCTCTCCAGGGAACAGTTGCATATCTTCTTTTTAAAACACAACTTCTTTTAGTCAATTCATGTGTTCAAGTTATATGTGAAATACATTATTCTAATAATTGCAGAGATGATATTTTAAAAATAGACTTGTAATTTACACACTATTTTAGAGTTTACTGTTTCTGCTATTAAGTCCTGTCAAGTCCATTACAACTCAAAACCACCCTGGTGGGTTTGAACTGCCAACTTTGTGTTTTGCACCACACCAGAAGCCTATTTATAGTTCTAGCATAAATTAAAGGGGTTAATCTTTATTCATGTGCCTTAAACACAGCTCTTCAAAAGGTATGTTTATTATATAATTGTCTCTGTAAAATTCAAAGTTATCTAGTCCATTTAATCTATCAAGGGAATCAGTATAGGAACTCTGGTAGTGTTGTGGTTACAAGTCTGGCTGCTAATCTCAAACTCAATAATTTAAAACTACAAGCCGTTCGATGGGAGAAAGATGAGGCTTTCTGCTCCTGTAAAAATTTTCAGCCTCGGAAACCCTATACAGAGTTACTACTAGTCTGAACTAACGCCAGGTTAGTCTGAACTAACGCTCTGGTAGCGTAGTGGTTACGAATCGGGCTGCGAACCTTAAGGTCAGCCGTTCGAAACTACCAGCCGCTCTGCGGGAGAAAGATGAGGCTTTCTACTCCCGTAAAGATTTACACCCTC
>NW_006408782.1:4016608-4017888 GCF_000296735.1 Chrysochloris asiatica
CGGAACCGACTCCATGGCACTTAACAACAACAACAACAACGCCATGGTACACCACATCACCACCACCACCACCACCACCAGTGAATCAGTTTAATAAGTATCTCCCCAAATATTTCGAACGTTCTCATGGATTAACTAAAGAGGAAGGTTTAAAAAAAGGAAAAAAAAGTTGGAAATGCTTTTAATCTTAAAATCTTGACTTTATGCTTCTACTTGTTTTTTGTTTTTCTTACTTCAGATTCTTTTATTAGAATAATTCAACATAATTATTCATATTATGTTTTTTCTTTGGTACTCATATGCTATACAAATAGATACATATTTATGTAAATAATGTTAGATTTGCTTCATTAAAGTACCTTGTATTTTTCTTTGAAGTGTGTGTGTGTGTGTGTGTGTGTGTGTGTGTGTTCAACCATGAGTGCAAGCATGCTTGTGTCAGAAGGAGAAATTAGAGACAGAAAGAAGAAAATAGAGACAGAGACAAATTTGACCAAAACACAGAGATTTCACTTTAACAAAGATATTGACTGTTCAAATAATGAGGCCAAAGAATAAATCATTGAAACTCAGCTGATTTGAGATCATATCTGAACATGGCAATAATGCAATGATATCTTTGGATACACAAAGATGATCACTTTTATTTTCTAAAAACCACATATTATGTGGTTTATTATTTAATCTTATTCTGTAACCACATGTGCATCAGATGCACTGGCATTGGTCCAATCAGATCCTCAAATCCATTAATTTGATATGGGCAGCATATGCACAATACACCTAGGTTTTCCATGGTAATCTAACATTTGTCATGAGGGTAGTTGTTGTTGTCATTGTTAGGTGCCGTCGAGTCGGTACCCACTCATAGCTACCCTATGCACAACAGAACGAAACACTGCCCAGTCCTTGGCCAACCTCACAATTGTTGCCACTCTTGAGATCATTGATGCTGCCACTTTGCCAAATCCATCTCGCTGGGGGTCTTCCTCTTTTTCTCTGACCCTCCACCTTACCAAACATGATATGCTTCTCCAGTGATTGGTCCTGACAGTATGGCCGAAGTATGAGAGACAAAGTTTGGTCATCCTGCCTCAAAGGAGCACTCTGACTGTACTTCTTCCAACAGACATCTCTTGGTTCTTTTGGCAGCCCATGGCACTTTCAATATCCTCCTCCAACACCATAAAGCAAAAGAACCAATTATTTTACAGTAATCTTATTCACTGTATGGCTTTTGCATGCATATGAGGTTATTGAAAATACCATGGCTTGGGTCA
>NW_006408782.1:4021868-4022909 GCF_000296735.1 Chrysochloris asiatica
TCAAGATAGATTTTTGTTTTTATAACTTTTTATTGTGAATTGAATGACAGTTAGTAGACAAGATCATCTATTTTATTTTCAACCAATTATATTTTTGTGTCTTCTTAATGACGTAAATCTTCTCCCTGCAACAACTGTCATCCTTCTACCTCACTGTGGCTTCACTTTTACACCTTAGTTTTCACAAATCAACAAAGCAAAAATATTTGAAATACACATTTGTTGTTGTTAGGTGCCATTGAGTCCAGACAGACTCATAGATGCCCTATGCACAACAGAATGAAACATTGTCTGGTTCTGTGTCAACCTCACAATAGCTGTTACATTTGAGCACATTGTTGCTGATACACTGCCAATGCATCTCACAGGAGTCTTGTTCTTTCTCTGAGTGTCCACTTTACCAAGCACGATGTCATTCTCCTGGGACTGGTTCTTTCTTAAATTTGTACAAAGTATGAGAAACAAAGTTTGACTATTCTGTCTTTTAAAGAGCACTCTGGCTGTATTTCTTGCAACATAGGTCTGTTTGTTCTTTAGGTAGTCCATGGTACTTTCAATATTCTCCTCCAGTACCATAACTCAAATGCATCAATTCTTCAATAGTCTTCATTATTTACTGTCCAATTTTCAAAAGCATATGAAGTTATTGAAAATACCATGGCTTGGGTCAGGTACACCTCAGTACTGAAACTGATATCTTTGCTCTGCAAAACTTTAAAGAGGTCATGTGCAGCAGATTTGCTAATGAAATGTTGTTGTTGTTGTTGTTGTTATTGTTGTTGTTGTTGTCAGGTACCATGGAGTCGGAACCGACTTATAGCGACCCCATGTATAGCAGAATGAAACAATGTTCGATCCTGGGCCAACCTCACTACCGATGTCACACTTGACACCATCAGTGATGGCACCTGGCTGATCCATCTCATTGGGGGTCTTCCTCTTTTTCTCTGACCCTCCATCTTACACAGCATGACATCATTCTCCAGCGACTGTTCTCTCCTGACAATATGTCCAAAGTATGAGATACGAAGCTTAGCCATC
>NW_006408782.1:4055475-4056731 GCF_000296735.1 Chrysochloris asiatica
CAAGAGTCCCCAGGTTTTGTCACACTGTTGGCCAACCAGGTCTCCAACTGGGTTCACAGGAGTCTGTTGAACATTGTAGGGCTTAGTTTGCAGCTCCATTGCTGTTTTTCCCTCACTTCTCCTTATCGGTGACGAACATAGTCACCAATAAGAGCATGTATTCCCATTGAGTCTTAGTCTTGGAATGGATTTGCACTGATGGGACCAGACTACTTGCCTTGATGTCTCCTGGGCAAGAAACTTGTTTGTTCTTGTAGTAACAGTCAGTCTGCCTATATTGTTTTGTATTTTTCCTGTTGGTCTTTCTTTCAAGAAGTATCTTCTGTTCTTCTAGCTACTCCATGCTGGTCTTTTTGTCCTTTCAAGTGGAAATTTCCCATCTCTGGAGATCTGGATGTGGTTCAGGCTTCCACCTATAGTCTTATGTAATTCAGGGGCTCCACAGGAAGCCTCCTTCCCTGGGCACATTATACCCCATTTTAGGTGTTCCAATCAGTTTTAGGCAGAAGACGGACTTACAAACTTTATATGGTGATGTTTCTGGCTATTCCTTTCTCTCCCCCTCCAGTGTCTATTTTATAATATAATGCAAGGAAAACCAAGATTCAAAAGACAGCCAAGCATCTTAACACTATCCTCCCTTTTTCCACATTCCAACCATGTCTCAATCTTTGTATCCCAGAGCCCTGTTGTTCCAAGGTTTACATATATCATTATTTACCTCTGTCCCACTTAGCCCATGCAAACCTGCCTAATTATTCTCCCATCTGCTTTGTTCTTCCATTCCCCTTTCCCTTCGTGTATATTGCCTCCCTCCCCAGCACCCAATCTATCCTGTTTCTATTCCCTGTCCTGTTCTCCACCTTCCCCTCCCTCCCCTCATCCCACACCCGCATCCCAGAAACCAGCAAAGAATCCACCCCACTTTAGTATGGGTTCTCTTTCTTAGTCTTTTACAGTAGTGGTCCTATGCAGTATTTCTCCTTTTGTAACTTACTAATTCCACCCACTTCCTACCTGGACCAAGAAGCAGTTGTTCAAACAGAACATGGGAACACTGAATGTTTATAAAATTAAGAAAGGTTTTCTTTCACCATACTTATTCAGCCTGTATGCTGAGCAAATAATACAAGAAGCTGGTTCTATGAAGAAAAATGTGGCATCAATATTGGAGGAAGACTCATTAACAACCTGCGATATGCAGATGATACAATCTTGCTTGCTGAAAGTGAAGAGGACTTAAAACATTTACTGAT
>NW_006408782.1:4064533-4066634 GCF_000296735.1 Chrysochloris asiatica
TTGTGCAACAGATTTGTCTAATGCAATATGGCATTTAACTTCTTGACTGTTGCTTCCATAAGTGTCATATTGGATCCAAGCAAAATGAAGTCTATGAAAACATTGATCTTTTCTCCATGTATCATGTTGTCATTCATTGTTCCAGTTGTGAAGATTTTGTTTTCTTTACAACAGGTACAGTTCACCAGGTGATTTGATCTTTACTAGGAAGTATTTTAAGTCCTGTTAACTTTCGACATGTAAATTTTTATCATCTATATAATGCAGGTTTTTAAAGAGTCTTTCTCAAATCCTTCTTCAGATAATCCAACTCCTCAGATTATTTTCTTAGTGTACAGATTGAATAAGTATCATGAAAGAATGCAACATTACTATGCACCTTTCCTGATTTTAAACCATTCAATATCCCTTTGTTCTGTTCATTTCAACAATTGCCTCTTGTACAGGTTCCTCAGAGGCACAATTAAGTGTTTTAGAATACCCATTCTTTGAAATGTTATTCCTACTTTGTCATGATTTTAACAATCAAATGCCTTTGCATGGTCAAAAAAAGCACAATATTTCTGATAGTCTCTACTTTCAGCAATGATTTCCCTCATTCCTCATCCTTTCCGAATCAGACTTTTTCTTGCAGTTCCCTGTTGATGGACTGTTGTAACCATACTTAAATTGTCTTCAGCAAAATTTTACTTGTGTGTGATATTGTTCCATGATTTCCACTTTGTGTTGCATCACCTCTTTTTGGAATGATCTCAATTATACATCTCTTCCAATCAGTTGAACAGGTAGCTGTGTTCCAAATTATTTCATATAGATTACAGAGCACCTGCAGTTCTTCATCAGTTTGTTGAAATATTTCAATTTGTAGTTCTGTAGTTCCTTGAGTTTTGTTTTTGACAGTGCCTTCAGTTTAGCTTGGACTTCTTCCTTCAGAAAGACTAGTTCTTGATCACATGCCACTTCTTGCAATGGCTGGATATTGACCATTTATTTTTGGTACAGTGACTCTGCGTATTCCTTCCATCTTCATTTGATGCTGTCTGCATCGTTCAATATTTTACTCATATGTTAAATGCCATTAAGTCACTTTTGCCCATAGATTCCTTCACTATTGAGAGATGATGCTTGATTTTTTTTTTTTTTTTTCAGCTTGAGAAATGCTGAGCATGTTCTTCCTGTGTTGTCTTCTAACTCAGGTCTTTGCACATTTCGTTGCAATACTTGGCTTTGTCTTCTCAAACTGCCTTTTGAAATTTTCTGTTCAGCTCTTTTACCTCTTCATTTCTTCCATTCCCTTTAACTTGGCTATGTTTAAGAACAAGTTTCAGTCTCTTATATTTTGGCTCTTGTAGATTTTTTTTTTTTTGAAATTTTCTTCAACTTCAGCCTGCAATTAATGGTCTTTTCCACAGTCTTCTCCTGACATTGTTTCGCTTAATGATATTGAGCTTTTCCACAGTGTCTTCCCACATATGTAGTCAATTTGATTGCCGTGTATTCCATTTGGTGAAGTCTGTGTGTATGTTGATGCTGTTAGGAGCCATTGAGTCAGCACTGATTCATAGTGACCCTAGGCACAATGGAATGAAACACTGCCTAGTCCTGAACCAACCTCACAATCGCTGCTATGTTTGTGTCAATTGCTGCTGATACTTTACCAATCTATCTCAGTGGTGGTCTTCCTCTTTATATTTGACCATTCTCTTTATCAAACACGATATCTGTCTCAGTGACTAGTGCTTTCTGATAATATGTCCAAAGTATGAGACCAAGTCTGGCCATTCTGGATTCCAAGGAGCATTCTGGCTATATTTCTTCCAATACAGATCTGTTTGTTCTTTTGGCAGTTCATGGTACTTTCAATATTCTCCTCCAACACCATAACTCAAATGCATCATATCTTCTACAGTCTTCCTTACTCACTGTCCAATTTTCACTTGCGTATGAGGTTATTGATAAAATCATGGCTTGGAGAAGGTGCACCTTTGTACTCAAACTTACACCTTTGCTCTTGAACACTTTAAAGAGGTCATGTGCAGCATGTTGGCCTAATGCAATATGTCATTTTATTTCTTGACTACTGCTTCCATGAGTATTGATT
>NW_006408782.1:4066734-4068137 GCF_000296735.1 Chrysochloris asiatica
CTTGCTTGCTGAAAGTGAAGAGGACTTAAAACATTTACTGATGAAGATCAAAGAGCACAGCCTTCAGTATGGATTACATCTCAATGTCAAGTAAACAAAAATCCTCACCACTGGACCAATAAACAACATTCTTATTCATGGAGAAAAGATTGAAGTTGTCAAGGACTTCATTCTCTTGGGATCAACTATCAACTCTCACGCAAGCAGCAGTCAAGAGATCAGACAACGTATTGCATTAGGCAAATCTGCTGCACAGGAAGTTTTCAAAGTGTTGAAGAGCAAAGATATCAGCTTGAGGACTAAGGTGCACCTGACCCAAGCCGTGGTATTTTCAATAACCTCATATAGATGTGAAAGCTGGACAGTGAATAAGGAAGATCATAGAAGAATTGATGCCTTTGAATTATGGTATTGGAGAATACTAAAAGTTCCAAGGACTGCCAAAAGAACCAATAGATCTGTTTTGGAAGAAGTGCAGCCAGAGTGCTCCTTGGAGGCCAGGATGGCTAAGCTTCGTCTCTCATACTTTGGACATATTGTCCAGAGGGAACAGTCACTGGAGAAGGATGTCATGCTGGATAAGATGGAGGGTCAGAGAAAAAGTGGAAGACCCTCAACGAGATGGATTGGCCAGGTGGCAGCATTGATGGACTCAAGTGTGGCAGCAGTAGTGAGGTTGGACCAGGATTGAACGTTGTTTCATTCTGCTGTGCATGGGGTCGCTATGAATCAGTTCTGACTCGATGACACCTAAAACAACAATTTCACTCAACATAATGTCCTCAAGGTTCATCCATGTTATTCGGTGGTCTGCAGCTTCCTTGTTATTTTTCAAGGTAACATAGTATTGCATTGTGTGTATGTACCACAGTTTGTTTATCCATTCTTCAGTTTATGGGCACTTTGGCTATCTCCATTTTTTGCTAATGTAAATAGTGCTGCTATGAACATTGGTGTGCATATATCTTCTTATGTTGTGGCTTGTATTTCATGTAAGTAAATACCAAGTAGAGGATCAATACATCTTGATTGCATGTTTGATCAGTTTCAGAATGAAGAAGTTATTAGAATTCTTCTATTTCATCCTTACTGGCTTTAGTTTTTGGTGTGTAAATTTGAATAATAGTGTTATTAGCTGGGTTTTCCTGTAGGCACATGGATATTATCTTATCACAGACAGTGTTGTACCTCATGACTGATCTGGATATGCTCTTTTTGACGATGAATATAACACCATTCCTCTTCAATTTGTCATTCCCTGCATAGTAAACCATGGGTTGTCAGATTCAAAATGGCTCACTAATGCCTAAGATATCCGTGCTTATGCGTTTCATTTCATTCTTGACAACTTCCAATTTTCCTAGACTCATACTTCGTACATTCCATGTTCTGATTTTCAATGA
>NW_006408782.1:4076242-4078163 GCF_000296735.1 Chrysochloris asiatica
ACTTTGAGGTGAAACCCATAATGAAGACTGTGGTCTTTAAATCCTCTTCACTTTCAACAAGCAAGGTCATAGCATCTGCTTGTCACAGGTTGGTAATGAGTCTTTCTCCAATCCTGATAACATGTTCTTCATATAACCCAGGTCCTCAGATTATGTGCTCAGCATACAGATTGAATAAGTATTGTGAAAGAATACAATCCTAGTGCACCCCTGTTCTAATTTTAAACCATTCAGTGTTTCCTTGTTCTGTTTGAACAACTACCTCTTCCATGTGTATGTTGTTGTGATGTGCCATGGAGTCGGTTCCGACTCATAGCGACCCTGTACAGGGTTTCCTAGGCTGCAAATCTTAACAGGAGCAGAAAGCCTCATCTTTCTTCCACAAAGCAGCTGGTGATTTCTAACTGCTGACCTTGTGGTTCGAAGCCCAATTCGTAACCACTACGCTACAAGAGCTCCTTGTGTATAGTTACACTTTATGTTTTCTAAAAAAGGTATTTGTAATGAATATGTGATTGGTCTTGCAAAAGTCTATCATGCAATCTCCAGCATCAGTTCTATCACCAAGGCCATAGTTTTTAACTACTGATCTGTTTGCTAAAGTTATCCAATTGTGGTATTTCTGTTATTATGTAGTTGGTGGTGGTGTGCTGTGGAGTCGATTCTGACTAATAGTGACCCTGCATAGGATTACTGAGGCTATAAATCTTTATGGAAGCAGAAAGCCTCATCTTTTTCCCTCGGGACAGCTGGTAGTTTAGAACTGCTGACCTTTTGGTTAGGAACCCAATGTATAACCACTACGCAACCAGAGCTAAAGTCACCCAATTGTGGTATTTCTATTATTATAGCACTAGATAACTAAGATTTGTCAATATTTTTTTTTGATTGTAGGAACTATCCCAGTGCATTATAACTTGCTTAGCAACATCCTGTTATCAACAAATTAAATGCCAGCAACACCATCTCTCCCAGAACAACAAATCTCTTTCTATCATGTCAATTCCAGCTCACTCCCTGATTCTATAGGGCTGAGTATTACTACTGCCCCACAGTGTCCTCAAGATTGTAATCTTTATGGTCACAGACTACCATACTTTTCTCCAGTGGAACAACTGGTGGACTCCAATGGCCAAACTTTCAGTTAGCAGCCGAATGCTTAACCAGTGAGCGTGACCAGGGCTCCTCATCCCTAGCCAATTAGTGATAAATTATCTCCAATTGAGAATCACTGCTTTAGATAAAAGTCAGGAACAGTTTCCTCAACTCCTACCATGTTAAGTTGTATAATAGTAAGATAGTCACAGTATTTATGTTTAACCAGGTGTCATATCTGTATTTTAAGAGAAGAAGCTTCTCTTTCACAATGATTGTGCAACTATAAGGTTTCTCCAATCTTTCCTGTTAGACCAACTCCTTCTCCGGTAAGTATCATCTGCCTAGAGCACGACTAGATCAACTCCAGAGTGCATCAGCTCTCCAGGGGACACCAGATCCAGGTATGACTTATTCTGCACATTATAGCAAATCTCTCCCTTGATGGTATGATCCTTCTCACTACACAGTCCTCAGTCCATACACCACTTCCAGTCACTTTTACATCCCTTTTTTATCTTTTACCAGTCAGGCAAGATTCCGGGGGGGAAAATTTTTTTTTTTTTTTTTTTTTTTTAACAAATGTGCTGTTATCTTGGCTGCACTGTAATTTATTTGGGAACTGGGGCCTTTCAGTACTCAACAATATATCTTCTGATGTCTATTGCATTGTTAGGGGACTGTTTCTCTAGTGAACAAATGAAAGAAAAGCAGTTTAGAGAATGTAATAATAGCATAGCACTATATGATAAACACGTGACTGCAAGGTCAGTTTGAGCCACAGGTTAGTTGTTCAAACCCACCAGTTCCTCTGCAGAAACCCTAT
>NW_006408782.1:4078263-4080107 GCF_000296735.1 Chrysochloris asiatica
TGTTTACAGCTCTTTCTCTTCATTTTGACTTGTGCCCCATCAGCAAATGAAGGTCCCACTGGCTTTTCTCCCACGGGCTTTACTCCATTCGCATCATCATGGTCAATTCTACTTTGAGGCGGAAGCTCTTCCCCAATTGCATTTTGGGTGCCTTCCAACTTGAGGGGCTCATTTTCTGGCACTATATCTGACAGTGTTTCTCTGCTATTCATAAGGCTTTCAGTGACTAAATATTCTAAAGTAGTTCATTACTCTTTCTTCCTAGTCTGTCTTTGTCTGGAAGCTCATCTGAATCATGTCCACCACGGGTGACCATGCTTGTTATTAAAATACTGGTGGCATCACTTTCAGAATCACAGCAACTCACAAGCCAACACAGTAAGAGAAACTGACAGGTGAGTGGTGGCCATTTGGTTTTAAGTAGAAACTGTCACTTTAAATTTCGAGATCTGTGTGCATGAATAGTACAACCCTCCAGGGGTGGGGGTGGGGTGTCCATTCATTCAGACATCCTCTCTAGTCACCAGAATGGAGGTGTGCAGACAGTGAGAGACCAATGAACAGATACCAAAAAAAGAATGTCCACACCTGTATCTCCACAGTTCTGTCAGGTGTTTGTGGCTGCTTTGATCCTTCCCCCACTTGGACTCTCCCAAGATGTTGGCTCTGGGATTAGCTTAGCATCTTGAGTTAGAGAGATGGAAATGTTACCTTTAGAAATATACAGACCTAAATGAAGGATATGTCTAGAAAGAATAGCTTCATATTTTGATTTTTTAAATAATGTTTCCTATAATTTTGTAGGTATCACATTTTTACTTACCCTCATAGAAATTTTACAGTACAATTTGCTCATTATTTAGATTTTTTTTTTTCTTTATAGTTCTCAGCTTGTGATGCAGTATGTGTCAGATGACCTCATACTAATTATCTGACTCATACTGGTGTGGCACTGTCAGATAAACTACTAACTAGTAGGTGAGCAGTGGTTCAAACCCACCAGCTGCTCTTTGGGAAACCCTATACAGGATTACCCTATAAGGAGCTCTGGTAGCATAGTAGTTACGAATCGGGTTTGCGAACTTTAAGGTCTGAAGTTCGAAACTACCAGTCGCTTTGCAGGATAAAGATGAGGCTTTCTACTCCCGTCAAGATTTACAATCTTGGAAACCCTGTACAGGGTTGCTATGGGTCGGAATCAACTCAACGGCACTTAACAACAACAACAACAACAACAAATAGTTCTCAAATTTTGGAATTTATATGCCTGGTTCTATTAAACAAAATTTTATTAATTTCACTACATGTGTTTTTACAATATAAGCTACCAGCTTATTTCTGGTTTACAGAAAGAGGTTATTGGCTTATTTTGTAAAAGTAAATGTGGAAACAAACAAGATGGCGGATCGGGTGGACGTGTAGTAAAGAGCTCTGAACCATATATAAAGGAATATTTAGAAGGTTGGAAGGCTTATAGTCAGGGAAATTTGTGGCAGAAGCAAGAAATCTATTGCTTTCTAGTCTGGGACACTCGGCTGCTCCAGGAGCCGCCATCTTGTGTGAGACCAAGTGGAGGAAGGATCGTAGCGGCCACAGACGCCTGGCAGAACCTCTGAGATAAAGGTGTGGACATTCTTTTCACTTGCTATTTGTTCATTGGTCCCAGGTTGTCTGCGCACCTCCATTCTGGTGACTATAGGGGTACCTGAGAGAGTGGACACCCCAGCCCCATCCTCGGAGGGTTCTACTACACATGCGCACAGATCTCTTCAAAATTTAAAGAGACAGTTTCCAATTAAAGCCAAACAGCCACAGCCGGCCCTGTGTTTCCAACTAGAAAAAAA
>NW_006408782.1:4081100-4083229 GCF_000296735.1 Chrysochloris asiatica
GGGTCCCTATGAGTCGGTTCCGACTTGATGGCACCTGACAACAACAATAGTACTTTAATCTACTATAGGTGGATTTTTAGAGTCCTGGTGTGTTACTGTAGGATAAGCACTGGACTGAAAGATCCTTTAAACCACAAGTTAGCAACTCAGAATCACCAGTCTCTCCTTGGAAACCCTATATAGATCACTATGAGTCAGAATCAACTCAATGACACTCAATAGTAATAACTGAAATTTATGATATTCAACAACAACACTGTCATGTTGGAATGGAAGCTACATAAGAATGTTACGTTGTGATACATTGCATTGGTAGTTGTGGTGGTTGTTTACAATTGAGTTGGATGCAACTCACAGTGACCCTCTACAATGTTTCCTAGGCAGTAAATCTTTATGGGAGCAGAAAGTTTCATCTTTTTCCCCTAGAGCCACTGGTAGATTCAAACTGCTGATCTTATGATTAGCAGCCCAATGTGTGAACACTACACTACCAGTGTTCCTCATACACATGTTAGGTAATAAGAACAGTTGATCTGTAACCATCACCGTTTCAGATGGCAAGAGCAGTACTCCAAAATGCAGTCCATTGTGACTGACTGTACCATTTCTACGTGAGCTTAGATTTGCTTCAACTGTATGTTAGTGGCTGAAACCCAGTTCTTTCAAAAGGCTCTTCTCAGTATACTTGTCTTGACAAGTTTCTTATAAAACTGATACTATGTCGATACAGTGAGTAATAAGTCTTATATGCAGAAATGTTTCTTTAAGAAGCAAAAACATTTCTTGGATTACATAGTAATTTGAGAATTTATGATTTCCTACACTTGAATAATTTAATAATTTGAAAGTTCACTTTTAATTCCCATGGGGTGCCATAGAAGTGACCCTCTGTAACGTCGGCTCAGAGTGAGCAGCTATGATCAGAGTTTCTTAGGCATGCTTAGATGCTGAAGGGACAAGGAAAGAGAACACTGCTGAGAGATGAGAGTCTTTATTAGAAGCCATCTTACTCACTTTCTTTAATCAACCAGCCTGAATCATGCATGAGCACCTAGGGTTTCCTCACCTTTTTAATTAAAAACTGAACAGGCAGTGTTTGTCTCCTTTTCCAAGGGGTTATCCAGGGTATTCATGACTTTATATATTCAGAAATGCCTAAAAATAGATCTTAGCATCCTGCCTTCAAGAAAGCAGCGCAAAAAGGTAATAAATAAATAAATAAAAGGTAGTCAACAAAGAATAGTAATGCTGTTCTCCATTTGCATTTGTTTCCTTATAACTGAATTCAAAGAATTCAATATTTCTTTGTTTAAAAAATTATTTTACCATTATTTTTATTTAAGTAAGGTGTGATTCAGTTTCCATGTATTTGATTTTTCCTCCTTGATCTTCTTATTGCTGATTTCTAAAAGCATTGCCCACTACTTGTCTCTCAGTTCATTGTACTGTGGTGGCTTGCATGTTGCTGTGATGTTGGAAGTTATGCCACTGGTGTTTTAAATATCAAAAGGATACACCCATGGTGGACAGATTTCAGTTGAGCTTCCAGAATAAGACAGATTAGGAAGAAAGAGAAACAGATTACTTCCAAATGTTTAGTCACAGAAAGCCTTGTGAATAGAAGTGAGACACTGTCAGATAGCACTAGAACACTGAATATTAAAACATCATGAATACCACCAGAATATTGAATATTGAAACATTATGAATAGTACCAGAATACTGTTAGATATAGTGCCGAAAGGTGAGCCCCTAAGGTTGGAAAGTACTCAAAACAAGAGTGAGGAGAGCTGTCTCCTCAAAGTAGAGGTGGCTCTGATAATGTGAATGAAGTAAAGTAAAGGACTACATTTGCTAATATGGCATAAGTCATAATGAGGAGAAGTCACTGTTAACATCTATTAATAAGCATATCACGGAATTTATGACGTATGAATCAAGGAAAACTGGACATTGTCAAAAACGAAATAAAACAAATAAGCATAGATCTCATAGGCCTTAGTGAGTTGAAATGGACTGCTATTGGAGATGTTGGATCTAACTATCACATGGTTTATTATGCCAGGAATGACAAATAAGACGTTATGTTGCATGCATCATCAAAAAAGTTTTTTTCAAGATCTGTCTTG
>NW_006408782.1:4086759-4087382 GCF_000296735.1 Chrysochloris asiatica
GGTCTGCTTGTCCCTTCAAGTGGAAATTTCTCACCTCAGAAAATTCTGGATGGGGATCCAGATTCCATGTACAGTCTTATGCAATTCAAAGGCTCCACAGGAAGCTTCCTTCCCTGGGCAACTTCTAGCCCCATTTTAGGTATTACAATCAGTTACATTCTTATCAATGGACAAAAAGATTGAAGTTGTCAAGGACTTCATTTTTCTTGGATCAACAATCAACACTAACGGAAGCAGCAGTAAAGAAATCAAATGATATTTTGCATTAGGCAAATCTGCTACACAAGACCCTTTTTTAAAGTGCTGAAGAGCAAAGATGTCAGCTTGAGGACTAAGATGTGCCTGACCCAAACCATTGTATTTTCAGTAACCTCATATGGATATGAAAGCTGGACAGTGAATAAGGAAGACCATTGAAGAATTGATGCTTTTGAGTTATGGTGTTGCAGGAGAATATTGAAAGTGCCAGGGGTTACCAAAAGAACCAATATAACCATTTTAGAAGAAGTGTAACCAGAGTGCTCCTTGGAGGCCAAGATGGCCAAATTTCGTTTCTCATACTTTGGACATAATATCAGGAGGGACCAGTCACTGGAGAAGGATATCATGTTTGGTAAGATGGA
>NW_006408783.1:0-1173 GCF_000296735.1 Chrysochloris asiatica
AAAAGAAATGCTTAAACTATTTTCAGGTACATTTTCTAACCAGAACCAGGTTGAGGCTGGTTTTAGTTTTAGGGTAGTTTGGCTTTATAAATATGATGAAAGTATTGACTGTATATAAAAATATTTTAGAAATCCTTGCATTTTAGTATTTACAAAGTTTTCCTTTAGTCTTCTTGCTCATATTTTAACTTCCTCTTTAAATCTCCCTGTCCAGAGAAGCAGAGAAATTAGCCATCTTAGAAATTTCAAAAAGCATTACAGTTAATGAGCTGTGTTGGATTTTGGAAAATGTACAACTAAGACAATGTTCTAGTAGTAGAAAATCTTTGACAACTAGAATGTTTTATTTCTCTTCTATTTAATCTGGATATTTTAAAAATCAATGATTCTGATAATGCTTTGAAATCAGACTTTTGCATCTGCTGGCTGAATATCATAAATTACAGACAGCTATTTATCTCCTCCACCACTCGTCTGTCAGTTTGTCATACTGTGGTGGCTTGTGAGTTGTTGTGATTCTGAAAGCTATGTCACCGGTATTTTAAATACCAGCAGGGTTACCCATGGTGGACAGGTTTCAAATGAGCTTCCAGACAAAGACAGACTAGGAAGAAGGAGTGACGAACTAATTCTGAATATTTAGTCACTGAAAACATTATGACAGAGAAACACTGTCAGGTAAAGTGCCAGAAAATGAGCCCCTCAGTTTGGAAGGCACTCAAAATGCGACTGGGGAAGAGCTGCCTCCTCAAAGTAGAGTTGACTGTGATGGTGAAAGTGGAGTAAAGCCTGTGGTAGAAAAGCCTGCGGGGCCTTCATTTGCTGATGGGGCACTACTCAAAATGAAGAGAAACAGCTGTAAACATCCATTGAAAATCAGAACATGGAATGTACTAAGTATGAATCTGGGAAAATTGGAAGTTGTCAAAAATGAAATGAACGCATAAATATCAATATCTTAGGCATTAGTGAGCTGAAATGGACTGGTATTGGCCAGTTTGAATCTGACAACCACATGGTTTACTATGCCAAGAATGACAGATTGAAGAGGAATGGTGTTGCATTCATTGTCAAAAAGAACGTATCCAGATCAGTCATGAGGTACAACGCTGTCTGTGATGGGATGATATCCATGTGCCTACAGGGAAGCCCAGTTAATACCACTATTATTCA
>NW_006408783.1:5175-5810 GCF_000296735.1 Chrysochloris asiatica
ATATCATGTTTGGTAAGGTGGAGGGTCAGAGAAAAAGATAAAGACCCCCAACGAGATGGATTGGCCAAGTGGAAGCATGGCAACAATAGTGAGGTTGGCCCATGATCGGGCAGTGTTTCGTTCTGCTGTGCATAAGGTCACTATGGGTCAGTACTGACTCGATGGCACCTAACAACAACAAATTTATCTCCTGGAGTCCTGGTGTGGCACTGTGGGTTAATGCGCCAGACTACAAAGCCGTTTGAACTGCAAGGTTGACAGTTCAAGCTTACCAACTATTCCTCAGAAACCCTAGGGTTGTTGTAGGTCGGAACTGACTCGACGTCACTTAACAACAACACATTTATCTCCTTTTAAAGATTTTCCAATTCTTTTGAGATATTTATCCAAAGGCAAATTGTACATAAGGAGGATTTCATTTTTATAGCTTCCATTATTTCTATAACATTCATGTATACAAACTGTTTTTTCCCCCTTTTTTATCAATAATGTATATGGCAAAATAGCTTTTCTGTACCAAAAAAGTTTAATTCCATGCAGTTGTAATCATTAAATAGATATTTACTGATTACTCCTGATGGTGATGTTTCTCTGTCTACATGATTGACCTTTAGGTTGGCATGGACAAAGCCCTC
>NW_006408783.1:10020-10667 GCF_000296735.1 Chrysochloris asiatica
TCAAAATGAGAGGAAACTGTTGCAGACATCCATTAATGATCTGAGTGTCCAATGTATGAAATATGAATCCAGGAAAATTAGAAGTCATCGTTTCTGTATCCTAGGCTGAAGTGGATTGATATTGGCCATTTAAAATCAGATAGTCATGTGGTTTACTGTGCCTGGAATGACAAATTGAAGAGAAGTGGTGTCACATTCACCATCAAAAAGAGCATTTCGAGATCGATCTGGAGGTTCAAGAATCACTAGTAGTGTATCGTTGGGATATAGTACAAGGTGCATCTAGTTGAAATATATTTTAAAAAGGAGAAAAAGCTTATGAAATAAGGAAAAAATGGCCATTTTGGGGGGTTATATTGTTCCAAGGTTGTACATACATCATTATTTACCTGTGTCCCACTTAGCCTATGCAAAACTGCCTAATTGTTCCCCCCATCCACTTTGTTCTTCACTTCCCTTCCCCCTTGTATATTGTACCCCTCCCTAGCACCCAAACTGTCCTGTGTCTGTTCCCTGCCCTGTGCTCCACCTTCCTCTCCCTCCCCTCACCCCATCCCAACATCCCAGTAACCAGCAAAGAATCCCTTACCCCCTTTAGTATAGGTTCTTTCCCTTAGTCTTTTACAGTTGTGGTCCTATGCAGTATT
>NW_006408783.1:14033-15794 GCF_000296735.1 Chrysochloris asiatica
CTGACAGTGAAATTAGCAGCCCGATTTGTAACCACTACGCTACCAGAGGAAGAATTGATGAAGTGAAAAAGCTGAGTGGAACATTTTAAAGGGAAACTCAAGAAGACAGAGTAAAGTAAAATAATGAAATGTGCAGAGACTTGAAGTTAGAAGAACATGCTCAGCATTTCTAAAGTCAAAAAGAACATTCAAGCAATGCATTGGACTGCAGAGTTGGTTTGAACCACAAAGTTGGTGGTTCAAACCAACCAGACACTCAAGAAAAAAAGTTGCTATGAGTTGGAACCAACTTGACAACACTTAACAACAAATGGGCAAACTAAGGTACGTGGTGACTCCATAGGATAAGTACTGGACTTTGATCTACATGGTTGGTACTTGGAGCCCACCAGCCTCTCTGAGGGGAAAAGATGAGGCTTACCGCTCCCACAAAGATTTAAACCTTGGAAACCCTATACAGGGTCGCTGTGAGTCAGAATCAACTTGGAAGCATTAACTACAACAATAAATGGCAAAATATTGAATGATGCAAGAAGCATCAAAAAAAGATAAAAGGAGTACAGAGTTACAGTACCAAAAAGAATTGGCCTGTGGTCAACCGTTTAAAGAGGTTTATAGATCAAGAACTAATAATATTGGAGGAAGAAATCCAAGCTGCACTGAAGGCATTGGTGAAAAGCAAGGCTCTGAGAATTGATATAATACAAATTGAAATGATATAACAAACTGATGCATGCTGGGTTACTCACTGGGCTGTTAACCACATTAACTGTTTGAAACCACCAGCTACTCTGCTGAATAAAGAGGAGGCTTGCTGCTCCCATCAAGGTTGAGAACCTCGGAAACCATATGTTGTTGTTGTTGTTAAGTGCCATTGAGTTGGTTCCTCCAGCGAATAGTGACCCTGAATAAGGTTTCTGAGGAGTGACTGATGAGTCTGAACTGCTGACCTTACAGTTCAAACCGATCTTGCAGTTAATGCAATGCATTAACCCACAACACCACACCAGGACTGCTATAGAGGGTCGTTATGAGCAAAACCAACTCAACAGCACACAACAACAACATACCTTGCTGGTGAGAACATAATGTCGTACACAACCACTCTGGAAAACAGTCTAGCAACTTCTTTAAAAATTAAACATACATTTATTTATCATGGCAACCAGCAATTCTATTTCTGGGCATATACTCCAGAAAAATAATAATGAAACTTTATATCCACACAAAAACTGTACAAGAATGTTAACAACAGCTTTATTCTTAATCATGGAGACTGTGATAAATATATACCGTGGACCACTACTTAGACATAAAGAAGACCAAACGAACTACTAACACACTTAACAGTTTAAATGAATTGTCTCATTCACCAATTTGGATAAATCTCATTACCAAAAGGTCACATAAGGCTGTATGGTTCCATTTGTATAACATTCTCAAAATGATAAAATTACAGAGCTGGAAAACCAATTAGTGGTTATGATTACCAGGAGTTCGAGGTAGGAGGTAGATCTTTGTGAAAATGAAAAGGCAATCTGAATCTTGATTGCAGCTGTGGCTACAGAAATCTATACATGTGAAAAATGGCATAGGACTATACACAGTCATTGTATCGATGCCATTTTTCTTGTGTTAATATAACACAAGACTGGATGAATATGGTGAAAGGATACAACCTATGAGGTAGGTTGTTGTTTGGTGCTGTCTAGTCAGTTCCAACTCATAGTGACCCTATGCACAACGGAACAAAATACTGCC
>NW_006408783.1:16944-17763 GCF_000296735.1 Chrysochloris asiatica
TTACTTACATGTGATATTAATGATATTGTTCAGTGATTTATGTATTCTGTTTGGTCGCCTCTCTTGGAAATGGGCCCAAATGTGGATCTCTTCCAGTCAGTTGAGAACCTCGGAAACCATATGTTGTTGGAAGGTAGCCATCTTCCAAATTGGGCATAGATGAGAGGACCTATATAGTGCTGTGTCAGTTTGTTGAAAGATTTCAATCTGTATTCATTCAAACCCTGGAGCTTTGATATGCAGGATGAACTTCTTCTTTCAGTGCCATGTGTTCTTGTACACATGCTACCTCTTGAAATGGTTGAGTATCCGCCATTTCTTTTTGATGCAGTGACTCTGTGTACCTTCCATCTTCTTTTGATGCTTTTTGCATCATTTAATATTTTCCCATAGAATTCTTCAGTATTGCAAGTTGAAGCCTGGCTATTTTCTTCATTTCTTTCAGCTTGAAATTGTAGTTGTTGTTAAGTACTGTGGAGTCAGTTCCAACTCATAGAGACCTTGCACAGGGTTTCCCGAAGTTATAAATCTTTACGGGAGCAGAATGCCTCATCTGGTCATTTCAAACTGCCAATCTTGAGGTTAGCAGCCCGATTTGTAACCACTGTGCTACCAGAGCGCCTTTGGAAATGAGGTGTAGGTAGTATTATTTTTCTCCATTGTACTCGCAAATTGGGACTTGGAAAAGCTAAGTAATTTGCAGACAGTCACATTTAGTAAGGGTGAACCCTGGCACTCTGATGCCATAGTCCGTATTCTGTTTTTTCCCATGATGATGGTTATTTTTTGGATTCACCTCCATGTTTCCTCATTAGGCTG
>NW_006408783.1:18213-23379 GCF_000296735.1 Chrysochloris asiatica
TAGTATTGCTATAAAATTATAGAAACCTTTCTTAAACAAAATGTGTCAAAATGTGAAGCTTTCATTTCTCAACATATCCTTCATCTAAATTTTACTCTTCTGAAGGCGGTGATTCCATCTAACTTTCCCTGAAGAATTCTTTGCTCCTCGGTTTATACCATGTCAAAACAGCAGTGTCGTCATCTTCACGGAACTCAAATCCTGTTCCTTTTCTGTGTTCTTTTAGTTTGGGGCAAGATCAGGGCTGTAATGTGGATGTCACCATAACCTCCTGAGGTGATTTCTCTGCCTTGAACTTCTTGGCTCAGCAGATCCCATTGGAAGTCACTGTTTCATTAGACCTCACTCTGTGTATCAGATTAGTAAATCCAACACTTGTCCCTGGTTATGCTTCGTTCCATAAAATCATCTTCATTAGCTTTGATGTATCTTAAAAGACTGATGGAAAAAACAGCTCTTTGAATTAGCTGATCTTCACAAAATGCTTTTGGTACCTGTATTTAAAATGGAAAATAATCAACGATGTAATGGCATCGATGACAATTCTATGATCTTCTTCCACCAGTTTCTAGACTTCAACTTCAGTTTCTTCATTCGTCAAGATTGATGGTCTTTGCTCTCTTGACTGTAGATGTATCCATAAATTAGGTAGAGCATGCAGAGGACACAGTTACGAAAACTTCTTAGCTATAACCAAGCACCTAGAGGATACAGGTGATTGAGCCTGGGGCTTTGGTACACTAAGGTCTCAAGGGACACTAAGGTCTCTTGGCATAACATGGTCCACCAAGACAGTGTTGTACATCCTACTTTGACAAACAGTGACTGTAATCTTAAAAGCTTGTGAACAGCCATCTTAGGTGTAACTGTTGGTCTCTCCCCATTGAAAGCAAAGAATAGCAAAGTAAATCAAAGACACAGTGAAATAATTTGCCCAAAGGACTGTTGGATATGAACTCCAGTCTCCGCGACCCTGACATCTGAAGACCTGGATGATGCCCAGCTACAACTGCTAACTGCTCTGAAAGGGATCAGGTTGGGAAGGCCTAGCTAAAGTAGGAGAAAAATAAGGAACAAAACTGAAGGTCATAAAGAAATCAGATTTATTGGTGTGATTGAGATGGATGAACTCAGGACACTATGGCCCACAGACACCCCTCAGGACTGGAGCTGAACTAAATAAACCTCGTGGTTTCACTTTCACCCAAAGGATAGACAGGCCTGTAAAGTGAGAAATAACACCAGGGTTGTGCACACTCTTAGAACCACCAGCCATTGGATAGCAGAAGGACATCTGCCCAGCGAGAAAGCTCAGAAGACAGGAAGGGAAAAGAAATGACAAAGGGCAGTGGTAAAGACAGGGAGGAAGTAGGAAGAGTGCTATTCAATTGTGAATATTGCAATCAATGTCACAAAGCAAAATACATGAATGGATGAATGGAAAATCTTTGCTCTGTAAACTTTCACTCAAATCACAATTTTAAACAGTCAAGTAATGATAGCTCTCCAATTCTGTTCTGCTTCCTCATAGTTATTTTGTCTATTCCGAGTTCTTTGTATTTCTATATGAATTTTAGCAATAACTTGTGTCTTCAAAAACATCTACTAGGATTTTGATTAGTATTGTATAGAATGTATAAATTAATCTGGAAAGAATTGACATACTGAGTCTTCTGGCCTATGAACATATTTCTCCAGAAAGTCATCAGTTCAAACTACCAGCTGATCCTTGGGAAACAGAGGAGGCATCTTTCTTCTCCAGTAAACATTGACAGCCTCGGAAGCCCTATATAGGGTCATTGTGAGTCAGACTCAACTTAATGGCAATGAGGATATTTTGGATTTAATTTCTCTCCTCAAGGCTTTGTAGTTTTTATGTTCCGGCTTGATACATCTATCTTCCTAGATTGAAATCATTTGTTTATCTGCTTCCTACTGCATCCTAAGCTCCTTGAGGACAGGCACTGGTCTTGTTCACCATTATAGCCTCCCTCCCAGGCCCTAGCACTGAACTGTTTCTCTGTTCACTGAATGAATGTGAGAGATCCTGTTTTGTTTTGTTTTTAACTGATAATTATCAAGTAAAAATAATTCTAAGATAATTAAGTCTTTCATTCTGCCCTCTAGGAGCCTTCACATTATTAAGGGAGGTGGAGGTGGTGGTGGTAATGTGCCGCAGAGTTGGTTCCGACTCATATCGCTCCTATTTAGGGCTTTCCAGGGCTTTAACTCTGAGGGAACATAAAGCTTCATCTCCCATGGAACAGCTGGCAGGCTCGAACTGTGGACTCCTGTAGTGAACTTTTTAATCTCTGTATATTGTCCTGTTGTAGATATTTCATGTAAGGGGAATCATACCATGTTTGTCCTTTTGTCTTTGACTTAGTTCACTTAGCCTAATGCTTTTCAGGGAGTCCTGGTGTGGCGCTGTGGGCCAATGCGTCAGACTGCAAAGTCATTTGAACTACAAGGTTAGCAGTTCAAACTCACTTAGCTGCTTCTCAGAAACCCTATATAGGGTTGCTGTGGGTCGGAATTGACTTGATGGTACTTACCAAATGCTTTCAAGGTTCATCCATTCATAACATTCATCAAGACTTCATTTCTCAGTATTCTATTTTATGGGTAGATCACATTTTCATTTTGTTTATCCATTCATCTCTTGATGGTTATTTCTACCTTTTGGCTGTTATGAACATTGGTGTATAAGTATCTGTCTGTGTTCTGGCTTTCAATTCTACTCTATATATGAGGAGCCTTCAAAATGTTCATGGGAAAATTCCATTACCTGTTTGTTGTATTTTTCCACAAACTATGAAGTCCCCTCATATAACCAGAGGTGGAATTTCTGTGTCATGCGGTAATTTTAGGAGTTCCTGAGTGGTGCAAATGGTTAAGTGCTTGACTACTAGCTGAAAGGTAGGTTAGTGGTTAGAATCTTTCCCGAGAGGAGCCTTGGAAAATAGGTGTGGCAGTCTGCTTCTGAAAAGTCAGTCTTGAACATCATGCTGCGTACGCACAGGGCTACTATGAGTAAGTATCTACTTGACAGGGATTCTGTGTTTAGATCTTTGAGGAAGAACAAAACTTTGTCTATGTTGTCTTCACCGTTTTACAAGTCAATGGTTTGTGGTTGAAGGTTACAATTTCTTCTCTTGTCTTTTCATTTTTTTAATCAAAACTAAAACCAAACGAGTTGATTTGGACTCAGAGCAGTCCTGTGTAGGGTTTCCAGTGTATGATTGGGACTCATAGCAATCCTGTGTAGGGTTTCCAGTGTAATCTTTACAGGAGCAGACAGCCTCATCTCTCTCCTGCAGAGCAGCTGGTGGGTCAGTGTTGTGCTTGTCCACCAGGGCTCCTTACAGCCATGCTGTTGCTGGTAAGTGCCACTGAGTCAACTCCGACCCATAGTGACCCCATATAGGGTTCCCGAAGAGCAGCTAGTGGGTTTGAATTGCCAACTTTGTATTTGCAGTCCAGTGCTGATCCTGTAGCACCACACCAGGCATCCTATAGTCATTCTGTTGTTACATGCCGTCAAGTCAGTTCCAACTCCTAACAACCCTATACAGGGTTGCATAGGGTTGTATAGGGTTTCTGAGAAGCAACTGGTGAGTTTGAACCAACGTTGCAGTCCAGCACATTAACCCACAATGCCACACCGGGACTCCTACAGCCATCCTATTTGGGTGTGTATTGGTATCTCATTGTGAGTTTTATATGTTTCTTGGTCATTTGTATGATCTTCTTAAATGAAATGTCTATTCAAGTTCCTTTGCCCACTTTTAAAATGGGATTGTTTCTCTCTTTGTTATTAAGTTGTAAGATTTAAAGGTATTGATTGACCATCGTTTTTGTCATTTCTTTTCAATTAAATGTCCAATTGAATGTCTTTTCTGGGCATAGTCTTTGTATGCTCCCACCACATGACTTTTTCCTGATGGGCCGGAGTAGGATAAGGTGAGGGAAGATGCTGATGGAGTATATGATTCTGTTGTGAGTGATTATTAACAGGGCTCATTGTGATTGGTCAGTTTTGCCATCCAGCTGGATATAAAATGAGCCATTGCAGAAGCCGATGGAGTAATCTCACTGCCATCGAGAAAAAGAGCTAAGCCTGGAGTGTGCCCTTTGGACCCTGAGATCTCTGTGCATTGAACTTCCTTGGCTCAGGGACGGAAAGCTGTGACACAGGGGCAGCAGCAGCACCAAGAGCCAGAGCAGCAGACAGAACAAGTACAACTAAGTGCCTTTGGACAAGAGACTCACTGGCGGAGTGGGGTGCCTACAGGCACTTAAGTGGGGAGCTAGATTTGCTGAAACACAGAGTTAGAGCTGAGTGTCTCTGGACTTACAGTGGATTACAGTGCCCTTTGGACATTTATTGTTGTTGTTATGTGCCGTGGAGTCAGTTCTGACTCATAGTGACCCTATACAGGGTTTCTGAGGTTGTAAATCTTTAAGGGAGCAGAAAGCCTCATCTCTCTCCCACAGAACAGCTGGTAGTTGTGAACTGCTGACCGTGAGATTAGCAGACCGATTCGTAACCACTATGCTACCAGAGCTCCTTAGCATTTCCAAAAGAGCTTTGTAGCATTTCCGGAAGCAAGGCAGAGGCCAGGTCCAGGGACCAAGGGCCAGAGAAATGCCTGCCTGTGGGCGTATTAGAGGTGTTGTCTTAATGAGAAGAACTGTGCCCTGAACACTTCTGGCCCTGAATGTAACCTGTTAACTTCCCTAATAAACCCTATAACTGTGAGTATGGGGTCCGAGTTCTGTGTGGTTACTGCAAGGAATAATCAAACCCAGTGGGAGGGATGGTTGGTGCTGTCTTCAGTGTGTCCTAATGACTTTTAGTAAAGGTTATTTGTAGATGTTCCTGTCCTTAAAGTCTCTACGCTTGTAATTCCAATGTTTTAGAAAAACTAAGTCATCTCCCCATGTTAGACATGTTAATGATCATTTACATTGTTATAGGGACATATATTTTCTGTGCCTGATTTTAGTTAATCTTTTGATTATTTTTGCTCATTTGTTTTCTTCTTCCATCTCTTCCTTCCTTCCAAACTTTCATTCTGTAAATAAAATATTAATCTTCACAAGTTAACATTTATGTCGGTTATCTTCTAAGTTTCTGTATCTAGCTTTTTATCTGTTTTAGGA
>NW_006408783.1:27064-39941 GCF_000296735.1 Chrysochloris asiatica
GACAACAACAACAACAAGTTCTTTGACTGGACTTTAAATCAATGATGTGATAATCAAAGTTTCTTTAGGCTTAAGAGGAAAACAATTTTTTTCCTCATTCAGTAGTTCTTTCTAACTCTGATAACATTGAGATTTATTATTAAACAGATTTGTTACTCTCCAGGAATTACTAACGGCTAAATTTTGTGTATAGTGACTTCTATTGAGGCAAGAGACTTATTATGTATATACATATATGAATTTTTAATTTTAGAAATTGTTCCAACTTGAGCTTTCTTGATGTGTCTGTTTCTTCTTGCAGCGTATAGCTGGCATTACAGCCATGTTACAGCAGTCCCTGAAAGGTCTTCTGTTAGAAGGCCTGCAGACTTCCAATGTCGACATAATACGACACTGCTTGTGGACTTACGCAACCATCGACAAGACGCGGGATGCGGAGGCATTAGTGGGTCAAGTCCTAGTGAAACCATATATAGACGAGGTATGTGCACCTCACAGCCTTCATTCAGCAAACTTTTATAGAGCATACTACTATATTTTAGACTTCCTGTTGTGGTGCTGTGGACTGTGAACCACAAGGTTGGTGGTTCAAACCCACCAGCTGCTCCTAGGAAACCCTGTGCAGCATCACTACAGATCGGAACCGATGCCGCAGCTCTTAACCACGACATAGTATGTCTTAGATATTTTACTGGGCTAAGTATGTACATTATGACGTCCTGGTGGGGCACTGCAGGATCAGGCACTAGACCACAAGGTTGGTTTGAACTGCAAAATCAATAGTTCAAACCCACCAGTTGCTTCTCAGAAACCCTATACAGGGTCACTGTGAGTCGGAATCGACTCAGTGGCACTTAACAACAACAACATGTACATTATGCCTAAGTAGTTGTTTTTAAAAAGTCCTAGACTACTTATCTATGAGTCTCAGTGGAGTGTGTGCACAAAGAATTCTGTGAATATAGCAAAGTGTATTGGGACAGAAGCCAGTGGTATACCAAAAGTCTAGGTGATATTTAAGATCTTGAAAAATATGGAGTTTGCCAGGGGGTTAAATATTCAAAGATGAAAGACTTTAATAAATGAAATGACGAATACTACCTTAATTCTGAATGTGACAGCCAGAATCTAGGTTGTGCCATATGCAATTGCCGATGTTTGAGCATCTCTGGCATACACTAGTGACAGCTCTGTCAAGGTCACACTGACAGCAGTGACAGAGCCACTGAGACTGTTGTTTCTAGTCAGTCCGTTCAAAACTGATAATCAGCATGACTTCTTAATAACAGTTTATGTTTTTTTTTAGGAGAAAATTGAATCCCACTGATAAAAATGAAAACAGGGATTAATGTTAATAATTCTGTCAGCTTTATTAGGGTTACTAAGAATAAATGACCTTGCTACACTATGGGTAGAGCTGGTCAGCTGGGCTGAATGAAATAAGTCAATCAGAAAAGGGTCAGCATTGTAAGACATTACTTATTAGTGGTTACCAGGAAGGGAAAGAAAAGGGGTGGTTATTGATGATGGAAATTGTTGACTAAGGGTAGGGCTGACCAGCTGTTAAACTGCTGTCAGTAAGTTGTATACCCGGAAAAAGTTGTATGATAGATATATTTACAGCAGTGACTTAAAAAAAAAAAAAATGCTGAGTCTGCTTAGGTGCAACCAGAAACCTCCTGGGATTTGGTTGGTTTCTTGATGTGGGGATGTAGGGTCGTATTTTCCTGGGACATCCCAGTTAATTAGGGTCAGAATGTGTTTAGTGCTTCTGTTCTGCCTCTTAATTTGATGCATAGTTGCTGGAGTCTTCAAAGTTTGCAAGCCATCCAAGGCACAATAGTTGGTTTCTGTTCCCCTGTAGTACCATGGGAAGAAGGGCTGTCAGGAGGAGGCAAGACTGTGTAGTTGATCAGCTCCATGAACAACTGTCTCCTTTTTCATGAGACCAGAACTAGATAATGCTTGACTACTGTTACTGAGCAAAGAGTCTGTGCAAGAATTCTGATCAAAAGGGGGTAATCAAAATAAATAAAAATACTCCTCCACCCCTCCAAAAAAGATGTACCTGTCAATTCCGTCTTCTTGTATCTGTTACAGTTTGTAGCTGTCTCAATCAGGGTGAAAAAGACAATTATGCTATTATATATTCCTAAGTGGTTTTGTATACACCTCCCCACCCCACCCCCCAAAAAAAACAACACAGGGAATAGAAGCAAATACTGTTGAATGATGATGCACAGAGGAGATTGCAATCATTGCATTGAAACTATGGTATAAAACCAATGTTCTCTTATGTAAATTGTCACTCAGTTCACAATAAAAACTTTTAAAAAAAAGAAAATTGTGCACTTTATAAATACGTGCAAATATTTTGTTACTAAGTTATGCCTTTCCCTCCACTCCACTGGACTGAATCTAGAGTGCTAAATTAAAGAATATTTGATGTTTAAGTGGCATATTAAATAATCCATGTAATTAGGTGCCATCAAGTCAGTTCTGATTCATAACAACTCTGTATAAAGTTTCTGAGGCGCAGCTGGTAGGTTTGAACCACCTACCTTGCAGTTAGCAGTTCGTGGCCACATTTCATTTAAACTTGTGTGCTTATCATCTTGTGATATACCCTTTTGTCTATCAGCCTTATCACACACACAAAAATAAATAAATAAATAAAAAAAAGAAGAAATGTATTTTCTTCCATCTTTTTCCTTTTTAAGCTATCCCCTAATATGCATGAGGAAAGAAGAAAAGGTGAAGGTAGAGACAGTCATGAGTTCTTGCATGTGAAATCATGTGTTTAATTAGAATCTTTTATTTCCATTCAGGAGGAATGCAGATGAGTCTGGTTCATCAACTTCTGACTCTGTCATCTAGCCTGTTTCTACTCCAAGATCAAAACTGTGCCTTGTAATTCTAGGAACTAGTTACTAGTGGTGGTAGTATGCTGTGGAGTCAGTTCTGACTCAGATCGACCCTGTACAGGATTTCCGAGGCGTAATTCTTTACAGGAGCAGAAAGCCTCATCTTTCTCCTGTGAAACGGCTGGTAGTTTCAAACTGCTGACCTTTGGGTTAGCAGCCTGACTCATAACCACTACGCTACCAGAGCTCCTTAGTTATGATTGTAGTTTACTATTTACCTTGCTGCTCTAGAAAACTTGCCATTTTGGCAGGGGAGGAGCATGAGGAAGAAGATTTTCGTTCTTTTCTCTAGTGTATACTAGTATAGTTCATACTTCTCCTAAAGTGTGTAAAAACTGATATTCCTTTTCATAGGTGATTATAGAACCGTTTGTTCAGTCTCATCCAAATGGCCTTCAGATCATATATGATAAACTTCTGGATTTTGTTCCTCATCATTGCCGCCTCCTTCGAGAAGTCACAGGAGGAACCATCTCAAGGTAATATAATCCACTCTGCTGAGAATCCGGACTCCTGGCATGGTGCTATAGGGTCAGCACACTGGACTGCATACCACAAGTTCAGGAGTTCCCACCCACCAACTGCTCCTTGGGAACCCTAGACATGTTCACTGTGAGTCAGAACCGACTTGACAGACTTCACAACAACAGTGCTTAGAGCCTACGTTTGTGTTGATGATTACAGCTGCGCACATAACGGCGCTGGAGAGCACGCTGCAATGTACCAGGTCCCTGTGTTCCTTCCCACTGAGAGCTAACACAGTGCTACAGCCCATTTTATAGAGGAGGAAACTGAAAGGCATGATACTAAGATTGAATCCAACGCCCTTACTGGTGGGTTCTGTACACTTTTTGCTAAATCAGGTTTGAAAATCAAAATTCTTTTCTTTATATTATTCTAATGTCATAGTATAAATTCAGTTTAACGAATTTTGTGATAATGGTGATTAAAGTCTTCTCCAATATTTTCTCTTGCTTTTATTCCATTTCTTTGAGTTCCCATTAACCTCTCACCATTGCCATTGCCCCAACCCAGGCCTTTAGTGCTTTCTTCCGGAACAGTAAGATCTTTCTTGTTCACCCAGCTCCCTGTCTCTTCCCTCTCCAGTCCATTCTGCATATAATCACATTTATCCAGAATTTTAAGATTCATAGACTCTGCTTTTTCAAGAAATCTTGAGCAGCTTCTTATTGCTTGTAGATGAAAAGCTAGATGTTTTGATGTAGCATCTAAGACCCTTCATAATCTGCTAAAAATATCTCCATTCTAGAATGTTCACGCTGTAATATTTTGTGCTTAAAGATATAAAGTCCCCCTTGTCATTTCCAAACACACCTTGTCCTTTTGTGTTTTCCTTACTGTCGTTCGTGGCCCTTCTTTACTCCTTTTCCCTTCATGTTGACCTGCCACTTCACAAGAAGCTTCAGCTCAAATACCGCTTCTTTCAAGAGACACCATACTTAATCCTCATACTATGTCTACATTTCATTGTATGTTCCTTTGCTTCTGTAGAGGAATCATTTCTCTTTTATAATACAGTCACCACTTTCATAATCTACTCTCTTTGTCCCCACCTCCTGGAATTGTCTTAGAGATTTTTGGTTTTATTAAGTGCCATTGAGTTGGTTTCCAAGGAGTCATTGGTGAGTTTAAACTGCCAATCCAGTGGTCCGGTGCATTATCCTGCAGCGCCACACCAGGGCTTCATATCTTATAGATAACAAGAACCTAATCAATGGTTGTAAAAGGAAAAAAATTACTTTATTTTTGGTGATAGAAAGTCAAGGAGACGGGGCTTGATGGCAGTAGGGTGGAGGTACAGTGAGGTTCGCTGTAAGCCATACTACAGAATACCAGGTAAAACGGATCCAGAGCAGAGCTCCAAAGCTCAGAACCACAGAGCTAGGAATATTTTAAAAGTTTGAAGGCTTATAGCTACTGGAACTTGAAGCCGAAGTAAGAAATCACGTACTTCTGAATCCGCCGGGCTCAGATGCCTGGAGCCAACATCTTGGGCAAGACCAAACAGCAAGACCAAGCAGGGGAGCAGACACACCATGGAAAAATGCCGCGGGAACCTTGGAGCAAAGGTTGACAATACACTTTGTCAGTTTTGCTTTGTTCTGATTTTCTTTTTTTTTTTATATCTGGTCATTGGCATGACCACTGTTTGTGCACCTCCATTCTGGTGACTAGAGGGGGAGCCTGAGCAAGTGGACACCCCCCCACCCTCACCACTGTCTTCTGCCACGCATGCGCACAGATACTCAACCGAAGAGCAGGCCCTGAACGGTTTTTTTGTTTGTTTGTTTTTTAATACAGGAAAGGGCAGGACAGGGCTGTAAAGAGGGAAAGAGTTTTAAAACAAAACAAGCCAAAAATTAAATTAAAGTCTGAGGTATAGAATAAAAACCAACACTGGCATCTTGAAATCTCTCAGTCAGCTTTGAAAGCAAGAAACTGAAGAGAGGACATTAAAGTCATACTCATATTAGGCTACAGATTTTTGTTTCTTTTTCCATCTCTCCCTACTCTCCCTTTTCTGTGATTATAGACTGCAGAATTCAGTCTAGTTTTTGTGGTTGCTGTTGTTTGGTTTTGTCTTTTTTTTTTCCTCTTGGTTTTTTTTTTTTTTGCTGGTGCAGTTTTGCTGTTTTATGCTCCCCCTTGTACCTTTGGAGGGCTCTTTCTCTCCATATATTACACAAGAAGAGTCAGCAACTGCTGCCATATAGCCAAGCTACAATCACACTCTACAAAACACCAAAACCCAGGCAAGAACCAATACCAACTGCCTTACACCAGGGAAATAGACAGCACCTGTGAAAGTTACTCTGAGTTATGTAATAAGAAGAGTGAAAAGGGAAGCCCACATCCTGATCACATCTTCCTGGAAGCAATCAGAAAGCATAAAAAAATATCAAAACACATACTCAGTTGAGTTTTAAGGCCACAGATAAACACTAAACATGTCCAAGAAGCAAAAGCAGATGGCCATATCAGCACATGTCCAGAAACAAGATAAAATATCTGAGACAAATGACCTAGAGGTAGGCCTGGACTCCATTCTGGAAGAAGGGCAAGCCTTGGAAATGCCTGAGAAGGAATTCAGAGAAATAATTATAAAATGTTTCAAAACACTTTACAATGGAGTTCAGAAAAATAAGGAAGAAGTCAGGAAAGTGCTGCAGGAACAATCAAATAAGATAGATACAGCATTGGAAACAATTCAAGACCTACAGAAAGAGGTCCAAACAATCAATAACAGAATATCAGAAATAGACAATACTCTGAAAAGGCAAAGGAGTAGAATAGACGAGATGGAAGGCAGAACCAGTGAACTGGAAGACAAATCTCTCAATACCACTAGATAGAAGAGCAAACACAAAAAAGGATTAAAAAATCTGAAGATGCTGTAAGATTCATGTTGGACAACATGAAGAGGAATAGCTTAACAATTATTGGCATTCCAGAACAAGAAGAATCACACAAGTCCACAGAGCAAATACTTAAAGAACTGCTAGAAGAAAATATCTCTTAATATCCTGAAAAGTGAAAAGATAAACATTCAAGAAGCTCAACGAACCCCAGGAAGGATAGACTCCAAAAGAAAATCACCAAGACATACCATAATCAAGCTCTCCAAAAATCAAAGATAAGGAGAAACTTCTGAAAGCAGCCAGGGAAAACAGAAGTGTCATATACAAAGGCAAGCAAGTCAGATTTAAGCTCGGATCTCTCAGCAGAAACCATGCAGGCCAGAAGGCAATGGGGAGACATGTATAAAACCCTGAAAGAAAAAAAAAAATGCCAACAAAGAATGCTTTATCCAGCAAAGCTATCAGTCAAATATGACAGTGTAATCAAAACATTCCAGGATAAACAGAAGCTAAGGGATTTTGCCAAAGCCAACCCTGCACTACAAAGCATCCTAAAGGGAGTTCTATGGACTAAGAATCAACAAGAACAGACAACAACCAGAGATTGACGTGCGTGGCAGCACCTCCCAGCATTAAGTCGACAGAAGGAAGAATCGATACTAGAACAAAACTATAAGAACAAACTCAGAGAATCTGGGAGGTCAGTCTATGATCAAAACAAGTACAATGTAAAAGAAGGTAAACACATAGGAACAGAGATCCAGATGGTGAGAAGGTCAGGTAGATTACAGGGTAAAATAGACTATACTAAATGGAGAGAAAAGTTTATGGACTATGAGGTAACCTCAAAGAAAATTAACACTTCGCAACATACCAAGAGAATAAAAATCCAAGAGGAACATGGAAACATTAAAACTATGAGGAAACTCACAAGAAAGAACACAAAAAGCATGAACTCAACAAAGGACACACAGAACAAAGAAAGCAGCAACACCACACACACAAAAAAAACAATAGCAGCAATTAATCAATACCTATCGATAATTACACTGAATGTAAATTGATTAAATGCACCCATTAAGAGACGGAGAGTGGCAGAATGCATAAGAAAACAAGATCCTTCAATAATACTGTATATAAGAGACACATCTCACACACAGAGACAAAAACAGATTAAAAGTGAAAGGATGAAAAAAATATACCAAGCTAATTGCAATAAAAAACGAACAGGAGTGGCAGTACTAAACTCTGATAAAATAAACTTTAAGGCAAAAACCAGCATAATAGATAAAAATGGACAGTATGTCATGTTTAAAGGGACAATTGAACAAGATGACATAACCATAATAAATATCTATGCTCCCAGTGAAACAGCTCCAAAATATATAAAGCAAACTCTAATAGATTTGAAAGAAGAAATAGATGAATCTACAATAATAGTGGGTGATTTTAATACACTGCTTTCAAAAATGGATAGAAAAACCAGAAAGAAACTTGACAAAGACACAGAAGAACTAAACAACACAATAAGCCAAGTGGACCTCATAGTTGTGTACAGAGCATTCAACCCAAAGAATACTTTATCCACCAAAGCTATCAATCAAATACAACGGTGTAATCATATAATACACATTCTTTTCCAGTGCACATGGAACATTCTTCAGAATAGACAATGTTTTAGGCCACAAAACAAATCTCCATAAATTTACAAATATCAAAATACTACAAAGCATCTTCTCAGACCACAGTGCTATCAAATTAGAAGTCAACAATAATAGGAAGACTAAAGAAATAAAATCAAATACATGGAAGCTGAATAACACCCTGCTGAAAAGCAACTGGGTAGTAGAAGAAATCAAACATGAATTCACAAAGTTCCTAGAAACAAATGAGAATGAAAACACAACATACCAAAATCTTTGGGACACGGTAAAAGTGGTTCTGAGAGGACAATTTATTGCAATAAATGCACACATCCAAAAAGAAGAAAGAACCAAAATTAACATATTAACATAACATCTACAACAATTAGAAACAGACCAACAGAGGGAACCTACAGCCACCAAAAGAAAAGAAATAATAAAAGATTAGAGCAGAAATAAATGAGATAGAAAACAGAAAAACTATAGAAAGAAACAACAGGACAAGAAGCTGGTTCTTTGAAAGGATTAACGAAATTGATAGACCATTGGCAAACCTAACAAAAGAGAAGAGGGAGAAAGTCAATAAGGTGCTTATCTTTATGGTTTAAGAAATATACATGCATTTGGTCTCAAATTTTTCTTAAAAAATATCTTGAGTAAAATATAGGAATGTTGTTACTGTTATCAGCTGTGGAGTCGGTCCAACTCATAGCGACCCTGTACAGGGTTTCCGAGGTTGTAAATCTTTACAGGAGCAGAACGCCTCATCTTTCTCCCTTGAAACAGCTGATAGTTTCGAACTGCTGATCTTGTGGTTCGCGGCACGATTCATAACCACGTCCAGAGCTCAGGAATAAGAGAGGGCTTCAAAAAGTTAGTGGGAAAATACCATTATCTTTTTCTTGTGAATTGAGTGAAGGTTTACAGACAAGATTATCAGTTTTACTTTGAACAAATCTTACACTTTGTTTCATCTCAATGATTGCAGTCCCCTCCATGGAACAACAGTTATCCCACTTCCTCCCTGTGTTTCCTCTTTCCATCCATCCACCTTCCCATCCAGACTCAACTTTGTTCTTAGGCAAATGCTGCCCTTTTCATTTTGAATGATGGGCCATTCCATGGTGAGCATACCTTACTAGTATTGATGTCTTCCTATATACCTAGCTACTTCTTGACTGAAAATTGGGCCAGGTGAGCAAGTTGCTTTCCAGATCGGGGTGGTCAAGGGCCATAGTCTTAAGTTCCTCCAGTCTTTTTCTGACCAGTAGGTCCAGACATTTTATGATTTTGAATTTTGTTTCCCATTTTCTCACTCTATCCAAGAACTTCTAACATGGTCCCTTGCAAAGCATTTGGCTGCCTGGCACTACCACCTAGTCCTTCTGGTCTCAGACCATAGACACTGATGTTCACATGCTCCATTAGTCTGTTGGACTAACTGATTCCAAGCCTCTTCAGTTCTCATCACTCTTCGTTCTTCCTCACACGGAGAGGCCAACAGCAAAACCTTCATTGGCTCATAATGAGCTTTTAAAATCCCAGTCTCGACTCACCAGAGTAGGAGGGATAACATTGTCTTTGTGGACGGTGTCATGCCAATTAACCATGGTGTCGCCTGAGACTATAGTCCTGAACCCCAGGCCCAGCAACTCATTGCATTAAGATGTTTGATAATATCTAAGAAGTTTTCCTCATTTTACCTGCTGTATGCTCTACCACATACATAGTTGTGTGTGCAGCAAAGGTATATTGTTGTTAGCTGGCACTGAGTCGGTACCAACTCATAGCAACCCTATGCTCCACAGAATAAAACACTACCTGGTCCTGCACCAACCTTACAACTGTTGCTACATTTAAGCCTATTGCTGGTGCCACTGTGACAATCCAATTCGTTGGATGTCTTCCTCTTTTTCTCCTACCCTCCACTTCACCAAACATGGTATCCTTCTTCAGAGACTGGTCCCTCCTGGTAATATGTCTGAAGTGTGAGAGACGAAGTCTGGCCATCTGGCTTTCAGGGAGCACTCTGGCTGTACTTCTTCCAACACAGATTGGTTTGTTCTTTTGGCAGTCCATGGTACTTTTAATATTCTCCTCCCACAGTGTAATGCAAATGCATCAATTCTACGGTTTTCCGAATCGGGCTGCGAACCTTAAGTTCGAAACTACCAGCCGCTCCACGGGAGAAAGATGAGGCTTTCTACTCCGGTAAAGATTTACACCCTCAGAAACCCTGTACAGGGTCGCTATGGGTTGGAACCGACTCGATGGCACTTAACAACAACATTCAATTACACATGAGGTTATTGAAAATAGCATGGCTTGGGTCAGGCTCACCTTAGTCTTCAAGCTGACATCTTTACTCTTCAACACTTTAAAAAGGTCTTGTGCAGCAGATTTGCCTAACACAATATGTCAATTGATTTCTTGACTGCTGCTTCTATGAGTGTTGATGGTTGAGCTGAACCAAATGAAGTCTTTGGCAACTTCAATCTTTTCTCCATTGATAATGGATGTTGTTTATTGGTCTAGTGGTGAGGATTTTTGTGTCTTTACATTGAAAATGCAACCCATACCGAATATTGTGGTCTCTGATTTTCATCAGTAAGTATTTTTAAGTTATTTTCTCTTTCAGCAAGTAAGGTTGTATCATCTGCATATCACATATTGTTAATGACTCTTCCTCCAATCCTGATGCCATGTTTTTCTTCATATAATCCTGCTTCTCAGATTATGTGCTCAACATACAGATTGAATGAGTATGGTGAAAGAATATAACCCTGGCACACACCTTTCCTAATTTTAAACCATTCGGTGTTCCCTGGTTCTGTTTAAACAACTGCCTCTTGGTCTATGTACAGATTCCTCATGAGTACAGTTAAGTGTTCCAAGAATACTCATTCTCTGTAATGTTGTCCATAGTTTGTAATGATTCACACAATCAAAAGTCTTTGTGTAAACAGTACAGCACAGGGAAACATGTTTTTAGTATTCTCTGCTTTCAGCCAAGATCCATCTTGTATCAGCAATAATATCCCTCATTCCACATCCTCATCTGAATCTGACTTGAACCTCTGGAAGTTCTGTCAATTTATGATTGCAGCAGTTTTTAAATTATCTTTAGCAAAATTTTACTTGCATGAGATATTAATGATTATTGTCTAATGATTTCTGCATTCCGTTGGATCACCTCTCTTTGGAATGGGCACAAACATGGATCTCTTCCAGTCATTTGGCCAGATAGCTGTCTTCCAAGTTTCTTACAACAGATGAGTGAGTGCCTCCAATGCTGCAGTAGTTGATTGAAAGATTTCAATTTATATTCCATCAATTCCCAATACCTTGTTCTTTGCCAATGCACCTTAAACTTCTTCCTTCAGTATCATTGGCTCTTCATGATTTGCTACCTCTTGAAATGGTTGAACATTGACCATTTCTTTTTGGTACAGTGACTCTGTAATTCCTTCCATCTTCTTTTGATGCTTTTTGCATCATTCAGTATTTTGCGCATATAATCCTTCAATATTGCAAGTATATGCTTATATTTTTCCTTCAGTTCTGTCAACTTGAGAAATGCTGAGCATGTTCTTCCCTTTTGGTTTTCTTACTTCAGGTCTTTGCACATTTTATTATATTTGACCTTGTCTTCTCTAGCTGGCCTCTTAAATTTTCCATCCCACTCTTTTACTTCCTCACTTCTTCCATTTGCATAGCATCTCTATACTAGAAAACAAGTTTTGGCCCTTGTCAACAATTAGCTGACTATATGTGAATGGACTTACTTCTGGGTTCTATATTCTGTTCCACTGATCTATGTATCTTTGGTTGTACTAGGACCAGGCTGTTTTGACCACTGTGGCTGTGTAGTAGACTTTGAGATCAGAGAGTGAGAAAGCTCTAGCTTTGTTTTAGCATTTGCCCATGTTGTGTGAGTCCCAGTGTGGCTCTGTGGTTTAATGCTCTGGACCGCAAAGGCAGCTTGTATCACAAAGTTGGCTGTTCAAGCTAACCAGCGCTCCTTGGGAAACCCTATACAGACGTTGCTATGAGTTGGAAACAACTCGGCGGCACTTAACAACAAAAGCTGATGAGTTTGAACTGCAGACTTGAAGTTCAAATAGACCTAGCTATCCCGTGTTTAATCCTACAATGCCACACCAGAACATAGTAGTTTAAAATCCACACTTTGTTCTTCCTTTCCCCAGGTTCCTTATTGTTGTTGTTGTTAAAGTGTCACTGAGTAGGTTCCGACTTGTAGCAACCCTGTATGGGGTTTCCAAGGAGTGGCTGATAGCTTTTATTATGGTTTAAGTATCTAGTGAGCTCAAACCAAAATGACAGACCTTCATTTCTACCACCTTCCACCCTGATATGAATGGAAGGGAAGAAGAGGCAGCAGGCACAGAGGAATCGTGGTCAGTTTGTCGTACTGTGGTGGCTTGTGCGTTGCTGTGATTCTGGAAGTTATGCCACCGGTATTTTAAATACCAACAGGTTCACCCATGGTGGACAGGTTTGAGATGAGCTTCCAGACGAAGACAGACTAGGAAGAAGGAGTGACGAACTAATTCCGAATATTTAGTCACTGACAACACTGTCAGATATAGTGCCAGAAAATGAGCCCCTCAGGTTGGAAGGCACTCAAAATGCAACTGGGGAAGAGCTGCCTCCTCAAAGTAGAGTTGACTGTGATGATGTGAATGGAATAAAGCCCGTGGGAGAAAAGCCCACGAGACCTTCATTTGCTAATGGGACACAACTCCGTATGCAGAGAAACAGCTGTAAACATCCATTGAAAATCGGAACATGGAGTGTATGAAGTATGAATCTGGGACAATTGGAAGTTGCCAAAAATGAAATGGAAGGCATAAACATCAATATCTTAGGCGTTAGTGAGCTGAAATGGACTGGCATTGACCATTTTGAA
>NW_006408783.1:42043-67714 GCF_000296735.1 Chrysochloris asiatica
ATTTACTGATGAAACTGAAAGAGCACAGCCTTCGGTATGGATTACATCTCAATGTAAAGAAAACAAAAATCCTCACAAAAGATTGAAGTTGTCAAGGAGTTCATTTTTCTTGGATCAACTATCAACACTCACGCAAGCTACAGTCAAGAAATAAGATTTGCATTAGGCAAATCTGCCGCACAAGACCTTTTTAAAATGTTGAAAAGCAAAGATACCAGCTTGAGGACTAAGGTGCTCCTGACCCAAGCCATGGCATTTTCAATAACCTCATATGTATGCGAAAGCTGGACAGTGAGCAAGGAAGACCATAGAAGAATTGATGCTTTTGAGTTATAGAGTTGGAGGAGAATATTGAAAGTGCCATGGCCTGCCAAAAGAACCAATAGATCCGTTTTGGAAGAAGTACAGCCAGAGTGCTCCTTGGAGACCAGGATGGCCAAACTTCGTCTCTCATATTTTGGACATATTGTCAGGAAGGACCAGTTGCTGGAGAAGTATATCATGTTCAGTAAGTTGGAGGGTCAGAGAAAAAGAGGAAGACCCCCAACGAGATGGATTGGCTAAGTTGCAACATTGATGGACTCAAGCGTGGCAACAGTAGTGAGGTTGGCCCAGGATCAGGCAGTGTTTCGTTCTGCTGTGCATAAGGTCGCTATGAGTCGGTACCAACTCGATGGTACCCAACAACAACAACAAGAAGTATCTAGTGATATATGGAATTGGATCTGAGTGGCATCTTCTGTTCTCTTCTTGACCCTTCTTCTACCTACCCACACCAATAATTTCTCATCCGTACTTATTTGGAATGATAATAAAACTGCTTCATAGTGTTATGCCCAGAATTCGGGGTCCCCAAAGACCACCAAGGAGCCGACACCGATGCAAGTGCACAAGGGTTGTTTATTCAAGCTCGAGCTCGGACTCCACCCGCATCCGATGCAGCGGATTAGGGATGGAGCCCTGAACTCCCAGTTGGCAGGGTTTTTATAGAGTTTTCAAGCAAGCTCAGGGTTTTTTAGCTTTTCAATATTTGGATTGGTTGACATTTGGCAAAGTATGAGGTGTTACAGTTTAATTGGTCAGTACTGGTGGTCTTTGTTTTTAGGCTAGGATAAGGAAAACATCTGGCATCTGGCCTTGGGTTGTCCTGTCTGCACTTATCTAGTTCTTGCTGTTGCTAGGGGTGAAAGGATATTCTAAGGCAGCATGAGCTGATTTAGCACGTTCCTGGAACAGGAGGACGTGTTCAGGCTAATATATAGAATGGAGTCTTTTCCTTAGGTCCTACAACAGCAAAGCTTTGCTGATCATTTTTGTTAGCAGGAAAATGTCGAAAGCCTTTTTTGGTTTATCATAATAATTACATAAATGTGAAGTCCCAGTGTTGTTGTTATTCAATGCCACTGACTCGGTTCTGACACATAGCTACCACTGTATATAGGGTTTCTGAGAAGTGTGTGGTAGATTTGAACTGCCAACCTGCAGTTCAAGCCAACCTTGTGCTTTATTTTACATTGCCACCCCAGGACTCCAAAGTACCAATATAATATGACAGTTTGGCTACCAAATCTCCAGATTTGCTAAAATAAGACCATTAGAACATTATTTTAAAATATAGCACATTACTCAATATGTAGCTAAGTGAACAGATCAGAGGTGGTATTTGCAAAAAGATATTTCAGTTCAGTAGAAAGTTAAGGTGTCTTCCCTATTTACTTATTGGTTTAGTCATGATAACATAGCACTTATTCTATATTAGCCAGTATTCTAAGTGCTTTACAAATCTACATCCTTATAATGATCCCACGAGGTGTAGATATTGTTGTTAGTCCCATTGTAAAGATCAATAGACCAAAACACAGGGAAGCTAATTAACTTGACCAAAACACAAGATTTGAACCCAGGTAATCTGACTTTTATCCATTCTTTTATCTCTATGCTTCCTCTAATTAATAAGTCTTATTTGTTAATTAGAAATTTAAAATCCAGTGCTAAAATATTTAAACACGTTCAAAATTGATGTTAAGTGGTTTAGCACAAGATTTTACTTGAAATAGTCATAGAATTGAAAACTTAATGTGATTTTAGAGATAATGAAATAATTGCAAAGTAACAACATAATTTAAAAAGCTTTAAAGTCTAATGATGTCGAGATTGAATGCAAAGATTGTGTGTGTGTGTGTGTGTGGTATTAGAAAACTTCTTTTCAAGGCAGAATGTAAAGGTTTTATTGGAGAGGAACAAGATGTTTTTATATAGAAGAGTTCTGGACATCAGCTTGATCGACTGTGTGACAGATGCAAGAATCAGGGTTCAGGAACAAACTAATTGACAATAGTTTTTTTAAAGGTTAAAATAAGTTTCAGTTTAGGGAACCCAGAAGCATCACAAAGAACAAGTTACTCTTCTTACTAGAAGATGATGGTGTATTCGACTGAAATTTTGTTTTTCTCTTGCAGTGAAAAAGGCAAAACTGTTCCTGGATATGACTTTTTGGTGAATTCTGTCTGGCCAGAAATAGTACAAGGATTAGAAAAAAAATTGCCTTCACTTTTTAATCCTGGAAATCCTGATGCATTTCATGAGGTAACCTCCCCCAAATGTTTTAATTATTTAAATTATCAGCTTGAGACTTTCAAATAATCATGTTCTTTTATTTTCTGGTCTTAATTCTATGATTTATTAAAAATTTAAGTTGCTTTGTTATTTTATCTAAGTTGCAATCTCTAATACTTTAGAAATAATTTTAATTTTAGAATGTACATTGTAATTCAATCTAGATAGGATCTTCTTTAAACAAGTTAGACAGTCATGTACCTACCTAGTCACAATTATATTTAGAACAATTAGAAGCCTTTGCAATAGTTTCCTTTGAAAAATTAGGTTTGCATACTGTTACAATGATATGATTAAATGAAACTGTATAACTTTGAAGAAAAGCACAAAGATTTTATTTGGGTTTTTTCAAATGTAGTGTATAGCAGAAAATACCTGAAATCTGTTTACGTATGCTTTATTGGTGATACAAAGGCTTTCAACTGTGTGGATCAAGACAAGCTATAGAAAACATTGCAGAGACTGAGTATTCTGGAACTCTAATTGTACTCTTGAAGAACTTATACATGGACCAAGAGACAGTTATTTGAACAGAACAAGAGGGACACTAAATTCTTTAAAATCAGGAAAGGTGTACACCAGGGTTGTAGTCAATCTATACACTGAGTAATAATCCAAGAAGGTGAATTATAAATGGAGGAAGAACATGGCATCAGGATTGGAAGAAGACTCATTGACAACCTGTGATACGCAGATGAGACAGCCTTGCTTGCTGGAAGCGAAGAGAATTTAAAATACTGATAAAAGGCAAAGACCACAGCCTTCAGTATGGATTTTACCTCAATGTAAAGAAAATGAAAGTGCTCACTACTGGACCAATAAATAACATTATGATAAATGGAGAAAAGATTAAAGTTATCAAAAGACTTCATTTTGCTTGGATCCACTATTGACACTCATGGAAGCAGTTCTCCTTTTTAAAGTTTTGGAAGAGCAAAGATATCAGTTTGAGACTAAGATGCCCCTGACCTAAGCCATGGCATTTTCAATAACTTCATATGAATGAGGAAGCTGGACAGTGAAGAAGGAAGACCATAAGAGACATGATGCTTTTAAGTTATGGTGTTGGAGAAGAATATTGAAAGTACTGTAGACTGCTAGAAAAGCAAACAAATCTGTGTTGGAAGAAGTACAGCCAGAATGTTTCTTAGACTTGGTCTCTTACGCTTCAGACATATTATTGGGAGAGGAACAGCCCTTGGAGAAGGACACCATGCATGGTAAAGTAGAGGGTTAGCAATAAAGGGGAAGACCCCCTATGAAATAGAATGGGACAGACAGTCGCATCAGCAGTGGACTCAAGCTTCACAACAGTTGTAGGAATGGTGCAGGACTAGACAGCATTTCATTCTGTTGTGCATAGGATCCCTATGAGTAGGAACCAACTCAAAGGCACTGACTAACAACAAGAGCAACAACACTGTACACACTAATGATGGAAGACCAGAGGAGTTGTAGGTTGGCATTAAAAACAGGCAGAAAGACAGCAAAAGATCATTAAAAAGACAGGAAATGAAAAGTAGATCCAACTGTTATTATTCATTATTAGATGCTATCGAGTCAGTACTGACCCATAGTAACCTTATGCAGAACGAAACACGGCTCAATCCTGGGCCAACCTCACTACTGTTGCCACGCTTGAGTCCAACGATGCTGCCACTTGGCCAGTCCATTAGTTCTGCCTCTTTTTCTCTGACCCTTCAGCAGCTGATCCTTCCTGACAATATGGCCTCCAGGGAGCACTCTGGCTGCACTTCCTTCTTCCAAAACAGATCTATTGGTTCTTTTGGCAGCACATAGCACTTTCAATATTCTCCTCCAACACCATAACTCAAAAGCATCAATTCTTCTATGGTCTTCCTTATTCACTGTCCAGCTTTTGCATGCATGTAAGGTTATTGAAAATACCATGGCTTGGGTCAGGCTCACCTCAGTCCTCAAGCTGACATCTTTTCACTTCAACACTTTAAAAATATCTTGTGCAACAGATTTGCCTGATGCAGTAGGTCATTTGATTTCTTGACTGCTGCTTGCGTTGAGTGTTGATAGTTAATCCAAGAAGAATGAAATCCCTGACAACTTCAATCTGTTCTCCATTGATAAGAATGTTGTTTATTGGTCCAGTGGTGAGGATTTTTGTTTTCTTTACATTGAGATGTAATCCATACTGAAGGCTGTGCTCTTTCATCTTCATCAGTAAATATTTTAAGCTCTCTTCACTTTCAGCAAGCAAGGTTGTATCGTCTGCATATCATAGGTTGTTAAGGAGTCTTCCTTCAATCCTGATGCCACGTTTTTGTTCATATAACCCAGATTCTCAGATTATTTGCTCAGCATACAGGTTGAATAAGTATGGTAAAAGAATACAACCTTGTTGCACGCCTTTCTTAATTTTAAAGCATTCAGTGTTCCCATGTTCTTTTCGAGCAACTGCTGCTTGGTCCAGGTACAGATTTCTCATGAGCGCAGTTAAGTGTTCCGGAATACTCATACTTTGCAATGTTGTCCATAGCTTTTCATGAGCCACACAATTGAAAGCTTTTGTATAGTCAATAAAGCACAGGTAAAAACATCTTTCTGATAGTCTCTGCTTTCTGACTCGATGGCACCTAACAACAACAATGGCTAGTGATCGTGAATGTTTCTTCATATGTTTGTTGACTGCCCAGATCTCCTCCTTGGTGAAGTGTCTGTTCATGTCCTGTGCCCATTTTTTAATTGGGTTATTTGTCTTTTTCTTGTAGAGGTGTTGTAGTTTCTTATATATTTTAGAAATGAGTCCCTTGTCTGATGTGTCGTTGCAAAAGATTTTCTCCCATTCTGTGGGTTCCCTTTTTACTCTTCTGGTGAAGTCTTTTGATGCACGTAAGTTTTTAATTTTTAGTATGTTCCAGTCATCTATTTTGTCTACTTTTGTTTGTATAGTTTTCAGAATGTTTGGTAGTCTGTATATTCCCTGAATTAGAGCTCTCTCATTTTGCCCTATTTTTCATTGATGGCCTTCATAATTCTGGGATTCAGATTTGGGTCTTTAAACCATGCTGAGTTGGTTTTTGTATAAGGTGTGAGGTGAAGGTCTTGTTTCAATCTTTTGCATATTGCTTTCCAATTCTGCCAGTACCATCTGTTGAAGAGACTGTCCCCTCCCCATGCGATATATTTAGGCACTTTGTCCAAAATCAGTTGGTTGTATGTGTTAATTTCTGGATTCTCAATTCTGTTCCATTGTTCATTGTGTCTTTCATTGTATCTGTACCAAGATGTTTTGACCACTGTAGCCATGTAATAAATTTTGAAATCGGGGAGTGAGAGGTTTCCAACCTTACTCTTCTTAAGCAGTGCTTTGCTTATCCTGGGTCTCTTTCCTTTCCATATAAAGTTTGTAATTGTTTTTTTCCATCTCTTTGAAGAATGTTGTTGGAATCTGGATTGGGATTGCATTATATGTGTAAATTGCTTTGGGCAGTATTGACATTTTCACAATATTAAGTGTTCCTGTCCAGGAGCATGGTGCATTCTTTAATTTTTGTAGGTCTCTTTTGGTTTCTTGTAGTAGTGTTTAGTGTTTTTTAGTTTTCTTTGTATAGGTCCTTTGTATCTCTGATTACATTTACTCCCAGATATTTCATCCTTTGGGTGGCCACTGTAAATTGTATTGCTTTCATAATGTCCTTTTCAGCACTGTTGTTGGTAAAGAGGAATCCAACTGATTTTTGTATGTTGATCTTATACCCTGCCACTTCGATGAATCTTCCAATGAGGTCTACTAGCTTTTTTACTGAGTCTTTAGGTTTTTCTACATATAGGATCATATCGTCTGCAAATAGAGAGAGTTTTACTTCCTCTTTGCCAACATGGATGCCTTTACTTTCCCTGTCTAGCCGTATAGCTCTTGCTAAGACTTCCAACACAGTGTTGAATAGGAGTGGTGACAAAGGGCATCCTTGTCTCGTTCCTGTTTGCAGTGGGAAGGCTTTTCAGTTTCTCTCTATTGAGAGTAATGTACGCTGTTGGTTTTGTGTATATGCTCTTGATTATGTTAAGGAAGCTGCAAGCCACCACATAATATGGATAAACCTTGTGGTCATTATGCTGAGTTAAATTAGTCAATCGCAAAAGGAGAAATACTGTATAAGACCATTGTTATAGAAGACTAAGAAAAAGAACCCACCCAAAAGGGGAGCAGACTATATATAATTGCTGATCCCCAGGATATATGGGATGAGAGGAGGGGAGGGAGAGAGGGAAGGAGAGAGCACAGGGTAGGGAATAGACAGAAAAGGTTGGATGCTGGGGTGCGGGTGGGGCTGGAAATACATAAGAAAAGGGAGGGGAATAGAAGAACAAGGTGGATGGGAGAACAGTTAGGCAGGTTCACATGAGCTAAGTGGGACAGAGGTAAATGATGATGTATACACAACCTTGGAATAACAGGGCTTCAGGATGCAGAGATTGAGGTATGGTTTGAAAGGATAAAAGAGGGGAATAGTATTAAGATGCTTGGCTGTCTTTGAATCTTGGTTTCCCTTCCCTACCATTGGGGGCCGGGGGAAGGAATAGCCAGAAACATCACAATAGAAAGCTTGTAAGCCGGTCTTCAGCATGTAATTGATTGGAATACCTTAAAGGGGGCTAGAAATTGTCCAGTGAAAGAGACCTCCTATGGAGCTTGTGCATTGCATAAGACCATAGGTGGAAACCAGAATCCCATCCAGAATTGTCTGAGGTGGGAAATTTCCATTGGAAAGGACAAGTAGACCAGCCTGGAGCGGCTAGAAGAACAGAAGATACTTCGTGAAGAAAGACCAGCAGGAAAAATTAGAAACAATAATGGCAGTATGCTTGATTACTACAAGAACAGACGGCTCTCGCCCAGGAGCCATCAAGGCAAGTGGTCGGGTCCCCTCAGAGCCAACTCCCTTCCAAGATTAAGACTCAAGGGGAATACACAAACAGGCATATGGTCTGGTTGGTGACTACGTTGGTCACCGATAAGGAGAAGAGGGGGAAAAAACAGCAATGAAGTTGGGATCTAAGTCCAACTATATTCAATAGACTCCTGTGAACCTCAGTGGAGACCTGGATGGCCAGCAGTTACAGCAAGACCCGGGGACTCCTAGGCCCAGAGGCAGTGACGTGGCCACAGAGAACCAGAATGGAGAATGAAGCGTCCAGCTGATATGAAGTGAGGGGAGTTGCACAAAAACACCCATACTTGCAGATAGTACGCACTTGTCCTGGCTTCAATGGCTGGATGATCAGAACTTGACTAGAGGTAGAAAGAAGAGGGGAGGGGTAAAAAAAAGAGTAATCCACTACAATTTTATGAACATTACCTATACGTATGGATATAGTAGCTCAAAATAGGGAATAAATCTTTACAGCAAGGATCACTCCCATCCCCTCGGTACACAGGGTTGACAGGGATGGGCTACTTAAACTTTGGTTACCCAAAATTGGGGGGTGGAGGGAACTATAAAGGCAAGAAGTGACTGGCTTATAAACTTTTAAGAGAGAGCCTAGTTCCAGACGGGGCAGGGGTAGGTAGAACCCATACTGAATGATTTCCAATCTGCTTGGACCGGGCTGGCGAAAGGAAATAGGGAAAAGACTCTTGTGGTACAATGGTGAATAACTGCCATCAGGACTGACTGTGAGGGTCGGAAAGTAGAGGTAGATGTTTTTTGACAAAAGGAGCCCAGGAGCAGCGGTCCCTGGGACCATCAAGTGAGAAGAGCAGAGAGCATGACCCTACCCATAGAGGCAGTGACGCCAGGCATAGAGACAGAGATGATGACATCCAAGACAGATGGAGTGGCTGAGGAAACTGGATTCAGGGAATTAAAAGGGCTGTGTGCTGACAGCCGGGGGGCAGGCCTGTGGGGTACATCCTTTGGGTATTTGATGATGGTTGGAGGGGATTGTAATCAATGCAATGAAACGAAATAAGATAGGATAAATGTAAAATTGATGTTCTCCCATGTAAATGCACATAAGTCACAATAAAGACTTTAAAAAAATCAGATAGGATACTATAATCTATAATTGCAGAAAAGGAAGAGGAGAGAGAGAAGAAGAAAAAAAGAAAAGAGAAGAAAAATTCTGTAGCCTAATATGAGTATGACTTTATTGTTCTCTTTCAGCTTCTTGCCTTCAAGGCCTTCTGATGAATTTCAAGATGCCACTGTTTGTTGTTATGTTGTACCTCAGGATTTAGTTTTGGGCCTGTTTTGTTTTTAAACTCTCTCCCTCTTCACTCCCCCTATTCTGGCCTTTTCCCTATTAATAAACAGTTCTGGGTCGGCTGTGACTGTTTTAAGCGGCCTGCTTGTAGCATAGTGGTTGTGAATTGGGCCGCTAACCCCAAGGCCAGCAGCTCGAAACCACCCACTGTTCCACGGGAAAAATACTAGACCCTCTGCTCCCACAAATATTCACAGCCTCAGAAACCCTGTACCAGGTTACTATGAGTCGGAACTGACCCCATTTCACCCAAAGAGCAAGAAGGCAAGTCTCTCTAAATGCTGAGAGGGTCTGTGCATATGCATGGTGGAAAAATCCTCCAGTGGTGGGGGCAGGGGGTGTCTACTCGCTCAGGCACCACCCCCTCTAGTCACCAGAATGGAGGTGTGCAGACCGCAATGAACAGATAACAACAAAAAAAGAAAAATCAGAACCAAACCAAACCAAACAGAGAATATTGTCACCTTTGCTCGGAGGTTCCCATGGTCATTAATTCCTAGCGGGTCTGTTCTCGCCCACTTGGTCTTGCCATTTGATCTCTCCCAAGTTGTTGGCTCTGGGCGCTGAGCCCAGCAGATTCTAAAGTACTAGGGTCCTACTTCCACTACAAGTTCCACTATCTAAAAGCCTTCAAACTTTTAAAATATTCCTACTTATGTGGCTCAGTTTTGGAGCTCTCCCCTGAACCCGCTTCGTCGGGTGTTCTGTGGTATTGCTGACTGAGATCTTCACTGCACCTCTACCCTATCCACCAGCAAGCCTCACCTCTCTGTAATCAGATGTTTGTTTGTTTGTTTACTTTTTATTGTGAATTGAGTGAAGGTTTACAGAGCAAATCATCAATTTTACGTTCAACAAATCATATACTGTGCTTCATTACAATGATTGCAATACCCTCCATTTACCCTCTATTTACCTCTATTCACTTTAACTACTGCATTCCTTCCTGTCTTGTGCTACCTTCATCTGTCCTCTGCCAGCATCCCTCTTGTTGTATATTGCCTGCGCTGTCTCCCGTGTTAATATATCTACCCTCTAACTCATGAATAGTTTCCCTCCCTGCCCCAACCATCCTAGAATGTTTCTTTTATCAAGAAAATCTTTTCTTCACTTTTTTACAACAGTGGTCTCATACGTATTTATCCTTTTGTGATTGATTAATTTTACTTAGCATATAATGTCCTCCAGATTCATCCATGTTGTGAGGTGTTTTGCAGTTTCATTGTTATTATTTAACATTATGTTGTTGTTAAGTGCCTTTGAGTCAGTTCAGACTCAGAGCAAACTTGAATAGGATTCCCAAGGAGTTGCTGGTGAGTTTGAACCACTGACCTTGCAGTTCAAACTGACTCTGTAGTCTAATGCTTTATTCCACAAAGCCTCACCAAGACTCCATTGTGTGTGTGTACCAGTTTGTTTAACCATTCCTCTGTTGATGGGCATTTAGGCTGTCTCTTGTAGACAGTATTTTGAAGGTTCTTCTTTTCTTATAAATTCTGCTACTCTTTGTTTCTTGACTGGTGCATGTAATCCATTACATGCATTCTGATTATCCATGGGTGTGAACTGATTGCTGTCAGTTTGCTATATGTATGTTTTGTGGTGCTGCTAGCTTCTTCCACATAATTTTCTCAGCTGAGTTCATCTTGTTTATGGGTTTTCTTTGCATTCCTGTTGTGTTAATGTTTACTAAATCTTTGTGGTTTTTCTTTTTTATATTTTGATGTGAGGCTATAATGATTTTCTTCAGTTGCCCTATAATTTATAAAGTTTTGTCCCATTGAGAACTGTTTGATTGATATTGAAATCTACTTGACTTCCTTGTCATTTGGATGTTCTGTATCTACTATAGTCACTCATTTTGTTCTGTAGTAGACCTCATTATAAATTGGCATCTCCAGTTCCCTGTTTTCAGTCTTGTAGGTTGTTAATCTCTTATTGTTGGTTCTTACTTCAGAAAACACCCATTTGTATTTTACTTGGCCAAAATTAGTCTGATTATTACAAATTCCTTTAATTTCTGCTTATTTGGAAATGTCCTAGTTTCACTGTTTTATTTGAGGGACAGCTTTACTGGGTATATGATTCTTGATTAGCAACTTTTTTCTTTCAGTTTTGTATGTATTAGCCCATTGCCTTCTTGCCTGCATGGTTGTTGCTGAGAAATCAGAGCTTAGTCTTACTGGTTCTCCTTTGTAGGTAACTTTTTGTTTTCCCTGATCTGCTCTCAGGATTTTTTCTTAGTCTGGTTTTGGAAAGTTTGATTGTGATATGTCTTAGTGATTTTCTTTTGGGGCCTGCCCTTTTTTGGGGGTTCATTCAACTTTTTGTATGCTTTATCTTCTCGTCTTTCATGATGTTAGGGAAGTTTTCATCCAACAACTCTTCATCAATTTTCACTATACTTTTTATTGTCTTTTCCTGTTCTGAAATTCCAATCCACCTGAAAGTTATTCTTCTTCATGGTTTCCCATATAACTCTTAGACTTTCTTCAGATTTCTTCTAACATATTAGTATTGAGAGATTTCTCTTCAAGTTCATAGATTGGTCCTCCATTGCTTTGAGTCTATTCCTTTGCCCTTTCAATATATTGCGCATTTCTGAAACTTTAGTATTAATCCTCTGGATTCCTAATTGCAGGTTTTGTATTGTTTCAAAGTTTGCATTTATTTTGTTTGTCTGTTCTTTTAGGTTTTCCTGAATTCTTCTAAAATTTTTCTATGTTCTTTCTTTCCTCGATCTTCCTGTCAGTTCATTGAAGGTGCCTAAATACCATTCTTTTGAATACTTTTTCAGTTGATTCCATTGCCTCTTCTCCCCCAGAAACATTTTCGGGCTCTGCATCTTGGTCCTTTAACACATTCTCTCCTGTTGTTTCATGTGAGCCAAACTGTCTGCTGTCTCTAGGACATGTCCTGGTGCTGTCCTGTTTATAGTGAATTGATGTTTGTCTGTTGCTGTATTCTTAGGCACTCACCAACAGTTTCCTGTGGGTATAGTTAGAGAATGGAAGCATGGATGCTGTTTTCCATTCAGTGTCCGTGCACCTCATTTTACGGTGAGTTTACTGTCTATTGTTGATCATATGGTAGTGGAGCTGGTACTGGCTCTTGCCCAGTGGGTGGAGCTGTATGCTTGTGGCTGGATTGTATGGACATGGTTGCAATGGGAGAAAGCATACACACACACACACACACACACACGCATATACGAAAACAAAAGAGAATAAACAAACAAGCAACCAACAATGAAGAGAAAATAATTAAGGAAAAAGAAATAAAAACAAGAAAAAAATAACTAAAAAAAGAAAAGGGACAGGTTGATGGAGCTGTAGAGGAGGAAAATAAAAGGAAGAAATTTAAGAAAAGAAAAGAAAAAAACAGAAGGAAAATGAACAGAGGAAAAGACTAGAGTCATAAAGAAAGATCAAAAGAGGGGAAAGATGGGAATGGGAAACAGAAGAGAAGGGAAAAAGGCATAGAGATAGAAAGGCCAAAATTCAAGGGACTGGAAAGAAAAGAAGAAAGAATAAACCAAGACACCAAAAAGGAAAAAACAAAAAACATTTGTTGCTGTTGGACCTGGAGAGAAGAAAACTCTGTGGGTCTTCTGACAGCTGAGGAGCTCACACGGTGGGTATGGGAAGGATGGAGTTCCTGTAGACCTAGGTGGAAACTATGCTCAGGGCACTCAGTCCAGAAGTCATTCATTGAGGCCCTCGATGGAGCTGTTTCAATGTTTGTTAGGAGCACAGGGAAGCTGGGGACAGAGTGTTTGGTGCACAAATGTGAATAATAGTGGTATTAACTGGTTCTTTTAAATTTATGGCTATTATCCTATCACAGACAGCAATGTACTTCAAGATAGAGCTTAAAATGTTGTTTTTAACATTGAACGCATCACCATTTCTCTTCAATTTGTGGTTTGGGCATGGTAAACCATATGATTGATTCACAGTGGCCAATACCAGTTCATTTCAGTTCACTGTTGCCTAGAATATGAGTGCTTATACATTCCATTTCACTTTGGACAGCTTCTAATTTCCTAGATTCATACTTTGTACATTCTATGTTCTGATTATTATATAGATATTTGTAGCTGTTTCTTCTCAATGCTGTGTGTATTTTAAGTACCAGCAGGATCACCCACAGTGGACAAGTTTCAGCTAACAGGTTTTACCCATGGTGGACAGGCTACAGACAAAGACAGACTAGGAAGAAGTAGAGACTCAGATGTGCATGTGAAAGGTAGACACTGAATAAGGAAGACCAGAGAATGCATTGGATTGTGCTGTTAGAGAAGAATATTGAAAAGTCCAAGGACTGCCAGAAGAACAAACAAATCTGTATTGGAACAAAACAGATTATTCCTTGGATGTGAGGAGGGCAATACGTCATCTCTTGTGCTTTAGACATACTGTCATCAGGAGAGAATAGTCTCTGGAGAAGGACATTATGCTTGGAAAACTGAAGAGTCAGTGAAAAAGAGGAAGACCCCAACAAGCTGGAGTGCCACAGTGACAGTAGCAATGCACTCAAACATAATAATTATGAGGATGGCACAGGACCGGCCAGTGTTTTGTTCTTTTGTGCACAGGGTTGCTGTGAGTCAGAACTGAGTTGATGGCACCTGTCAGCAATAACAGAGTAGTCCTGTAAGTTCAATCAAATAATGTCATTCTAAATGCATGACATACATAGTAGGTGCTATGTCAATGTTAGTTGCTTAATTCCTAGTCAATTTTCCCACTTCTCATTGATAAAATGTTGGGATTACTTACATGGTTTGAGATATATCAAAACTTAATTAAATTTTTTCTTTTTCTTTTTTTTGAGAGGCAGTGATGAATTATTATAGCACCCAGTCTGTAGTCTCTTCGAATTTCAGTGAACTGAGAGGTTAAGGGTGCCCTAGAATATGAGAACTGTCATTCTGTCATGTGAAGAGCACTGGATTTAGAATTCCTGGGTTTCAGAAGAGGCACCGCCACTGAAGTGGATATTGGGCATGTCTTATATCCACTTTGGTTCCTCGTGTATATGTAGGGGATGATGGAAGGAGGATCTCAGACCCTCTCAGCTGTGGAAACGACGATTCTTTGTGTTGACCTTCTTTTTCTTGATTGCGATTTGCAGTATGTGTTTCTGCTTCTGATTAGTTTGCTGATAATTAAAATTCTATTTGTTCTTATTTTAGAAATATACCATAAGTATGGATTTTGTGAGAAGATTTGAAGTGCAATGTGGATCCCAGGCCAGTGTGAAAAGATTAAGAGCACATCCTGCCTATCACAGTTTCAATAATAAGTGGAACTTGCCCATTTATTTTCAAATAAGGTCAGTAGTTTTTTTCCTCCCACCTTTACTTTTCTGAAGTAGAATTTGGATACCAGTTAAGGATGTTGCACCCAATTAACAGCTACTTCTCTGTAATAATTATAGTACCCCCTGGAAAACAGACGTTAAAGTGAAAATGTACAAGTAGTATCATGGTTGCCAAAGTTGTAGCTTATTTTTTTGTTACTGAGAGACCTCAGAGCACTAGACTTGGAGCAGGCTAGACTTCAAGCCCAGCTTCAAATCCACTTGTTTTGTGCCCATTCAGTTTGAAGATCATCCTCTTTAATAGAAAAAAGGAGGAGTTAATGTAGCTACTCTTTCTTTCTAATTTCCTGTCTCATCACCTGCCTCAAATAATGGCCCCATCCCACATCTGAAACACTTTTCTCTGAGTGGAAACACTTTTCTCTGAGTGGAGGTAAAGGTATGCAAAGAAGCATCACTTGAGTGTTTGGGGGTTTTTTGCAGCTAATTTCATCTATTAGTGTATAAGAATCCTAGTTTTTATTTTTCTACCTTTATAATCTTTGTGACATTTGTTCTTTCTACTCTAGAAAATGGTGATCTGTAGTAAAATCACAGATAATAAGATAATATCACTTACATGAGTCAATAAGAAGTTCTGTTGAGTGATTGGGAGATTTTTTTTAAATGCTGAACAATATGTGTTCTAACAGAAAAATAGATAATAATCATTTTGGCAGATTTTCTTGGATGAGGTGAGGCAATGGCTAGGTCGCCCATAAAAAGTCATCAACTAAAACATTGTAGTTGACTTTCTCTTTGAAGAATTAAAGGCTTTTTGTTTAAATTGCTGGATGCTTTCATTAATTATGATGTATTGAGGAAAAATTATAGAATATTTTTAGAATTAGACACCTTGATCATAATTACTTGGCATGATTGTAAATGTATGTAATCATCTTTTTTATAATGAAAGCACATTTTTCAGAATATAGTTATAAAATGCCCTTTCATATACGGTACTGTGTTTTATTGCTTAATTTTCCATCATCATGTAGTGTTTTTATTAGAAAATTAACGATTTGCAGGTAATATATTCTTAGACTGCATCAGAAATAATTGTTATATTATCACCAAGATAATCTAGGACAAGAAGCCCTTTAGATTTATGACTAAAATTTTTAGTAATGAACCAACATTTTACAGAAGAAGAGTCCAGTAGTGAAATAATATTTCAATTTTACCATTTGTTTTTATAGTTTAAGTTTGAGGTTAGATTACTTTGGTCTCTGATGCTAGCCCATCCCCCTCTCCTCTGCCTGTTACCTCCACAATCAGTAGTCCTTTTCCTCAGACCACATGATAACCTGCCAGGACACTTCCGGAATCTCCCAAATCTCCCTGTGTCCAGCCCCTTGCTCTGGCCTGGGCCAGCTGGATCCCCGTGAGGTCACCACACCGCCTGACCTCCACAGATTCTCATGACCGTTACTCTCAAATCTGTGAGGCAGGTCTGAAACTCAGCCAGTTCCCTGATGCTTTCGCCTTCACCATGTTTGAGACTTAAGTATTCAAAGGGCTTACTTGACTTTTCCTTATAAATTTTAAAAATGGTGTTTTATTTATGAATGTTTTCAAGGCCTGTTTTTTCATGTAACACAATTTCAGATGCTTCCTAGGACTGCTTGGTTAATTTTTAGCAGGTGTTGGATTACTCACCTAGAAGGGTGACAGAAGTCATGCAGACATGGTAGACCCAGAGTAGCATTGTCGTCTCATTCCCTTCAGGGTCAGCAGAGTAAACCGGAAAGATAGTGGGTGATGCTGGTTAGACATTTTCCTCAGGAGGAATATTGGTATCACGTTGTGCTCCTGGGTCTAACTAGATGCTAACACCCTACATCCCTCTTACCTGTTGGAGAAAGAGGCACTAGACCTGCTCCCTGCCCCGCCCCCGCCCCAACATTCCTGACATGCTGTGTATTCTGAGACCCCAGTGTCTCCATTTAATTTGCTCTTATGACATATTTGAAAGGTGGTTTAGGACTCTGTTTCTCATGAGGAAAAATAAATAAATACAAAGGTGACCAAGTAGGCTCAAATTGTAGTGAGACAGTCAGTGCCTGGAAAAAAAGAGTGTTAATTCTTATAATGCCAAAGACTTTTTAAATTTTTATTGAAATCTTTCTGGAATGTTATATGCTCCCAGAATGTTTACCTGTATGAGTGGGTTTCAGAAAGTTCTTGGGAAAATCGAATGAAAAGATAATGGAATTTCTTTCGAAGCTACCTCATGCATGCTGTATATGTTATATTTGAAGTATCCTTCTTTATTATACAGAATTTCTGTTATATGTAAAAGCAAAGTCTATAACCATTAGTTTTGCATAAGTCTTTTTGTATTATTGTATTGTAGACCTGTGATATTCATGAAGAGATACTTCTACAGATCATCTCCAAACCCAAATATAAGAGTTCAGAAATCTTTGTATTTAGGGCTCTGAATTGCTTTTAAAGGGCACATAGTATTATCCCAAAACAAAATGATCCATTAGACCAATTAATGTTTAGCACGTGTCAGAATTTACTGTTAGCAAAGAGACAAAAATTGCCCTGGAACAACCAGTATGAAAAGGGGAAAATTAAACAGTTGGGATACCTATGTAGGCAGCTAGTTTAAATATATATGTTGCCATTTATATTTATTGTTTCCTTTCCCTAAAACAAGTCATTGACGGGATGCTCTGAGATGCCAGGTGGTACAGGGTCAGTCAGAAAAACAATCACATCACAGAAGCAGTATGCAGGAAGTGACCCTCAGGGCCAAGTGATGTGAAGGGGAAGAAGACCAGGCAGTGAAGTCTAGTGCCAACAGACCCCTTGCAGTAATTGTCGTTGGGGTGCAAACAGCTGCTGGCTACTGTTTTCTCATTGTCCAGTACAGGGCATTTAGTAGTCTTTGATAGTAGTAGCATGTCAGCCAAGTGTTGGAGACTAGAGAAACCATCAACCAAACGAAACAGAGAAACAAAAGTTCTGCATTGGCTGGAATGATTTTAGCTGAGGGGAACTAGTCAGGAGTGACTTCTTTTTTTTTTTTTTTTTTTATTAAATGTTTTTATTTTGGATTGAGTGAAAGTTTACAGGGCACATCATCAGCTTCACATTCAACCATTCATATAGCTTGTTTCATTACATTGATTATTATCCCCTCCATATATCATCAGTTAACAGTGTTTCTCTCTATCCTCTTTAGCTTTTTTTTGGGGGGAGGGGGGGGTGAGAGGGTAGGGAGGAACTTGCCTTTTTGGAATTTAAAGTCTCGGCTTTTAGGAAAGGTTTTTACATTTGTCTGTGGATATCCAGGGCTCATGTATGAGATTACTAACAAGCATTACTGAATAATCAGATGAGGGACAGTTTGCTATGTCTACTAGGTGGCTAAAGTCTGATCCTCAGAGCCTATGGTTTGGATGGTCAACAACGCTTGGGCCCACAGGGTCTTGACCTCCTGACCGGGTCTGCACGGTCTGCATCAGATTCCCCCTTATTTATTGTTTGTTTAAGGGACGCTGCCTGTCTTAGGCGGTCAGTGCGAATTCCTCAGTCTTACCCATCAGGAGTGACTTCTTGATGGAGACTTGTGGGCAGTTTTCAGTTGAAAACCCTTGGGTTGTTTGTGATCCGGTAACAAACTGCAGGTAACAGAGCAAACCCCCTGTAGTAGTGGTACAGTCAGGATGTGCTATTACCTTCTCGGAAATAAAAAGAAGAGATGTCCTGCGCAAAGAGGTGTCCAGGGCTGGTAGGACATCTCTGAGAGTGCTGGGCTTGTCAATGAGAGCCTGGAGGCCCTTTTACTCATGAAGAAGTGTGGGATGGAGAGGGTGCTGCATCTAGCAGTCTGTCACAAACACTAATTCATGTCCTGGCTTTGTTTCAGATTCCGAGAAATAGCAGGAACCTTAGAAGCAGCGCTTACGGATGTACTGGAAGATGCTCCAGGTAACTTCCTGAAAGTGCTAAGTTGCAGGGTCTCAGCAAGCGAGTTAATTAAGTTCCTCACATCATTGGCGATCTTTGTCACCTGGGGGTACTTGTACCTTTCCTATCAGATAGTAAGTTGGAACTTACAATCAGTTTAACTTTTTTTTTTTTTTTTCAATAAAGCACCTTGCTTTAGACAGATGCTGTATGAAGCAGAATTTATTTTCAACCGTGAATATATAACGTGTCATGGTGCTATAGTCCACGAATACCTCAGTGTCCAGCCTTTCATGTTGTAAAATGTCTGCCATCTGGTTTCCTCAGGCCAAAACCGGTTAGTGTGGTCAAGAATAAGTATGCTCCTTCGTCTTCCTGCAGAATGATTCTCAGTCAGAGTTTGTGCTTGAGGCCCCCAGGCCCCATCGACCTGTCTTGGGACGTTGGACATGTAGCAGACTTGCCAGAACATGTTTGCATATTATCATAGCCATCTGTAGTTTTGCATCATGTTATATTCCTGGTAAACATTGGAATATCATGTGACTCTGTCTGTAGCCACATAGGTCTCTGTGTTCTGTGACTTCATTTCTATCTTTTGTGCAACTAAGTCAGCTGTCAGATCTGTACTGCACTATTTTAGCCGCAGAGTTAGTCTTCCTCTGTCTCTGCCAGAAATAGGCATAATTAATTGACTTCCTATATATAAATAGCAAGTATGCAGAGGTGGAGAAAGAGAAGAGTAGACAGCTGAAACAGGACAAGTTCAAAACAAAAGTCCTTTTCAAATGGCTGCCACTCCATCCGTGTATGAAATACTTCTTCGTACCCTTTCCTCCAAGTTGTTTCTAAATGCTAAAATTGTTTAATATTTATCCAAACATCTGGAAGATAGTTGCTGTTTCGTTAAGTGTGATTGAGTCAGTTCCTACTCATAGGGACTCTGTATAGGGTTTCCAAGGATTGGCTGGTGGGTTTGAACCACTGACCTTAGAGTTAGCAGTCTAGTGTTTATCCTGTATCACCACACCAGGAAATGGTAGCATGTAAAATGATTGCATTTAGTAAACGTTGGGCAGTGGTAGTTGACCATCCACATTGCTTCCACTGGCAGCTTTGCAAACCACCATATGATGTAATTCTGCAGAATACCACTTTCTAAACTCTTGAAGTATACATTGGAAGTATGAGATTATAGCACATCATTGACTTAACTTCACTGTGATTCCTTAAATGCACATTTTTTTTCTCCAGCTGGAAGTTCATATTGCCTTTTGGCTTCTTACATAACATGGAGCAGTCTTAGAAAGTGTTGGTCAGATGAGATGTTTCTGCCATTGCTGGTGCACCGCCTGTGGAAACTTACCCTTCAGATTTTAGCCCGTTACTCCATGTTTGTCAACGAGGTAAGGGCCAGCTGCATGCCTCATTAGTAGTTAAGACTGATAAGAATCAAAGACACTAAGCTAAATACTACAGTGAAAATTTAAAATGGTATGTTGTGGCCTGGGGGTTAATTCAGACTCAGTGGTGGGCTAACTTCTCAAGGTTGTTAGCCAGCTCTCTCTCTCTGTTTCATTTATAGTCTTTCACTCATTCGCTCTGGTAGTGTAGTGGTTACGAATCGGGCTGCGAGCCTTAAGGTCAGCGGTTCGAAACTACCAGCCGCTCCGCGGGAGAAAGATGAGGCTTTCTACTCCCGTAAAGATTTACACCCTCGGAAACCCTGTACAGGGTCGCTATGGGTCGGACCTGACTCGATGGCACTTAACAACAACAACAACAACAACTCATTCCTTTTAAAGGTCTTTATCATCACATATTCTCTGCTTTGTTGAAAAGCACCACACTTGACAAGCTTTTCAGCAGCCATCTTTTTGAGATCTATCTAAATTTAAATACTCATTTTCATAGCAATGAAATCATAATATAAATATTTAACATTTATAAATTAAAATAATCATACCATTATAAAGATAAAAAGTAGTAAAAATAACTTCTACTTCTTTTCAAAATATCCTACTTTGCCCTTTTTTAAGTAGTCCAGTATATGAGGAGGCTTCAAAAAATTCTTCCAAAAAAATTGCATTATTTTTTATTCCACTTTTCCATAAACTTTTTTCAAACCACAGGGAGTTTAATAAACAAAATTAACTTACTCTTGACAGTGGGCAGAGACTACTGCAGATAAAGGGAACCTTTCCAAAAATGATGATGATGTTATGTGTCCTCGAGTCCGTTCTGACTCATAACAACACTACAAACAACAGAGCGAGTGAGATTTGTATTTTTGCTAGCCAGAATTTCTTAAAATGTCTCTTATAAATTATTTTGACTTGAATTCAAATGTATTACATTTTGCATCACATTCTTTTCTTGAAGCTATGTGCTTTTCTTTGTTTGTTTGGTTTTTCCCCTTGTAACAACATGTTAAGCAAAGAAGTCTTGGTTGGTAATACAGTGAGCGTCAACTCCAAAGAGCAGCCTGCTATTTGCAAGTTGCAGTCTTACCATTCTTCTTTTGCTCATTTTAGTGGAAAATATTTGAGTTTTCCTTCTCTGGCACGTTTTCTCCTTCCACAGGTCCCTGTGTTCACAGGTTTTGCTGTATTATTTGAAGCAAAGAGAGATTGAGATTTTTTTAACGTTTGCTAATTCTAATTATAAATTTATTAATTAAATTTAGTAAATTGTTTACCCAATACATTTATTTTTTAAAGTCCATGGTATGCCACATATTAATTTTTCTTTGGTTTCAGGACCTACTTATTTTTCATTAGCCTTTTACTTTTGTGTATGTATATGTGTGTGTGTGTGCTAGTTTTTTTTTAAGATTATACTTTTTTAAAAACTGTCTATTGTGAATTGAGTGAAGGTTTACAGACAAGATCATCAGTTTTATATTCAACAAATCATACACTGGTTTCATCTCAATGATTGTAATCCCCTGCATGCAACAATTATCCCACTTTCTTCCTATGATTCCTGTTTCATTCTACCCACTTCCCATCCCTTCTCAACTTTTTCCATAGCTAAATGCTGCCTTTTTTATTTTGAATGAATGACCATTCCATTGTGAACATACCTTACTAGTGTTGTTGTCCCCCCGTATATACCTGTCTACTGCTTGAATGAAAATTGGACCACGTGGGTGAGTGCCTTTTCAGACTGAAGAGTAGTAGTCAAGGGCCATAGTTCCTCCAGTCTCTTTCTGACCAGTAAGCGTAGTATCTTTTTATAATTTTGAGTTTTGTTCCATATTTCCACCACGCTTTCTAGGACCTTCTAGTGTGGTCCCTTTCGGAGCAATTGGTAGTGGTAGCCAGGCACCATCTAGTTCTTTTGGTATCAGAGTCACGGAGACCGATATTCACATGTTTCATTACTTGGGCTAATTGATTCCAAGCATCTTCAGTTCTCATCAGTCTTCATCAGGAATGAATGTTGGAATTCATTACATGCTTTTTCTGTATCAATGGTTATGGTCGTGTGGCTCTTTTCCTGGATTTTATTTATGTGGTGGATTACATTGATTGTTAGTTTCTAATATTGAACTAAGGAGCTCTGGTAGTGTAGTGGTTATGAATCAGGCTGCAAACCTCAGGGACAGCAGTTGGAAATTACCAGCTGTTCCGCAGGAGAAAGATGGGGCTTTCTGTTCCCTTAAAGATTTACAGCCTTGGAAACCCTGTACAGGGTCACTGTGAGTCGGAACCGAATCCACAGCACATAACAACAACAAAAACAATATTGAACTATCCTATCATCTCTGGTATGAATCCCACTTTGTCATGAGGTATTATTTTTTTTTTATATGTTGTTGAAATTTTTTGGCTAGTATTTTGTTGAGAATTTGCATCTTTGTTTATGAGGGATACTATCTTTAAATTTCTTTTCTAGTGATGTTTTTGTCTGGTTTTGATATGAGGGTCATGGTTGCTTCATAAAATGTATTCGGGAATTTTCCATCCTTTTCTGTATTCTGGAATAGTCTGAGTAGAATTGGTGTCAGCTGTTCTCTTATGTTATTTGCATCTTCTCTTTCTGTTTTTTTGTTAAATTTGCCAATGGTTTGTCAATTTTATTAATCCTTTCAAAGAACCAACTTTTTTTTTTTTTTGATGTTTTATTGTGAATTATGTCATAATTTACATGGGAGAACATTAGTTTTACATTCATCCTATCGTATATCATTTCATTGCCATGGTTACAATCCCCTCCATGCATCATCAACCAACCAAAGGGTATACAATGCAAGCCTGCCCCAGGTTATCAGCACATAGCCCCTCTCCCTCTCTGTGTCTAAAGTACCCAACTGCACCATCTCTCCACGTCATCGTCTCTGCCTCCATCTCAGACATCACTGCTTCTCTGGGTAGGGTCCCGCTCTCCGCTCTTCTCCCTTGATGGTCCCAGGGACCTCCACTCCTAGACCGAAAGGTGAATCACTCCCCTCCTTGCTACAAAACATCTACCTTTACATTTCCAGCCCTCACAAGCAGTCCTGATAACAATTATTCTATTGTATCACAGCCCTGTCTAGACAGATTGTATACTACTCAGTGGAGATTCTACCTTCCTTCACGCCCTCTGAATCTAGGTTCCTTCTTGAAAGCTTGTAAGCCAGTCACTTCTTGCCTTTGTAGCCTCCCCATTTTGGGTAGCCAATGTCCAAGTTGCCCATCCCTGTGGGAATGATCCTTGCTGTAAGTATTTGTTCCCTCTTTTGAGCTACTGCATCTATAGGTATAGGTCAAAGTCATCAAGGTCAAATTCTATCCGAATACTCTTTTTTTCCTCTTCTTTCTTTTTCTGGTTGAGGTTTGATCATCCAGTCATTGAAGCCAGGTCAAGTGGGTATTATCTGCAAGTGTGGGTGTTCTTGTGCATATGTCCTCTCTTCTTATCAGCTGGACGCTTCACTCTCCACTCTAGTTCTCTGCGGCTATGTCACTGACTCTGGGGCCAAGAGTCCCCAGGTCTTGCCACACTGCTGGCCAACCAGGTATCCAGCTAGGTTCACAGAAGTCTGTTGAACATTGTAGGGCTTAGCTTGCTGCTTCATTGCTGTTTTTCCCTCACTTCCCCTTACCAGTGACGAGCGTGGTCACCAATCAGAGCGTGTATTCCCATTGAGTCTTAGTCTTGGAAGGGAGTTTACTCTGAGAGAACCTGACCACTTGCCTTGATGACTCCTAGGCGAGCAACTTGCTTATTCTTGTAGTAATCAGGCAGTCTATCTATATTGTTTTGTATTTTTCCTGTAGGTCTTTCTTTCAAGAAGTATCTTCTGTTCTAGCTGCTCCAGGCTGGTCTACTTGTCCTTTCAAGTGGAAATTTCCCATCTCTGAAGATCTGGATGTGGTTCAGTCTTCCACCTATAGTCTTATGTAATGCAGAGGCTCCGCAGGAAGCCTCCTTCACTGGGCACGTAGTAGCCCCATTTTAGGTATTCCAATCAGTTATAGGCAGAAGGCTTACAAGCTTTCTATGGTGATGTTTATAGCTATTCCTTTCTCTCCCCCTCCAGTGTCTATTTTATAATATAATGCAAGGAAAACCAAGATTCAGAAGACAGCCAAGCATCTTAACATTATTCCCCTCTTTTCCCCATTCCAACCATGTCTCAATCTCTGTATCCCAGAGCCCTGTTGTTCCAAGGTTGAGCATACATCATTATTTACCTCTGTCCCACTTAGCCCATGCAAACCTGCCTAATTGTTCTCCCATCTGCTTTGAAGAGCCAACTTCATGCCTTGTAAATTCTTTGTTGTTTTTCCGTTTCCTAATTCATTTATTTCTGTTCTCATCTTTTCTTCTGGTGACTGTAAACTTATTTTGCTGCTCTTTTTCTAGTTGTTGGAGATGTTTAGGTAAAGTGTTGGTAACATTCTTTGAGTTTGTGTTTGTTTATTGTTATGAATTGCCCTCTAAACACTGATTTTGCCGTGTCCCAATAGTTTTGGTATGTTTTCATTTTAATTTGATTTAAGGATTTTTTTTTTAATCTAAAGTTAAGTTGGGTTAAAGTTAAGTTGAGTATTATTCCATTTCCATGTATTTAATTTTTCCCCCTTGATTTTCCTAGTATAGATTTCTAATTTTATAGTACTGTGATCCGAAAAGAGCTTTGACATATTTCGATGTTTCAAAATTTATTGAGGCTTGCTTTGTAGCCTGACATATGGTCTCTTCTGGAGAATGTTCCATGTGCACTAGAAAAGAATGTGCATTGTGTTGTTGTGGGTTAGAGTGTTCTGTATAATTCTGTGAGCTCAGTTTGGTTTATTGTGTTTACTTCTGTGTTGAGTTTCTTTCTAATTGTTCTGTCCCTCATTGAAAGTGGTGTATTAATGTCTCCTACTATTATTGTAGTGAGCTCAGTGGTCCCATACTATGTCAGTGGTTTAAGCCCACCTGCCATTCCAGGGGGAAAAAAAGAGGCTTTCCGCTCCCGCAAATTTGTAAAGCCTTGGAAACCCTACACAGAGCCTCTGTGAGTCGGAACTGACTCGAAGGCACATAATAACAACAACAAAAACAATTTAATGTAGCATTGTCTGTTTCTTTCTTTAATTCTGTTAGAGTGTGATTTATGTATTTTGAAGTTGGTTTTCATTGAGAGAATAGATATTTATTATGATTATGTCATCTAGTTCAGTTGGCCCTTTTAATCAGTAGATAATGTTCTTTGTCTCTTATGCTGGTTTTTGCCTTAAAGTCCTATTTTATCAGAAATTAATATTGTCACTCCTGCTCGTTTTTTATTGTTGTTAGCCTGATATATTTTTTTTCCATTCTTTGATTTTTAATCTGATTTTTGGCTTTGTTTGTAAAGTGTGTCTCTTGCACAGTATGTTGAAGGATCCTGTTTTCTTATCCATTCTGCTACTTTCTATTAAATGCATCTTGACTGATGCAGTTAATCCAGTAACATCCCATGTATTTATCAGTAGGTCTGAATTTATCGCAGTCATTTTCCTGGATGCTTTTCTGTGGTGCTGCTGGTTTCTTTGTTCCACATAATTTTCTGGGCTGAATTCATTTTTGTGTGTGTGTTTTCTTGTCTATTTCTTGCTGCTGTTTCAGTGTTTCTAAATCTTCATGGTTTTCCCTTTTCTTGATTTGATGTGAAGGTGTGATAATTTTCTTGAGGTTACCTTGTAATTTATTAATTTCCCCCCAGTTTAAAGCTATAGTTTTATCCTGAAATCTACTTGACTTTCTCACCATTTGGAAATTCTATAACTATGCTTTTCCCTCTTTTTGCTTTCTATTTGTCATCACTATAACATGATATGTCTGATTCCCTATTTTCAGTCTTGTAGGTTTGTTTTACTTTGGATACTTCTATGTCTGGATTGAATTCTAGGTGGTGTTGCCATGTATGTCAATCTCAGGTTTTTGTCTGCTGTTATTGGTTCTCAGGCTGAAGGATTTCCTTTGGTATTTTTAATAAACTTTGCCTGGTTATTGCAAATTCCCTTAATTTATGTTTATCTGAAAATGTTACCATTTCACTGT
>NW_006408783.1:70429-83744 GCF_000296735.1 Chrysochloris asiatica
TGGATTTTCACTAAGAACAAATGAATGTAAGTCTTTCTCAACTTGAGACAGATCAGATGCCTTCGTTTGATTATTTTCCTTGGAAGTCTCTTCATTCAAAGTTAAGATGTCATCAGATTTTTTTTCTTGATTTATATTGTCATCATCAGATTTTTTTCTCTCTGGGACCATTTCTCTTGATATCATAAAGGACTCTTCTTCATCTTCATCCTCTTCTATGCAGTGCTTTCTTACCTTTTTCTAAAAAAAGATCATGCTTCAATTTCTTCTACTATAACTAAAGAAATTTCACTGGAAGTTTTGTGGCCATTTCTTTCTTCACCATCCTTGTCAGATCAGAGTCTTTTTACCTCATGCCGCTCAGCCTCATCAATATCTTCATCTGGATCTTTATTTTTTTAGGGCTGACCAAGGAACTTTGTGATTCAGATGTCAGAGAATCACTGTGGTTTTTGTCCTCATTTTGCCATAGGTTTCACTCTCTGCTGTCCATGTTCTCAGGCAAACAAACCATTTGTGGTCATGGGGTCTGACAAAGAAACCTTCGGTGCATTAAGTGGCCTGGGTGTTCCAGGCCCATTTATATTAGACCTCTCATTATAACGTGGTGAATTTCCAGGAAATGTAACACCATTCATTTGATTTAAACTTTAGGAATTTGATCTGAGGAAGGATAAACAAAGCTAGCCACCATCATATTTTTCAGCTCCTCTGATAAATTTGTCTATTCCTGTATACTTTCTCCATGGATCTGTTGAGCTGTTGAAGTAAACAGGATACCATTAAATCCAGTGACAATTTTCAGTATTCTTTCCATCATTTCATCAAAGGTAATATATTTGACAGTAGAGTTCCGAGGAGCTCTTGGTTCAGGAACTGAAGTTCTGAAATCATCCATCTCCAGTTTGAAAATAAAAGAGCCTTTAAATTGGGCCATTGTACCAGTGTTTCTCTTGTCTTGGCTACATGACTAAGAAATGGGTCCGGGACAGGACAGGCAAAATCCCTTCTTCTCCCTTTTCTCAAAGTCTTGCAGCGCCTCCTGCAGCCTCTCAATGTCCATGGCTTCCCAGGGTCCCTAGCAGCCTCTGCCTCCCACCTTAGGTCTTCCCAAGACCAGAACAACCCACCCTTCAGCTCCCACACTCCCCCATCCCTCCAACAGGTGACCAGGGCGAGTCACTAGAGGGAACTGGGGGGGTGTGAGACACAGTGACCAAGAGAACCAGCATCACCCCAAGCCACAGCCAACGGCCCTCCAACATGGCACCCGGCACATCACCACACATACACCCAGCACGTCGCCACTGTTCTCGCCTGTGTGGTGATAGTCTGTGGGGGTCTGTCCTGTCTAGAGTTCATTCAATTTCTTGACTGCTTCCCTTCTCATCTTTCATGATGTTAGGGAAATTGTGTTCCAACAACTCTTCAGCTGCCTTTTCTGTGCTTTTCTCCATTTCTTTCTGTTCTGTAAATCCTATCACCCGTAACTTATTCCTCTTCATGTTGTCCCACATGAATCTTAGACTTTCTCCAGATTTTTTCATTCTTTTTTCTAATTGTTCTTCTAGAATTGAGAGACTTACCTTCAAGCTTCCATTGATTCAGATCTACTCCTTTGTCCTCCTTTGTCCTTTCAATGTATTGTCTGCTTCTGAGATCTCAGTATTAATGTTCTCGATTTCTGTTTTCAGGTTCTGTATTGTCTCCAATTCCTCATCTCTTTTTTTTTTTTTTTTTATTGTTTCTAAAGTGTTTTCCTGAATTCTTCCTTCTTTTCCTCAACTTACTGTCAATCATTTGAAGATACCTAAATACCATTCTCTTTAAAGTAATTCTGATGCTGTTTTTTCCTCAAAAGCATTTTCTAGCTCTGCCTTGGTCACTTGTTTGAGCCACTCTGTCTTGTTTCTTCATATGAACAGAAACTGTCTGTTGCTTTCAAGACACTGTGGTATTGCATTTGTATTAAGCTGATGATTGTATGTTGGTGTGTGCTGAGGCAGTCACCGATTGTCTCCTGGTGGGTGTGATTTGGAGATGCGCTTATGTGCACCATTGTCTGTTCAATGTTTGTGTAGTTTAGTGTAGGGTGGATCTGGCTGAGATTGGTGGTGGTTGTTGATCTGATGTATAGCAGCTGGTGTTGACTTTTGTCCAAGGGGTGGGGTTGCAGTGGGTATGGTTGTGGCTGGCCTGTATGGATGCAGTTGCTGTGTCCTGTCAATTGAGGCAAGAAGAGAAAACAACACACAAGAGAAAAGGAAAACAAGCAAGCAAACAACAGTGAAAAATGAAAATAGTAAAGGAAAAAAAGCAGGCAACAGGTAGGAAAAGAGTACAAAAATCAAAGGGAAAAGAGGGAGAGAAAACTAAAAGAAAGAAAAAAAACTTACACAATTAGGAAGAAGAATGAGGAAAGGGGGAAGAGACCAGAAAGTAGTAAACAGAAACAGAAAACAACAACAACAAAAAAAAAACAGTAGTCACAGTTAGAAAAGAAAACCAGACAAAAAGAAGAAAAAATGAAAATGGAGTTAGAAAGGATAGGCAGCAACGGAGAAGAAGAAGAGGGGGAAAGAATAAACATACATAAACAATAAATGGAAAAAATCAGGTGCCAGAACCAGAGAGGAGAGAATTCTAGCATCTCCTTCCAGGCAAGGACTTCATGTTGTGTGTGGGCAGTGAATGAGAGAGCCAGTAACACTCTAAACCCTGGATGGAGTCCCTGTTGTTGTTAAGTGCTGTAGAGTCAGTTCTGATCCACAGTGACCCTGCACAGGGTTTCCAAGGAGCAACAGGTGAGATTGAACTGCCGAAGCTGGCAGTCCAGTGCATTAACCCACAGCAAGCACCACAGATGTCCCTTTCTGGGCCCTCAGTCCAGAATTAGTTTGTGCAGACTTTAAAGCAGCTCAGGGTCAGGGTAATTCCGTCCCCAGAGGGCAGCCGAGGGTGAGAGGATGTTATTCCAGGACTGAGCAGAACCACCTGATTCCAGGTGCCAGGGCTGGTGTGTAGACTGGTTCCCCACACTGCCTTCAATACAGCTCCACCCATCTGGAGAGCAGGAGCTTCCCTGAGAGAGGACACAGGTGGGGGCCAACCACACCTCTCATCACCACACCTTCCTGTCCGCCAATAAGCAGTATGCTTCTGTGCCACTAACCGCCCTCTTGCCTTCAAAATCACACAAAATTCAAGATGGCCACACCACGGGCCTGCACAGATCATTGATCTCCTTTTGTTTTGTGTTTTCTCCTACATGTCTGTTCAGCTGCTTCTCCTAGGGAGGACACGTCCAGGGCTGGCCAGGGCCAGCTTTACAGATAGGGAGTAAGGCCCACCCAAACAGATTTCATGTGGGTAGCTTCCCCTCCTTTGAGGGGCTTCAGAGCTGCAGCGCTTGCCTCCAGGAGAGTGGGAGTTTCCCTGGGGGTGTACACGGTTGGGGGCCAGCCATACCTCTGTTCACCCAGGGGAGTGTGGGGAACAAGAAAAAAAAAAACACCTTTATCTCCATGAGCCACTGATATGTTTCTGTAATGCCAGTGTGTCTTCTTGTCTCTAAAACCACTCACTCACTAGAGCTCCCTACAGCCACGCCACAGCTGGTGGACCCGCACAGGTCTTCAATCTGTCTCCTTTCTGTGCCTCAGCCATTCCGTTTTCTCTCCCAGTGAGTGTTCAGCCCACATATCTATCCCTTCAGCTGAAGCTCAGGGCTCCAGGACTAGCATCTGCGTCTCTGTTTCATTTGGTTTTCTGGGTCATTTTGTTGTAGAGGGTCTGTCCAGCCTTTCTGCCTAGTCCACCATTGTGCCATGTCCTCCACTTGCCTGTTACATTTTTGTCATCCAGAATTTTTTACACCTGCCTTGTAGAAAAAGTACTCACTGAACACTTTGTAGTAATCTGGCATTTTAGGTGAGTGCTGACCCTCATATGCGTGTATATAAATACACATGTATCTTGCTCATCTAAAAGTGTTTAATGATTAAAATCTTTTTTCAGCTTTTACTCAGGCCCATCTCTAATGTGAGCACCAAGGATAATAAAAAACCTTTGGTGACTGGTAGCAAAGACACTTCCTCTACTACCCATGGAACTAGTGACTCTCAAGGAAATGGCCCTTCTGAAGCGAAGACGCTGGTTTCCATTTCCAGCACTCACCTTGTGTATGTGGTTGCAGACCTGGACAAGCTTCAGGAGCAGGTAAACCTGTGTCCCAGAGTTCTGACTGGAAGATTCACTGTTTTCATAGCAAGTAGTGTGTACAAAGGAGGAGACACCATTTGGCGTGATAGGACAGTGGTATGAGGCCCCAGAGAGGATGCCTCACTCCTCTCCCTTTCTAGGCATTGCACTTCTCCACAGCTGAGAGTCTCTGTGTAAGAGATGTGTAAGTGGACTCTCTGCTTTCCTGCATCTGAGTCTGCTCTGGTCTCCTAGTAACCTGTCGCCTCTGCTTCCTTTTGAGTAGTGATGTAATATGTTCTACTGTTCCCGTGAGTTTTTTGTTAGCTAGCTTATTCTTTGCAGTCATGACCTTTAGCAGGTTACATTTTAATTCTTTTTTAAACTGGATTTGTCAGATATTACCATATAATCTGTAGCTGTACTTCAAAATTCTTAAAAGTTCTTCATGTAGTTTTTTAATGTCTAGAAACTTGTTTTGTTTTTCCTTTTAACATTAAAAGATTTTTTGGGATGAATTTTGTTTTTAAATCCATGGATATATCATTCTGCTTACCTGTGGTTTAAATATTTTGTGTGGTACTTAGCAAGTAAGAGTACATGTTTTGAGCAAGAATTTTTTTGTATTATTGAGGGCCATCGAATAAAAAATGTTTTTGCTTATTCTCTGTGCTGACTGACAAACATTAAAAATGATTATTTCCCATGTTGTCAAATCATTTTGTAAATGTAGAAGCATTAAGAATGTTGCTGTTTTCTGGAGAAAATTACTGAAAGTGACCATTTTAGTTTTACCATTCATGAACACTGTTTTAGAGTTTGTAGGTGCAAATTGAATTGCCTATTCCTTTGATTTATAGAAAGCAACTGAATATATAAAATGCAAATTTATTTCAGCTTCCAGAACTCTTGGAAACAATCAAACCAAAGCTTGAAATGATTGGCTTTAAGAATTTTTCTTCTATCTCAGGTAAAATTGAATCATTAAACTCAGAAATTCTTTGAGTAAGATATAACTTTTTAAACTTTCAGAGACTGTAGAATATAATTAAATTAACATTTTCTCCTCTAGCTGTAAATCCTTGGCTGCTTCTATATTCTATTCCGTGATTATAACTTCCCTAAATGAGACGTCAAATTTAAGCCTAATAATTTAGTTGATTTATTACAGTACACTCCCTGAAGTATACTATAGTAAATACTAAGGGAGTATAATATATAATACCACAGTGTTCTGTAAAGGAAAACGTACATCTGGGCCTAAATAGACGAAATACAATCTGTATATCTCAACAGCAGCCCTCGAGGACTCCCAGGTCTCGTTGTCGGCCTGGATGCCTTCCTTGAGTAACAAGATCATTCAAGAGCTAAGTGATTCTTGTTTCAGTTACCTGAAGAGTGCCCTGGAAGTTCCAAGGCTTTACCGGAGAACCAATAAAGTAAGTGCCATTCACTGGAAAACAAAATTTGAGGTGAGGAAATCTTTGAGTGTATTAGATAAGCCAAAAGAGGAAGGAAGTGGTTAGAGTCAAGACAGAGCTAGGTTCCCAAGAATAACCTGAGATAGGCTTAATCTTTCTCAATCAGAGACATCTTATTTTTTAGGAGAAATTGGCATCTCCATCTCCACATACATATATAACATAGGTAGTTGGGCTTAGATAGTATGGACATTTAGTGGATTCCGTTAGCCTTAAGGAAAGATACATTTTTCAAAAGAAAGCGTTTTAATAAAATATTTTAAAGTCCTGTATTTTTTGCCTTCATATCTTATATATATATATCATATCAAAAAAATTTAATTACCTTGTTCTATTCATATTGTCATTGGAAGTGCCTGCTTTCTACTGATTTGGTTTTGAATAATATTTGAAGAGTTACATTTAAAAAAAATAAAGGCATTTGTAGAATGAAAAGGTGAGCACATGCTTGTGTTCAGAGTGTTCTGCTTTCATATACAAAACAGTGATTTGGGGGAATACGTTTTTATCCGTTCTAAATTTTACCTAGTGAGCTTAATTTTCATTCATTCATTCGCATTTTATCCTTGTAGATTTCACATAATTCTCTCTCAAATTTTCTTTTTTCCCAGTCATAGAGTTGGATTTTACAGAATTTATTATCCATAATTATTTCCAGGGATCAGTTTACTCTAGTGTTTACCAGGATTGAGAGGGATAGGGAGAGTCTTGGTTTAGGAATTCCTGAGTTTCACTTAATGGTGGCGGGACAGTTTACAACTAGTGGTGATAGTTGTACAGCCAGTGCTACAGAATAATACGTGTCAGAAATGTAGAATGGCTGCTGGTAGCCACAGTGAAGCAATGAGAAAATACGTAACGGTTCTCGAGAACTGTGGAACTCTCCTAAGGCATCTTGCTCTTTGGGGCCAACCTTTTTGCTAACCTGCAAGTGTTGGAACCTGTTTGCATTCGTCTTTCCATCTAATAGAACGCTTGATGTAATGAGTCGATCTTCACTGGTGAACTAATATTTTAGCCAACCTCTTTTATGGCTGTTTCTCCTTTTCCTTATAAAATCGGGGGCATGCAACAAAATTATTATGTCAGCAGGCATTTCTTGAAATGTAATTTGTGCTTTCTGGTCTGATATGTAGCTCCCATTTGGAAGTGGAGGAGAGAGATCTATATTATGGTGCAGTATATACATTATTTTTCTTCTAATAATCTACCAACTTTTCCTTTCTGTCCAATACGATATTATAGTAAAACCTCAAAACTGGTTTATTAATCTTTTGAACTTGAGGTTGGATTAGCTGTTGTTCTTTCACATTATGTTTTCTGTGCATATTTAACGCCTACCAACATCCCTGCAGGAAGTCCCAACTAAAGCTTCCTCCTATGTGGACAGTGCTTTGAAGCCATTTTACCAGCTTCAGAATGAACACAAGGATAAGCTCAAACAAGCAATAATTCAACACTGGTTAGAAGGAGCACTTTCAGAGAGCACTCATAAGTAAGTAACTTCACAGGACACACCGTATGGGACTTTTTCAGAGCCCTAAGACAGAGGGCACTCGACAGTCAGGTTGTCTGTAGTTGAAGTCACTGGACGTGTGTCAGAGTGCCTTTCCTCTGGCATGTGCCTGACTCAGAATACCCATTTATGCTGAAGACTGAGGTGTGCTTTCTCCCATATCCCCACACGCAAGGCAACCACAACCGAGCTGGCCCGTGTTTACCTGTCCCCAGTCTCTCAGGTCACATGCTGCCTCTGTGCACACCGCCTCTCATTGCTCTTACCAGCGTGCCCCCACCCCCACCCCCCATCAAGTCCACATACACCTTTCTCTCAATGCCTCTTCTTGCCCCAGCTCTACCAATCTGAAAGGAGTTAGGCTGGGGAGACCTTGTAATCAGGGGAGATAAAGCTTACCTTTTGAAGAGTAATTATAACTGATAAAGAATCAGTGTCTAAAACCCTTGAAAATACAAGAAGTCTTCAGAGTCACTGTGGTGGAATGTCTCATTGCTAATTAAAACTCCTTTTCTCTAAATACCAACATTGAGGATATTGAAAATGATTAAGTTTAATTGAATTTTATTAATTTCATAATGTTTTATTACTTCAACTACTTAGAGTTAAGCAACCAATTGTGGGCTAATTTATAATAGAAAAGTAATTTATAACTTTGTTATGGGCAAATGTATTCCAAATGCCAAAAGTGATTTATAAGCAAAGCTTTGAAATATAACTCAGTTATAATGTAAAAAGTTAATTGTGCTTAAATATAATTTGAAGGCAATTTTATTTTACATATGAAAATGAGATAAGTTGTTCCTTGAACTGGCTATAAATGATTTGTATTTGGGGATTGAGCTATATATATTTATCCTGAATATATGAAAGGCAATTTGATTTCCTCTTAGTGGTCAGGATAAAAATTTTAAACAAAATCCATATACGTACCTTATGTTTCTGAAAGAATGTCAGCCAAGATGCTGTATTTTTCTCACAATCTTAAGAAACATTAAATATTTACCATGGCTGATTGCTTTATTGGAAATGATTTTTTTCATCTTCAAAACCTTTTTTATCCACAGTGTTAATTGCTATGCATCATATTAAAGACAAATGCCTATTTCACCAGTAAATGTGTTTTGTTGTCAAGGTACTGTGAAACTGTGTCTGATGTACTGAGCTCCGTGAAGAAAATGGAAGAGAGCCTGAAAAGACTGAAACAAGCTAGGAAAACCACCTCATCCAACCCCGTTGGCTCCAGTGGTGGCATGACTGATGATGACAAGATCCGGCTACAGTTGGCCTTAGATGTTGAGTACTTAGGAGAGCAGGTAACCATTCCAGCAACTCTGAAAGTGAACTCTGAGGGTTGGGCAGTTCCATGGTGCTGCCTATGAGCCAAGATGCTGTCCAGGTCGCTAGGGAGTTGACTTTCTAGATGTTACGAAGAAAAGGGTCAGGGCTCCAAAATACTTGGAAAGTCAGGAATTTGTACTTTGGGATTATAAAAGAAAATGTAGAACACTAACCATGAAATTGCTGAAGTCTCGTGTACTAATGATTAGTCTGTTGACATGTTTGTTCACCAGTGCTCGTCTTCATGAAACCCACTAAACCCTTAGCTCACAAGGACAGAAATGGCTCTCCTTTCTGTCCACTGCCCAGAAGGTACCTGAGACATAATCAGTGCTGAGTCGGTGTCTTCTTAAACTATTTGTTGGTTTGACTTAAAAGAGCTTTACTCTTCCCGTGGTACTTAAGATATCATCTGATGTAACTTTTCTGCATCTCTGCCTGGGTTTCAGAGGCCTTCTGCGAAACCGATTTTAGAACCAAGACACATGACTGAGTGCCGATGTGTGTGCGTACTTCCGAGGCAGACATGGGCAGATACACTTGCACTACAGTGGTTCCTGTGTAGTAGAGGTTGGCCACGTTCTCCACATGGGATAGACTCTCAAGGGAAGAACTGGTCTTCCAGAGAGAAGGAAATGAAATCCTAAATTTCCATCAGAAAATACGTAGCTTTCTAGTTGACTGAAGTATCTCTTACACTTCAGGGTCATCTAAATATTTTTCATACTTAGACTGAAAATCTAAACTATTTTCTGCTTTGAGGTGAATTTCAAGATCTGTCTGGCAAAATTTAGTTGTCTTGTTCCTTTACTTCACAAGAAAAAGCAAGAAAGTTTTGTTATAGAAACACAAAGAAAGGGAGAGGAAGGAAAAAACAAGGCACTACCATAACCCAGCCCCAGAACTACCCACAGAGCCTGAACAAACACTTTGACATTTGTCTTCCCAGTTCTTTCTCTGGGTGTGTGTTTTCTCTTTAAACAAAACTGGAAGCATACTATGCCGGGCCTTAGTTACCAAAATAACCCATCATAGTTGCTATGCCAAAGTGTTTTCAATTCATCAGATTCTAAGAAAAGTTGTTGATGATACGTTAAGAAATTAGAGCTCAGGCTCATACTTTTGTTTTAAATTGCCTTCTTAAAAATTTATTTCAATTAGGCAGTTCAGAGTTCACTTTATTATTGCTCTTAGTGTGAATTTTCTTTTTTAACATTTTTTTCAAGCCCACAAAAAAAGAGGCTCTTATTCTGGTAAGCATTTAATTTGATGGGCTGAGATAAATTTACATACCGGTTGCTTAGAATGCTAAATTTCTAACCCTAAAAGATTAACATTTTACAATAAGCGAATCATTTGTTCTAAAGGAAAAACTATCCTCCTTTTTTCTGATTAGAGGCGGGGATTTTTGTTTTTTTGTTTTCTCAGCTTTGGTCACAGTAATATAACTCCTTTCCCATGGCCTTTGCAGATACAGAAGCTGGGCCTGCAAACAAGCGACATAAAAAGCTTCCCAGCTCTCCGAGAGCTTGTTGTTGTAGCCAAGGACCAGGCAACGGCAGAGCAGCCTTAAGCATCTTGGAGGACCCTGAGGGGAGAGAAAGTTGGACTTCTAACCCAGTGGGAAGAAAGTGGCTCTGTTCTCTTACCAAGTCTAAGCAGCAAAGAAGTGCTTCCAGCGAATCTCCAGCAACATGTCAATGCATCTTCTCGCAGCATATCTGGGTCTTCTTCACCCAAAAAGAAGAACACTAAGCCTTTTTCCATTGTATGGAAGATAGTTTTTAAAAACATTTGAAACTTTCTACTATAGTTTACAAAGGAAATGCTTTTATTTTTATTGTAAATCTTAAGTGTGGAAAAGCTGATTTCTAAAGTATGATTAAAGTCACTGAATGTGAACAGCAGTCTCCCGATCTCACAAGTAGAAGAGACTGCGTCAGTGGAGTTGCCGTAGCTTAACGGTATGGAAGCGCCCTTCTCAGGAGTGGCTGTGCCTGATGTATGTGCCTGTCGGGTACTGCCTGTCTAAGAGAGGCTATGAAGTGGGGTTCCCGTCTACCCTGTATTTCAGAGCAGTGCTTCTGACCATGCTCTCCCCCACAGCTCTGTCAGGAGCTACCACAGTAGGAAACATTGTATTTCCTGAATAAAAGAAGTGTCTGCCAAGAGTGTGTACACCTCTTATGTGTGACTTCAGCACTTACATACTCCTCACAACTTGTGCCTCATACCGAGGGAAGGGCCTCTCTCTAGTGTCTAGTCCCTTCCTAGAAGCTTGACCCTTTCTGCAAGCTCATCATGAATACAGGGTGGGAAGAGTACCAGGTAGAAAGGCACTTACTGTGAAGTGTGTGTTGACTCATGAAGTCGACACATGCCGCTTTTCTGCGTGTGCAGCTCTGCGCTTCACAGAGCGTGTGCTTAGCTATAGCGTCTGCTCAGAGCAATGGTCCCTCTCATCTGAGCGTTCGCATGAAGATGGGCATTTTTATTCTCTACCTTTGCATGTCTTTGCATCTCAAAGGTTAGCTGCGAAGAGAGAAAGGAAAAGAAAAATAAATGATAGGGAATTAAGAAAGAAGATTGAGTACTTATCGATGACTTACAGAATCACAAGTTCCCACAAAGTGACCAGATAGACTGCTCTCCCTCCTCCTCCTGCCGTCCCAGCATTTGCCAGTACCATCCATCAGCTGACAATGCAAGCGCCACGCAGGCTAAACAAAGTTGAAACTACAACTTACTCTATAGGAATTTATTTTAAGTGCCCATTTGATTAGAGTATTTGTGAACCCTGATAGCATGTGGATTACAAGCTAGGCTGCTAGCCACAAGGCCAGTTGTTCAAATCTGCCAGCCACTCTGTGGGAGAAAGATGAGGCTTTCTGCTCCCATAAATCTTTACAGCCTCGGGAACACTATGTAGGGTCACTGTGAGTTGGAACCAGCTCAGTGGCATACCACCACTACGACCACCACTGTACACAACTAATTTGTCAGTTTGTCGTACTGTGGTGACTTGTGTGTTGCTGTGATGCTGGAAGCTTTGCCACCAGTATTTGACATACCAGCAGGGTCACTCATGGTGGACCGGTTTTAGGGGAACCTCTAGACTAAGACAGACTAGGAAGAAGACGAGATGGACGACTTCTGAATGGTTAGCCACTGAAAACCTTATGAATTACAGAACATACACAGGGACTTGAAAAGATTCATGGAAAAATTCCACTGTCTTTTAGTCACTTTTTCCACAAACTTGGGAGCCTCCTCTTAACTGAATGCCGTGGGGGTCGTTGGGCTAGGTGCTAAGTATCCAAAATGAGGTTCTAGAACACTAGCAGTTTGCCTAACTGGAAAACGGACCCAAGAGAGTTTGAGCTCATCGCTGCAATTTTCCTAACGGAAATTGTACTGAGCACTTCCAATTTGTGTTGTAGTTTAAAAGTATAAAACTATTCAGAGGGAAGCTACTGGTACTCTTGTGTCCTTGTCTTGAATTTATTTCCACTCTGACATCTTCATAACCATATTAAACTTTTTAGAGCTGATATTTTGTACGCTTGGAATTCTTTCTTGAAAGTCATCAAATTGTTTCTTCACTGTTTTATGGGAGTAATGTGGTACTACAGGATAAGTGCTGGACTCCTAAACAATAGTTGGGGTTCAAACCCACCAGCTGCTCCTTGGAAATCTTTTACAGGGTGGCTATAAATTGGGACTGACTCAGTGGCATTTAACAACAACAACAACAACATTATAGTAGTATTTAGTTCTTTGTACTACATCAGAATAATCTGCCACAAATGTTTACATAATCTCCCAGAGTTCTTTGACCCTCTTTAAAGGAGGGCTTGTAGCCTCAAGCAGAAGTGAGAATAAGTTCTGCTGTTTGGTTCTCCATTACGTAAGTTAAAGGGCTGAACACTGAAGGAGGGAAAAGATGATAGACTGGTACTCAGTGCAACTTCTGTAGGGAAACACCTAGTGATTTTAAATATCATCATTTCTGTTCAACTCCGGTTTTGCTGCAAAGTTACTAAGTACAGTAGAGTCGGTTCCGACTCATAGCCACCCTGTATAATGTTTCCAAGGAGCGCTGATGGGTTTGAAGTGCCTACCTTGCAGTTCGCAGTCCAATGCTTATCCTAGAGTGCTAGCCCAGTAATCTGATGCAAAATAGGTAACCAAAATAATCCGTTTCCTAAAATAAGTAGCAAATTTGAGAACTAAATTTCCTGAAGTATCACCCCAGATAAGTAAGTAGCTTCAGAGCTGGCTCCCAGCCAAAATCTCTGCCTGAAAATGATGTGTTCAATGCCATCAAGTCAGTTCTGACTCAGAGCAACCCTGTATAGCAGGGCTGGGGAATATCCTACCTTAGGGACATTGTTGTTGAGTGCCATCGAGTCGGTCCTGATTCATAGTGACCCTCTATGGGTTTCCAAGGAGCAGCTGGTGAGTTTGAACCACCCACCTTGTGGTTCAAACCAACCTTGTAGTCGAGTGCTTATCCTACTATCCTACAGCGCCACACTTCAAAATCATTTGGTCTGGACTTGCCAAGGCAACTGCAGTTTGAGCCATCATATGGGGGGTGAGTGAATCAAATGTTGACAGATTTTTTGTAGTTGTTAGGTGCCATCGAATCGGTACTGACTCATAGTGATCATATGCACAGCAAAACGAAACACTGCTCAATCCTGGGCCAACCTCATTATCATTGCCACAATTGAGCCCATTGATGCTGTCACTTTGCCAATCCATCTCTCTGGGG
>NW_006408783.1:85129-115257 GCF_000296735.1 Chrysochloris asiatica
GCTGGTTAATATGCTAGACCGCAAAGTTGGTTTGAACCACAAGGTCAGCAGTTCAAACTCAACAGCTGCTCCTCAGAAAACTGTATGAAGTTGATACAGATCAAAACCAACTCAATGGCACTTAACTGCTTGTACAGGGTTTCTAAGGAACAGCTAGTGGGTTTGAACCACCGACCTTAATAGTTAGCAGTCCAGTGCTTACCCTACAGCACCACACTAAAAAATTGCATTGTCTAAGGTTTAAGCACTTTCAACCCTTGGAATATACAGAATTCAGTGAAGAAATGTTTGAGAAGCAAAATGATAGATAATATTTTTTTGCTAAGGAATATGAGAAAGTTGGGTATTTTGGGTCTTTGCAAGGTTTTGGACATCTTTTCTGATCTATCTTCCCATGTATAACTTTGCATATGAAAAGGAATATCTGGGAAACAATCTGTGGGCAGTGTCACCTCCTAGCAACTGCCAGAAGCCAAAGCAGCTTACTAAGTGAAAGACATCGCTTCTTCTTTTGCCAGTTGCTTTTTAAAATAAGGACAGGAATGTTCTGTTCCTGCAGGCACAGTGAGTCAGCTAGATCTCCTGTCACTGTAGCAACACCATCTTAGCATGGTGTCAGTGCTCATTACAAGGCAGGGAGGGACTTCCTGCTAGGCACCCCATGCACAGCACAAAGCCTGGTAGCCAGCTGATACCTATTATTATGTTTGTAATGGGTGAAGCAGAACATCAGTTTTGCATTCAATTCACGCACATTTGCTTCATGTCATTGATGGCAGTCTTCTCAGTGTACCATCACACTCCACTGCCGCTATGCGTTTCCCATCTCTATTCTTCCTCCTCCTCTCCTAACCTTGATCTCAAATGGTTAATTATTCTAAGTTGTGTTTATCTCACTGTGGTGGTGTTCCCCTTATTGTTAAGTGTTGTCGAGTGGAATCTGGCTCATAGCAACCCTGTCTATAGGGTTTCTGAGGAGTGGCTCAGAAACCACTAACCTTGTAGTTAGCAGTCCAGTGCTTATCCTACAGCACCACATCAGAACTCAGTGTTGGCCTGAAAATTGAGCCACAGGGGTGAGTTCAGTTCCAGACCTGAAGGTGACTGGGGGCCATAGTATCGAAGTTCCACCAGTGCCTATCTGACCAATAAGCCTGGTCTTTTCACAATACTGAATTTTGTTCCACAGTTTTCTCCCACTCTATCCAAGACCTTTTAATGCAATCCTTTCCAGAGCAGTGGCAGGGTTATCTGGGTACCGTCTCGTTCTGGTCTCAGGGTCATGGGCTGAGACCGATGTTCACGTGGCCCTTTTAGTTCACTGGACGATAGTTTCCATGGGTCTTCAATTCTTTATCACCCACCTTTCCTCCGGTCAGAGAGAGACCAATAGCTGCACCTTAAATGGTCACTCACTATTTACCAAAGTGGACTGTAAATCACAGTCTTTGGGGAGACTATGTTATGCCAGTTGACCTTATGCCCCCTGAGACTGTGTTCCTAAGCTCTCAGGCCCCCACCCTCAAGTTGTGTGGTTCTGTTTAAAGAGTTTTTATAACCTGACCCCTTTATGCTTTACCACATACGTGGATTATATGCAGCAAATGTAAATAGCCTTTTGTCACACCTATGTATATTTGTAGGAGCTCTGGTAGCGTAGTGGTTACGACTCGGGCTGTGAACCGCAAGGTCAGCAGTTCGAAACTACCAGCTGCTCCGCGGGAGAAAGATGAGACTTTCTACTCCCGTAAAGATTTACACCCTCGGAAACCCTGTACAGGGTCGCTATGAGTCGGTTCCGACTCCACGGCACATTAACAACAACAACAACAATGTATATTTGTGGGTCTGCTCCCAAACCCAGTCAGTCTGTCTGTCTGTCTATCCAGGCAGCTGTCTGTAGAGCACCATCATTGCAATGTTCAGTGGTTAACAGTATTTACCTTTAACTTTTGTAGTCCTCTTGTGTCTTTCCGTGCCTCCATTTCTTTAGCCAACAACATCTCTTATTGTATATTTCAGCTGGACTCCTTCACTTAAAAAGGAATACATTTGAATCTTTTTTTTTTTTTTTTTTTTTTGCAGTTGTTTTAGGAGTTAGAAATCACCACAGAGAGACTTGTAATTTTAACTCTCACTGTGGCAATTTAGTTGTATCATCCAGTTGAGAGCTAAAACTAAATGGGGACTGACTTGTGAATTCTTTCCCTCTTAGGAAGCTGTGCTTGAAGTTGTGATTCTGTGCAGCATTTAAAGCAGGCTTCTTAAACATTAGTGTGTATACCTGGGCATCCTGCAAAAATGCGGATTGTGATTCAGGAAGTTTGGGATGGGGGCTGAGAATCTGCCTTTCTAATAATCCTGAGCCCTGATGTGGTACTATAGGGTAAGCACTGGACTGGTCACCTCGAGGCACACCTACCAACCATCCTCGGAAATCCTATACAGGGTCACTATGGGTTGGAACCGACTCCACAGCAATTAACAAGTCTCCCAGGGGATACTGATGTTGCTGGTCAGAGCAGCACATTTGAAATATCAAGACTTAAAGCACTCTGTTCCTTGAGCTTCCAGTTCTCCCAAGACACTTAGTTGTTTCAGGAAAACCAATAGTTGTTTCAGAAAAAAACAAATTGGAGGACCTGTACCAGGCACGTACCCACACTGGGCCTTCGAGAGTAGAAAAACTCAGCAAGTGTTGAGAGGTTCATGATGGTGAATCACAAAGGAGGAACCAGAGAGTCCCACTCGAGTGAGCAGAATCCCCCAGGTTGTGTGAACAAGAGGACTGTGGGTAGTACCTAGAATTCACAACGTTTGTGTTAGAGAACAGGAATCGCCGATAGCAGCTTACTGAAACGCTGACTACTGTGTTGTATTTACCCTGTCAGAAAGGGACATGGGTTATGCTGAGAAATGGGCACACGCTGCTTAGATCAGCAGAAATCTTAAGTTTTAAAAACAAAAAGGGTCAAGGAGGGTTGTTGCCTGCTTCCCATGGCCACTCCAGACATGAGGTTCTCCCAAGAGACAACTCCACCTCAGCTGCCACTTGGCAGGAGTCCTGTTGAATGGGTCACTGGAAGCATCAGTTCCAGCTACTGTCTTGTGAAGACAATAACTAAAAGGAAATACTTGGCGAAGCCCAGCACCAGGACTGTAAACTGGTTAGCACAAATTCCATCATGGCCACAGGGTTAAATCGGAACAGATGTGAGTTTTTTTTCATTTAGGTAAAGTGGGACAACAATACAAACATTCATGAGTCGACGTCCTGGAATGGGAAACTCGGAAGTGTAGAGAACCCTTTCAGGGGCCTGATGTGGGAGACTATCATTGCCAGAACTGTGGAGAGCAACATACCCAGAGCCACGCAGTTAGCTGCCATCTTTGAGTAGGGCAGGGTTGTTTCTAACTCTGCCCTTCGGATTCCGTTGCTATGCGATGCATATGCCGCCCCTGTTTTCTAAGAGAGAGATTAAATTTCCAGCAGGCTATCATTTTATCGTTCCTGTTAAGTCACAGTTTGCAAATTCTGCTCCGTTCCAGCTTGTTTCATCAGCTATGACTGAGCCAGGGACAACCATTGATGCTCTACTTTCGCAGAGCAGGACTTGTGGGCAGGAAGTTGTCTCTTACACACTGAGTGATGTGAACAGGGCAGTGGTTATTCCAGTCTTCACTTAAGCATTCCCCATTTGCCCATGAGGGCTGAGACCCAGAGAGGCAGTCACTTTGAGTTACACTCATGGTGGTGGGAAGAACACACTGCCCTCAACACTGGAGCTGGGGAGACATGGGAACATGAGGTGAAAGGCTAAGTACCCTTGCTGTTTTACTGCCCTGCCATGGGCCCTGGTTGAGTCAGAGGACCAGCCTCCCTCTCCAGCCAGTCCCTGGAATTGTGGCTTCCCACTGGGCTCAGTCAATGAACAGAGTGATAGGGCAGCTCCCACAGATACTGCTGAAGCCACTAACATCATCTAAGTGAACCCCCAAAACTGGGCATGCAGCCAGATCTAAGATGTAGGAGGTAGAGGTCTAATCCCACCCAGGCTGAGGGGGGTGGGGGCAGAGACCTCAACAGAAAGCACTTCACAATAATTGCTACCAGGATATCAGGACTGATTGTGATTTTTGCAAATGTAAGGGTAGACATTTTGTAACAAAAGGAGGGGAGTGGCTGATCTTGCAGTCCAGGAGCTGAGGTCCCTGGGACCATTAAGGGAGAAGAGTGGAGTGCCTGACCCTACCCAGAGAAGCGGGCGATGCCAGAGATGGAGGCAGAGATGATGACATGGAGCAGCTGGGGACTCTGGAGTCAAGGAGGGAGAGGGGCTGTGTGCTGGCGGCTGGGGGACTGGCGTGCAGGGTGTGCCCTTTGGTTGTTTGAATGGTTATATATTCCTGAGTGTACATCCAAAAAATCCCAGAGGGAATGGAAGCAAATGCTGTTGAATGATGATTCATGGAGGGGATTGTAATCATTGCAATGAAACAAAATACAATAGGCTGAATGTAAAGCTGATGTTCTCTCATGTAAATGATCACTCAATTCACAATAAAAACTTCAAAAAAAAACAAAGCACTTCACTAATATTTATCTGTGAAGGTTTATTTCTCTATCTTCTGCTCCTCAGGCACAGACTATAAGCAACAGCATGGCCCTATGTCACCAATAGGGAAACCGTTCAGCCTGCCCAACCCCTTTATCAACTGCCAGTGAGGTACAGCGTCCCTGCAAGTGCCCATCTGTCCATCACACTGTGTGTGGGTTAACTATGGGTTAGTGCGCCAGACTGCAAGGTCAGTTTGAACGCAAGATCGGCTGTTCAAACTGACCAGCTGTTCCTCGGAAACCCTATACAAGGTCACTATGGGTTGGAACTGACTGGACTGCACTTAACAACAGTGAGATACAGTGTCCCCTACAAGTGTCTATCTGTCCATGACCCTAACAAGATGATCCCCATTGCTATGGATGAAAGTGCCCAGAGAAAGGCACTGCCTTAAACTTCTCAATGAGAAGTTGGTAAATATTAGTCCAAGCCCTCCATGGAAATTCCATCCAAAACACGAATCGAAAGTCCCCAAAGCACTGTGTTTATACAATCGATCTGTTAACTTACACATATCTGTTCTGTTGCTTATTGCTACATGACATTTATTAATTAATAACAAGGGTAATCAATCATGGTATTACAGCCTAACATAAATTCAGATGATTGTGTTTTTCTTAAGCCACTTCTCAAAAAGCACAAAAGGTACATAAAATAAAAACATATTGTGGAGAACTACATCCTAGTCATTTCCATAGTCTCACATTCGATAAGCAGAATATAAACCCAAGGCAATGAAAAATTGGTATTCATTTCAAACTCCAATCTCTGTTTTCAATTAAAAAGGAAACGCTTCTTGGTTTCTAAACTAAGTTTGTGCGGACTCTTTCCAAGGCAGTGGTCTTGCTTGGCTCTGATCCTGGCCTCCACAACCTGTTAGCCACAATGCAGCTATCCACCTTGGGAAGTCTGGGGCACCGCCAAGTTCCTGCTCCACACACACAGATGTCCTCTACCAGGGAGAAACAACTCCTCTCCCGTGCACAGCAGATGAATGAGGAGAAGACTATTGACAAATTCACGCCTGCCATCTGAGGCCTCCCACTCCAGCATGGGGTCCCATGTGGCACCCTGGCAGGTTCATGGCCTGCTCTTCGGGTTGGTCACCCGGCCCAGGACATGGACAGTGGCTGCATGTTGCTCATAGACTACAAACAGGAATGGCCTGTTGAGGGTCACCTCCAAGGCTTTGGGCATGTCAGGCTGCTGGACTGACTCGGGGGGCTGCTTGCCCTCATCAGCTTTGAGTTCAAAGAGGACGCTGTTCAGCACCTGCAAAAGAGCGACTTTAGGCGGGATGGTAATAGAAAGTACAATGGGCAAGGGACCTCAGAGGTGAGCAGCACTAGCCTGGGGGCTGGGGGGTTGTGGCAGTTCCTTTCAAAGCGTCCCTCCAGCCACCCGCCTCCACTTGCCCACTGTCCCTGGCAGACCCAACTGCTGCCCAAAGGGACACATGGGACTCTGTCCATCCTTCGGAGCCCCTGTGAGGTCTGAGAGCAAGCCCATGAGTGCTCCCGCTCCTCCCCCAGGGCCAGCATGGTGCCCAGAACACCCCAGAAGCTTGGCTGGTGGCTGTGGAGACGCCCTAGCATATGTGGTACCTACACCTAGTGTTTTCATAAAGTGGGAGCTGTGCAGGAGGATTGGGGCTGGGGCGAAGTGAGTGAGGCACTGAGGGCACAAGGAAGCATGCCGTCCCTCTCAGGGCCCAGAATGCCTTGCTTTCCACATCCTGGTCCCAGGCTGGCCCTAAGATCTGGGGAGGGTCTGACTGAGGGAACAGCCACATGGGAGGAGAGAGTTGTCTGGGGGTATTGGATGCTCTCCACCTGTCCCTGGAGAACCCATCCTCTCCTGCCCTGAAGCATACCCACATAACCCTACATGCCTCTCCTTCCCCCACCCCCAATCTTCCTGTGTGCTCACTCTATCCTACGCATCCTCGTGGTGGCCCCCCACGCTACCTTTCCAACTCGGAGATGGGTGTCGCTAATTTTGCCCAAGTGCGCTTCCGGGCCCAGCAGGGTGGGCAGTTTGGCCTGAGTGAGCAGCTCTTGCAGGTCATAGGCGTCCTCCAGCACCAGCTGCGGCATAGTCAGGTGTACAGTCCTGGGGAGAGGATCTGCTTCAGGAAAGTTCCACAGAGACTCCCACACAAAGGTTCCAGGCACCAGAGACTGGGCTGGCTCAGAACAAGGGTACCAGGGAACTTGGAAATGAGTCTCTGAAGACATTTTGCCCACCATGCCTAGCTAGGTTGCCCTAATCCTTGAGAATCCTTTTTCTGCAACAAACACAATAAAACCCTTTCAGGTCCCTTGCTACACATGACCAGGACATACAAAATTTAACAGGGCTAACCTCTGGGAGATAGACTGTTCTTTGTTTTCTTCTGTTTTTAGGTGAGCTGCGTTGAAGCTGTATTGCTTGGGTAATTAAAATATAAGTGTTCTCTGAAACAACACATAATCACCTGTTAGCCAGCTTTCAAAGAGCTCTGGTAGTATAGTGGTTACAATTTGGGGTGCTAAGCTCACGGTCAGCAGTTCAAAACTACCAGCTGTTCTAAGGGAGAAAGATGCAGCCCGTAAACAGTTGCAGCCTCAGAAACCCTGTATAGGGTCACTATGAGTTGGAACCGACTCCACGGCACACCACCACCACCAGCAGCAGCCCCCTTTCAGTAGCTCTCTGTCCTTCCTGAAGAAATGCTTAAGGAAGGATGAGAAATGGGAAGACTCTGTGATGTTGGTCGCAGTGCTGGGCACATGCCATCTGCCAGAGCACATAGCTTCCATATAGAAAAGTCTACCTCTTCTTCATTTAGTAGCTCTGAGAATCTATGAATGCTTCCAGTGACACCCAAAAACTTAAGAAAGTTGCCTCCTGAAGGCCATATGTGGAACCCCCCCGCCCCATGGTATGTCACAGTGCTTATCTCAGAAACAGACTCCTTGACTTCAGCAGCCTGGCCGGAGAGGCAGGACAAGGCTGTGCTTTTGTTTTAACAAATGGAAACCTCCCTGTGTAGCAAATAAGGGCTATCCAGGGAATGGGCGTTCTGTGAGTCAAAGGAAACATCCTGAGAAATCTCCCAGCCCCTTGGTCTCTTTAAGAACTCAGATCCTACTGGAAAGCCCATTACTAACAAATGTTTGAAATGCTGAAGATTGTGCATGCGTGGGGAGGGATGGGCGGTAATATATGTCCCCATACAGGTGAGTACACATAATCATAGAAAAATGAAACTTTCTTTTCCCCTTCACTTTACCTGAAGCTAGAAAGAGAAATGGAGATATCAATAGAGATGGGTGGGTTGGTGGATGGATGGATGGATCTGTGGATGGATGGATGGATACGTGGATGTGGATGGATGGATGGATGGATGCATGGATGCATGGATGCATGGATGGATGGATGGATACGTGGATGGGGATAGATGGATGGGTGGATAGATGAATTGATGGGTAAGTAGATGGGTGGGTGGATGGATGGATGGGTAAGTGGATGGATAGATAAACTGATGGGTAAGTGGATGGATGGATGGATGGATGGATGGATGGATGGATGGATGGACGAATGGATGGATGGATACGTGGGTGGCTGGGTGGGTGAATACATAGTCTGCCCCAGAAACACTGTGGCAGTGTGTCAGCACTTGAGGTCACCTGGGTAGCCAATCGCCCACCCTGGCCTCCCTGCTCCACGCCTATGCAGAAAGTGTAACATGGCCCTTCCCCTTCAATGGGGGTGACCTGAGACTCAGAATGTGTTTCTAGGCAGCCGTACCGAGGAGCCAGATTCTTCTTGCGGGTTAGGAAGTCGACCTGGAGAGTATAGGCCTCCACCTTGCTCAGGTCTGAGGCATGCTGGGGCTGGATCAGCAGCAGGCAGACATTGTCATTGAAGGGTACGCGAGTCACCGAGAAGTTGTTGCTGGTGTCGGTCCAGTGCTGGAAGGTGCCAGTTCCTGAGAGCATGGGCACGGACACTGTGGTGTTGTCCACCCAGAACTCCTGGGGCTCCGCCAGCAGGGAGAATCCCTTTATTATCCCTGCAAACCCAGACAGGACAGGAAAAGGTGGAATTGGGGGTGAATGGGTAGTGGCGAGGCTCAGGAGGAGAGTTGCTCTGCCAAGTCCCCAGAGAGGGTTGCTCTGCCAAGTCTCCGAGTCCCCCGAGAGAAAAATGAGTGCTTCTAAGGAAAGCAAACTTTTCACAGGCAGCCTGAAAAGCCCTGATACCAGCCCACAGTTTTCCTGGCGTCTCCCTCTCTTCCCCAGCATAGTCCAAAACCATACCACGTGTTCCTCAGTACAACACACCGCCCTGGGTGCTCTTCCAGTCTTCCTCCTCCAAAGCACAGCCATTTGGTATTCAATTAAACAGCAATATTAACTGCCACTTGTTGAATGCCAGACCCTGAACTTGAGGTTTAACATCTACCTACATTTACCTTCTTCTCAAGGACACCATGACTCAAAGCGCTGAAGGAACTTACCCACGTAGACACTGGCCAGTTAAGGCCAGGCCATGCCTATCCAGCCGGCCAGTTTCCCTCCCTACAGTGCAGTGCATACCCCCGGGCACACGGCCTGGAATAAGGACCCCAGGTCTCAGCATCCTTGCTGATAGGGGCAGATGTGGGATTTGAGCAGAGGCAAGATGTGCAACTTAAACTCAGAGAGTGGTGGGGACATTCAGGAAGCTAGGATGGCAGAATGAGGAGACCACAGGAGGGTTAGCCTTGGCTTGGGCTGTCACCGGAGAAATAAATCCTGTTTGCTGCCACTGCGCTTAAGGTCTAATTACAGCAGCCCACGCCTGGTCCCAATCACTCCCTCCCCTGAAGGCCATCTGTGAGCCCCCTGATATGTCATGGTGTGCGTGCTCCCCCCCCCCGCCCCACTTAGAAAGGGCCTTTCTGGAGTGTTCCTAAGAATATGAGGAGAAACTAGGTAGACCAGTACCAAGAGCCCTTCTGTCTTTCTTGTATTGATTCCAACCCAAAAATAAATAAATAAAACCCCACTGCAATAAGCAGACCTCTCGGGTCTCACCCATACCCAAGGGGAATGGGTCTCTTCCTGTTACTCAGTTGACTCCAAAAACCCTACCGGTGTAGAAAATCATGCTGTCCCCCAGTCCTATCTCTCAGCTTCTCACTTCTTTCTGACCCCCACAAGGATGCCCAGCCTGTCAATGTCTCTCAAGCACACTCCTCCCTGACCCCTGCCTGTGGACTCGCCCACCTCTAGAGTGCACGTCCCCGGCAGTTTGCCTAGACTGTTGCACAACCTGCAGACTGCCCTCCTTGCCTCTGACCCACACAGCATAGATTGCCACAGTGGCCGCGGAGCACCCTGTTTCAACCGTCTACCCACTCATGAGGTCCAACTCAGGAGTCTCTCAGGGTCTCAGGAGCCCTCAAAGTCTCGTCCCAATCCTGTTGTTGTTAAGCGTCGTCAAGTCACTTCTGACTCATAGCGATGCTGTATAGGGGTTCTGAAGAGTGGCTGGTCAGTTTGAACCACTGACTTTGTAGTTGGCAATCCAGTGCTTATCCTATAACACCACACCAGGAATCCTTCTCCCCCTTTCTGTCTCCTTTGTAAGCTCTGGTCAACAAACCACTCACTGGTTTCTGTTCTTACCTTAAGAGCAGTGCTTTCTCTCACATCTTTGCTGCCTGGAATGCCCTTCCACCTAGCCATAATCCTACCCCAGGGCACCCCACTAAAGCCTTCCGTACACCCCAGAGTGTTCCCCTTCCCTGGTGGCTCTTAGCAGTTCTTAGCAGTGACATCTTTCTAGAGTACTTGCAGCCTAACACCAGGATATTTGCATGTTTTCTCTCCCTTTGCTCTTTGGCAGGTGGCATGGGGGTGGGGCCTGGAGGCTATTCACACTGGAGCAAACTCTCCACAATTATATGCCAAATGAATGAGTAATAAGCACACTTTGTAGCACAGATTTTTTTTCATAATGTCCCATCCCAGGACGATAGTGATTTCAATATGCAAATGAGTTCTTTCTACAGGGGCCCCTGAGCCTCAATCTCCATCTTCCTAAAGGGCCCGAGCCCAGATGCGCCCGTGTGATCTTCCACAAGTGACTTTACATGTCTGAATCTCCATGGTCTCATCCACGAGTAAAGGTAACAATACTCTTCACCACATCATGTGAAATAATTGAAGTCTGTGCCCAGTAGCTGTGCATTTCCCTGGGTGACACTAGTGGTCAAGTGCTTAGCTGCTAACCCAAAAGTGGGTGGTTCAAGTCCACTCAGAGTTGCCTCAGAAGAAATGCCTGGCAATCTACGTCTGAAAAACATGGCCACTGAAAACCCCATGGAGCATGCTTGTATAACTGACATGCACCATGAGGCGTGATCAACTCCACAGAAACTAGTTTGGTTTACAGGTTAGCAGCACATGATAAGGCAGCAGGAGGAGAGGTAGGTGTTCAGTCACTGCTTATCCAAGGACTCCCATGGGCAGCCCCTCCTCCCATCCACCCATCCCATCTCTGAGCTCAGGCCTTGCTTCACTCAGAAGTAGCAGTAACGCTGACTCCCTGAAGACAAGAGAATTGCCCCTCTTTGGGTCCGCCAACTCAGGGCTCAAGCAGACCTGAGGTTCGAACTTACCTTGGAGGTGGATGAAGGTGCTGAAAAGCAGGGTGCTGTCTGGATTGGCCCCTGCCAGAGGTAGGCTCAGTTTCCACCCAGTCACAGCCTGGATGAACCTCTTGATCTTCTCAGCGGCGAGATCCGGGTTTGTGGACAAGTCTAGGGAGCGGGGAAGGGTCACAGGGGCAAAGGGCGCCAAGCCCTGCACGAATGGCTGCTTCAGTCGCAGGCCGGGGGCTGTGAAGAGGCCCACAACCGTGGACAGAAGCAGCTGGGTGTCCCTGGGCCCCCCTCCCTGGGCAACAAGAAAGCCCTGGATAGTCTGCAGGGCAGAAAGGACCTTCTGGCCGTCAAGTCGGGAGGTGCAGTTCTGAGTTACTACGGGAACACCTAGGAATGTCTGTAATTTGCTGGCTGTGGGGTCCAAGGCCCCCAGGTAGAAAGAGGCCAGGGTGCCAAAGAGAGCCACTGGGGAGAATATATGGGTCGTGTGTTTGCTCAGCAGTGTGTACACGTGGAGGCCTTTCAAGTTGATGAGCGTTCCAACTCTCAGGGCCCTCAACCTGTCATCCTCCTCTAGTTTCTCAACTGCAGAAGCCAGCTGGGCCCTCAGGGCCTCCTCATCCAGAGGGGCCATCTTGGCCTGAATCGGAACAGGAGTAAAGGTCGGGTCTGGTCGTTCCTCCTCCTGGGCTTTCCCTAGCTCCTCACAGCTGCTCTCATTGTAGGTGATGAGGTAGAAAGGGTGGATGTACACACGGTCACTGGTGGCCAGATGAGCCCAGACCAAGAGGCAGAGGATGGTGGTCCTCAGGTTCACGCTGACAGGGGCCATCTCTGATGCTGCTCACTTTGTACCCTGAAACATCATTTTGTGAAGGGTGAGAAGTGATACTGATGATTAAGTACCCACTAGCCAAAGGTTCAGTTGTCCCAGTTGCCCTGCAAAACCATGTAGCCCAGGAAAAGTTCATCCAGACATAATGAAGACGAGAGGTGGATTTAAGCTCCCTGAAACGTATCTATGTGATCTGGGGGCAATCCCCACATCTCTGGTTCTCCTCCAGAGAGCGCCAAGTTTACCAGCCAGAGGTCTTTGTGGAGGTCTCCTAGCCCCAGAAAAGGCGGGAAAGAACTCAGTCCAAGTCCTGTGACAGCTTGTAAGACAGCTAGAAGACAACAAACACCAGAAAGACCCAGCAGTACATGGTCAACCAGAAATCTACACTTCACTCTCCAGCCACCATGTGGAGTTGGTTCCAACTCAGCAACCAACACCAGGTGTCAGAGTAAAACTGCTTCATAGGGTTTTCAAGGTTGTGACCTTTCAGAAGCAGACTGCCAACACCTCCTTCTGAGATGCCTCTGGGTGGGTTCGAACCACCAACCTTTCAGTTGTGCTTAGCCATTTGTGCCACCCTGAGACTCCATATATGTGTAATATGTAACAGTTTACAAAAACCATTTCTCATATATTAACATGGAGCTGTGGTGTTGCAGAACAAGCACTAGACTGTTAACCACAAGATCAATGGCTCAAACCCAGCAGCCACTCCTAAAAAACTCTATGTTGTTGTTGTGAAGTGTCATCGAGTCAGTTCCAACTCATAGAGAACCCTGTATAGGGTTTCCAAGGAGCGGCTGGTGAGTTTGAACCACTGACCTTGCGGTCCAGCGCATTAACGCACAGTGCCACAAAAATGGTACACAGGCTCACTAAGAGTTGAACTGACACCAAAAACAGCTAAAGAGAGTGTTAGGGTTATCAGGTAAGGAAGGGACTGTGTTGCCTCTTTACAAGCACAGGAAGGGAAAGTCTGAGACACACAGAGTGGTCTCAAGGTCAGACAGTAGACAGGCAACAGAAATGTCACTCAAGACTACTCTTTCTTTGTCTGATAGTTGTCATCAACGCTGGTGCCACTGGCCCCACCTGGGGAGCTTTAGAAAATGCCTGGGTCGCACCCCCAGAGACACTAATCTAAAGAGTCTGTGGAATGACCTAGCAATTTTGTTTTCTTTTCATCTCCCTCTCTAGGGCCCTAATGTGCAGCCAAGATGAAGGACTAACAGGCTCACACCGAAGCCCAGACATTTCCTCCTTGGCCACAACCCAAACCAGTTCTCAAAAGAGTTGCACATTAGCATCCCTACCCAGCTCCACTCACAGAACTGCTGACTTAATCATTCTAAAGGGGCTACAAGGAGTCCTGGCAGGGCACTGTGGGTTAATGCGCTGGATTGCAAAATCGGTTTGAACTGCAAGGTCGGTGGTTCAAGCTCATCAGCTGCTCCACGAAACCCGGCTAGACAGCACTTAACAACAGCAACAACAGTAGGGCTGCAGGAACCTTGGTCATTTAGTGGATTACCCATTAGGTTGCTCACCACAAGGTCACAAGTTTGGGTCCACCAGGTGCTGCGCAAGAGAAAGATGAGGCTGTCTGCTCCCGTAAAGATTTATATTCTTGGAAACCATACACAGGGTCGCTGTGAGTCGGAACCGACTCCCTGGCACACCACCAAGTAGGGCTGGGTATAGATTTTTTCATTGGTTTTTTTTGTTCACATAATCTATTACTGTCCAACAGACCACTGACATCAAATAAAATATTAGTTTTCTACACTTGCTTTTCTTCATCAGCTTCACGATCAAGTAGCCCTGGTGGAACTGTGGGTTAAGCACTGGACTGCTAATCTCAAGGTCATTAATTCAAACCCACCAGCTGATCTGAGGGGGGGAATGAAGCGGTCTGCTTCTGTAAGGATTCATAGTCTTGGAAACTCTACTGCTATGAGTCACACAATCGACTCAGTGGCTACGGTGGGCTGTCTTTATGACCAATTCTTCACTTTTCCTTCCCAAAATCTGCTTGCCTCACTTGTTGCTATTGTTGTTAAGTGGCGTCAAGTTGGTTCTGACTCATAGAGACCCTGTATAGGGGTTTCCAAGGTGAACTTGAACCGCCAACCTTGCAGTTCAAACTGCCCTTGAAATCCAGCGCATTAACCCGCACGCCACCCAGGACACCTGATAGCTCTCGTAAGGCAGTGAAAATCCCAAATCTAAACCTTTTGTCATCAAGTTGATTCTGACTCAGCAACCCTATATATAAGGGTTTCTGATAGAGCATCATCTTACTCACAAGGAGCAGCTGGTGGGTTTGAACTGTCAACCTTGCAGTTAGCAGTCAGTCCATTGCTTATCTGCCAGAACTCCTTTGAGGCAGTGAAGACTGTTTAAATACCACAACTAATGACTTGAACACTCATCCTCAGTACAGATTGGACCTAAATTTGGTGTCTCTTTCTTATTCTACGCGCATGTGGCCTCCATGGTTTTCTCACATTCATTCTCTGTGGTAAGTTTGTAAAGCGTACATCATGTCGGTCACAGGCTGCTGCACCTCGGAGGGTTGCCTCACACAGCCTGCAGAGCACCGAAAGCTCAAGTCGGCTTCAGTCTTGCAGATGATACTGACGCGTGCAGCCAGGATTTGGAGCCTCCGATTTTGACTCGAGTCTCCCTCTCAACTCTACGACTCTACTCCAGCCTCACCTCCCAGGAGCAGGTAGAAAGCTTCTTGGGCATATGGACACTCACCTGAAATCCTGGTAAAGACATATTCTTGGGCTTTTCCTGTTAACTAATTGTATTCTTCTCACTTGAGAGGAGGGGTGTTCATTCCATTTGTTCATTCAGTTCTAAACAATGTGTACACTATCTACTCATTTCCTTTCAGAAGCTGTGTGCTGTACTACTAAGTCACTCTGGTCCTCTGGGAGCCTCCTCCCTGCCCTTCCAGAGCTTCCAGTAAGTGGGGAAGGGTGGGCCTCCCTGGGCTTCCTGCACCCTCCTGTAGCCCCACAGCCATCTGCTGCCAATTAGCTTGGCTTGTTTTCCTTTGTAGCCACAGCAAGTCATCACTGTGCAAGATAGTCTAACAGGGGATTCTTTCTACCCACATCTACTCACCCTCTCTGATATTTGCACCTTGTTTTCCACCCCCAGGTCTGATAACTGACACATGCTCTCATCCATCCCAAGTGTTTTATCTGTTTTGTTCTGCATTAGGCATCAAATTGCCAAAGGAACTTTGACTTCTGACCATAGTCGAGGCCTCCAGTTATCTAGACAAAACTACAAGAGAAACAATTCTCTCTCTCTCTCTATCCCACTCTGCAGCTATCTCCTTGCTCGCTCCCTCTCCAGCCTCCCAGAGTCCCCCTTGTCTTCCTAGCCACAAATCTGACCATCCCAACTGTTTGAGATTGGACCAAAAAAGGACACAAAATGAAAACTGGATCAGAAAGTTCTCTCCCTCTTTCTAGGCCTTTCTGTCCAGTTCACAGCTACTGAAATGGAAACATCCGGGGAAACTGTGGGCACTCTTGCTGAGGAATGTCTACACTAGAGGCTAGGCCAAGCCTGGGACTGTGCAATGCAGACGAACACCGCTCTCTACCCCTAAAGAGGCACCATCTTGGGTGAAGCAATTCCAGGGATTGTGTTCAATGCAGAAATTGTTTGCTTTCAACTGTGATCTGCTGCTGCTCCTCAAGTTGGCTCTAAATCAGCAAGCAAGGTCCCAAAATAAGGGGTACTCCAGGAGGGGTGGAACTGGCCCTCTCTCCCAGCGGCCCTGCCTTCCTCCTTCCTTGGTTCTCCCCCTGGAACAATCCCTGCTTCTGTGGCTCCGGAGCTTAAGGGATAATAACATTGTGTGTGTGTGTGTGTGAGACAGAGAAAGAGAGAGAGGATAACAGCAAACACATGCTTACCGTCAGTGTTTTTGTTTAGTTTCAACTATTTCCTGCAACTAGAATGCAAGCTGCACCTTTATACCCTACATTCCCATAATAATGCCTGGGGCATAGGAGGTACTTGATCAATAGTGGTTAAGAACAGAGACATTAAGTGACTTGTCGCAGGTCACATAACTAGTATAAAGCAGTACTAAGACTCAAACCACACTCTTAAGCACCAGTCTAGAGTGCCTCTTGGATGAAATAATAAGAATTTGCATTTATAGTTTACCCTAAAGTTTATAAAGCACTTTCAAGCCATATCCACTCTCTTTAACATCCACCACAGCACTATGAGAAAGAGAGGCCACATATCTGGTTAGTCCTATCTAGAGGGAGTCTTGGTGTGGTCATGCGCTGGACTGCAAAGTCGGTTTGAACTGCAAGGATTGGCGGTTCAAGCTCACCAGCTGCTCCTTGGAAACCCTATACAGGGTCGCTATGGGCCAGAGCCGACTCAATGGCACTTAACAACAACATCTATAGATAAGTAAATTGAGGCTCAAGGAGAAAAACTAACCTACACAGACCCCCGGACTGGAATCAGGATCAGAGAGCGCAGACTGAGAGAGCTGTCAGAGGTGTGGAGCACAGCTCACCTAAGGTGCCAGGGGTAGGGGCTGTGGAGACTCACCTGTAAGGTGACAAGTCCCTGGCCGTCCCTCACCGTTCCCCTGTCCTGTCACAATAAGCCAGAACAGATGAGGATCTGGTGAACTCCGCGCCACCACCTTGAGGTCCCAGACCCCAGTTCGGGCTCAGAGAAAACAGTTCTCCTTGGTAATAGGAGCTGCAGAGGGAAGACTATGTGTGGATGTCTTTGCTGTCTCTGCAGCGTCCATCGCTGCGTGCCACCGTCTGCTCTGACCGGCCTCCACCCCAGACCACTCTGGTCTGGGACATCTGAGAAAGGGAATGGGGCACGGGCAGAAGAGACGAGTAAGTAGAGGGCTCAAACTTACCTACCTTTTGCGTGATTGCAGGAAAAATGATGACCTCTTCCTCGGGCTGGGCATTTGTATCTGAGTTGGGGGAGAGTTGCTAGCGGCAGTGAACAGACTGGTGGGTGGGATCACATCACGTGGCCTGGGTGTGGGGGAGGGGGCCTGCAGGAGGCGGGAGTCAAAGCCGAGAGCGGTTCTACTGGGCCTCCTTCCAGGAAGTCTTCGTGATCGATGCACATCCGACGCTGAACAGAACGAGCTGTCCAGGCTCGGGTTGCACATTGACTGGGACTTGTAGGAGCAACCTGCGGCCTCGGCGCTGGCGGCAGCGGGAAAACCGGAGGCCCGGGCCCCCGCACAGATGTGGGAGGGAGGGGCACAGCTGGCAAGGGAGGGATTGGGAAACTCTTCTCCACTCTAAAATTAGAAGGAAAAGCAAAATACATTGAGCAGATAACTCCTACCAGGTGCACAGATGCCAGATACATGCATCTTCTCAACGCCTCTGCGACACAAACAGTATTCAGCCGGCCTTGTAGGAGAGAGGACTGAGCTCAAAGAGACTCCCATTTGCTAAAAGTCACCCAAACAGAAAATTGGTAATGTAGGTGTATCTGTGCCCAAAGCCCATGCTTGTCCTACTATACTCGTTCTTTGATTCAACAAATATTTATTGAACACCTACTATGCGCCAGGATTTGGAATAATGCAGGAGAAGGGAGAGGGTGGTTGCAGTTGTGAATAGGGGTAGACATTACTGAGAATGTGACATTTGAACAAAAACGTGGAGTTGTGCAGAGAATGAGCCAGTGTCTGATGAGTAGTCCAGTCAGAGGGGACAGCAAGATACAAATGAGGGGGTCTTGAGTGTTTCCTGACTATGTGAATGGTTGGCCTAAAATATATACTCCCATACAGGCAGATATACACACATATACACTCTTTCTTTCTTTCATATATTTATGTACATACATATCCCTACAGAAAGAAGATGGGAAGAGCACTTAATGTTGTTGTTGTTAAGTGCTATTGAGTGGTTCCGACCCAAAGCGACCCTGTATAGGGTTTCCCAGGAGCAGCTAGTAAGCTTGAACCACCAAACTTGCATTCTAGCACATTAGCCCACAGCACCACACCAGGACTGATGAGCGGGTTCGCGCTCATAGCAATCCTGTTTAGGCTTTAGGAGACATTTTAAATCTTTGCGGGAGCAGAAAGTTTCTTCTTTCAACCACTGAGCAGCTAGTGGGCTCCAACCATCCATCTTGTGATTTGCAGTCCATACCAAAATAATAACAATTGGATTCTTTTGTTTAACAAAACTCATTGTTGTCTAGTAGATTCTGCATGGTGGCAACCACTTGTGTGTTAAGAGTACAACTGTACCCAGTAGGACTTTGCTCTACTAGGTTTTCAATGGGTGATTTTTCAGAAGTAGATTTCCACGTCTCTCTGGATTGAATTCACTGGATGGATTCAAACCACCAACTCTTTGGTCAGCCGCCAAGCTGCAAACTGTATGCCATTGCTGTCAGATGTCGATGACAAAATTCTGGTTAACGGTGACTCCATGTGACACAGTAGCTTTGGGGGGCTGTGCTGGCCTGGCACTATAGGATAAGCACTGGACTGCATCAATTTGAACCACAAAGTTCACCAGCCAGCTCACCAGCCATTCCTCAGAAACCTTACACAGGGTCACTACGAGTCAGAACCAACTAGACAGCGCTTAACAACAACAACAAACTTTACAAAAACAAATTGCCAGGTCTTTCTCCCTCAGAGGGTCTGGAGGGGTTCGAACTGCCAATCTTCAGGTAGCTGTCAAGCACTTAACTGTTTGTGCCACTTATTGTCAAGTCATTGCATCCTTCAGGGACCCTTTTCTTCTCTGTGGTTTTTATATATCTCCCCCATTTTTTTTTTTTTTTAATTACAGTGAATCTGTTACTTTTGCAACATAAATAGTCAACACAGTATGTCTGCTGAGGAAGCTGCTTGTGTGTGTGTGTGTGGGGGGGGAACTGGACAGTCCTGTTCCGATTGCTGCCCTTGCCCCTGCCTCTCCCAGGAAAGGCAGCAAGCCAGGCAGGGGAAAGGTTCACCTTATGCCTTCAGCAGCTGTTTTTTGCAGCCCAACTCCTGCTCTCCTAATCCTCCCCTGGCTTTTGCTGCAGCTGGTCTTTCCACTAAGCTGTGTTTACTCTGACAATACTTCAAACACAGCTTGCTCCATTTTCTTCCAGCAGGTCTACTCAGCCCTGCCTATGGTCAAAGGCTAGTAGTGCCCACTGGATTGCATTCATTCAACACATTTCCTTGTCTAGCTACCAACTGCAATTTGCCAACTCTGTCAGACTCCAGAACAACTTTTAGTCCCCTTTACTGGTCTGACAAAGCTGCAAGCTCACTCCCCAGAACACACACGCAGGCACACACATGCACGCCCAGTGTGCTCACAGTTGAAACTGCTGAGGTCCTTGACAAGGATTTCTGGTGGCACAGTGGGTTAAGCGTAAGGATGCTAACCACAAGGTCCAGAGTTCAAACCTGCCAGAAAGATGAGGCTGTTTGCTCCTGTAAAGATTTAGTCTCAGAAACCTTAAGGAGCGAGCAAGCCTACAGTATATGAGTTAGAGTTAACTCCACCGCCATGGGAATGGGAAGCCCTTGAATGTATTGAAAATAGAATCGAAGGGTCAATTTTCATTCATGGAAAATAGAGTCTCGAGTTGGAGACAGGATGGGGACTGGGCTCTATCTTTTGATGCTCCCTGCTGTCTCTCCTCTGTGGCACTGGGTTTCCTTGAGCCTCCCAGTATGTCATCTCTCCTAGTCCTCTAAGTAAGAGACAGGGATTTGACACCGCTTCTCTCAGTTCCTTCCTCGGCTTACCAATCTTTGACTGGCTCCTTATTTCTTGCCAACTGAGCCTCTCTTCTTCCTGGTTCCTTCCTTATACCAACCCCTCCTACCCATCCAAATTCAGGATCTAGGGGTCCCCTCAGTTCACCCACAGACGCACTTCTCCCTGCCACCAGACTGGCCATGCCCACTCCACCTCATGTCTTGGCCCCTGTGTCCCTCAAATCAAAAATTTTCCTTCCTGCCTTCTACCCTTTGCAATCCCCACGCATCTACTCTACAAATAATGCCCTTTGGCAATTGTTATATATGCTTTTTCTGTAATGCTCTCAAACCTCATATATCTGTGATATGTATGTGGCATTGCTGGTGGTGGAGGTTATGTGCCATGGAGTCGGTTCCAACTCATAGCGACCCTGTACAGCGTTTCCAAGGCTGTAAATCTTTACCGGAGCAGAAAGCTTTATCTTTCTCATGCAGAACACCTGGTAGTTTCGAACTTCTGACCTTTGCTGTTCGCAGCCTGATTTGTAACCACTATGCTACCAGAGCTCCTTATGTGGCATTGTTACATAGCTTCTATCATGAAAATGTGATGTAAACCTGACAATTCCTGAACTTAGACATAAAAATGTAAAAGTACATGAAGAATGACATAAACAACATTTAAATTGACTTTGTGCCTGTATATACTGTGAAAATATATCATTAGTCTTTATAAACTAGCCTTGCAAACAGCCTCCCTAATCTTTAACCCTGGAGAAAGGTGACACTCTGTGTCTAATCATGTGAGATTCTCAACCTATTAATTCTGACACTTTCCAAACAGGAGAACCTCCCAGAGGGGTAAGACACCACCTACTTCCGACTCCAGGTAATGGACTACCTTCAAGTTCAAGCAATGGTCAAGCTGTCCTCTGCAACCCTCTAATTAAAGGTAAACACATACCTAAAAATTTGGACTACAACTAGTGAACATTGTAACTGTAGTTGTTAGTTCTGGTTCTCTAGTTCTAAATGAATGCCTTGCATGATTTGCCATGACTAACTTTCAATAAACTAAATTAGCTTATGTATGTCAAACATGAAGATTTCTTTATTTATGTTTACAATAAAATCCTGTTGTTGTTAGGTACCATCAGATTGGTTCCAACTCATAGCAACTCTATGCACAACAGAGAGAAAAGTTGTCCATCCTCACAATTGTTGTAATGTTTGAGCCCGTTATTGCTGCTACTATGTTGATCTATCTTGTTGGGGGTCTTACTCTTTTTTGCTGGCCCTCCACTTTTCCAAACATGATATCCTTCTCCAGGGACTGGTCCCTCCTGACAATATGTCCAAAGTACAAGAGACAAAGTTTTGCCATCCTCACTTCTAAGGAGTATTCTGGCTGTACTAACTCTAACACAGATGTGTTTGTTCTTCTGTCTGTCCATGGTCCTTTCAATATTCTTCTCCAACACCATAATTAAAATGCATCCATTTTTTCTACCAGTTTCCTTATTCATTGTCCAACTTTTACATGCATGAGGTGATTTAAAATACCATGATTTGGGTCAGGTGCAGCTTAGTCCTCAAACTGAAATATTTGCTCTCAAACATTTTGAAAAGGTCTTTTGCAGATTTGCTTATACAATATGTCATTGAATTTCTTGACTGCTGCTTCCTTGAGTATTGGTTGTGGATCAAAGCAAAATGAAGTCTTAGATAACATCAATCTTCTCTCCATTTATCATAATGTTGTTTATTGGTCCATTTGTGAAGGTTTTCCTTTTCTTTACTTTGAGGTGCAATCCGTACTGAAGGCTGTTGTCTTTAACCTTCATCAGTATTTCAGGTCCTCTGTGCTTCCCAGCAATCAAGGTTGTGTCATCTGCAGACTATATGTTATTAATGAGTCTTCCTCCAATCTTTTTTTTTTTTTTTTAAGTTTTTATTGTGAATTGACTTAAAGTTTACAGGGCAGATCATCAGTTTTACATTCAACAAGTCATATACTTTGTGTCATTACAATGATTATAATCCCCTCCATGTACCATCAGTTAACAGTATTTCTCCTTATTTTAGCTTTTTTTTTTTTTTAATACTCAGGCATATATAATAATTTACACCACAAAAGGGCACATTATACCTCCTGGCTGCCAGCTCTCAGTCCCTTTCTTTCATGAATCTAGAGTCCTCAGCTGCTCCCTCTCTCCATGTCCCCATCTCTGCCTCCATCTCTGGTGTCGCTGCGTCTCTGGATAAGGTCTCTCATTCTGATTGTGCTCTTCTCCCTTGCTGGTCCTAGGGTCCTCTGTTTCTGGACTGTAAGATGAACTACTCCTCCATTTTTGTTTAAAAACTTCTACCTTTACGACTGTGACAGTCACAATTAGTCATGATAACTCTTCCTCCAATCTTGATGTCAGGTGCTTCTTCATATAATCCAGGTTCTTAGATAATTTGCTCAGCATACTGATTGAATAAGATTAGTGAAAAGATACAATGCTGATGCACACCTTTGCTGATTTTAAACCGCTCAGTATTCTAAAGACTGTCCTTGGTCTACGTACAGGTTCCTTTACAATGAAACCCTTCATGACAGTAATTCATGCCTTTTCTCAATTGCTTTGGTTTTGATTTTCTTTGTGGCTCAGGTCTTCTTCTTTTTTGTTTTTTAACCAATGGATACTCAATTTATTAAAATAGTTGACTCAAGCATCTGCAATAGTGACTTCAACCTCTACTCCAGGTTCAATACTGATGCAAGTCGTCTGCTTAACAGTCTCAGAAGGACAGTGCAAGTCAATGAATCACTTGTGGATTCTCATCTGGAAACGGTCCCAGGTCTTAGAATCTCCACCACAAGGAGTCTTCTTTGTTGTGATTCTCAGAGTCTTGGTAGACATCCTAACCAGGCCCTTCACTTTCAGGTTCTCAGTTATATATTTTTTTAGTGTATTTTAAAGCAACTTCTTAATGATTATAACACATGTGAAAGTTTATTTCAGACTTGTCTCAAGAGGAAAGGCCTCTAAGTAAACCAGTGCAAAATTTCTCTCCTGGTAAAGATATGTCATTATAAAAAGAATAATAATCACTGTTAGACTGGATGTTGTTTGTTGTTGTTAGGTGCCATCAAGTCGGCACTGACTCATAGCAACCCTATGCACAGCAGACCGAAACACTGCCCAATCCTGGGCCAATTTCACTACTATTGCTACGCGTGAGTCCATCGATGCCACCACTTGGCCAATCCATCTCATTGGGGGGTCTTCCTCTTTTTCTCTGACCCTCCACCTTACCAAACATGATATCCTTCTCCAGCGACTGGTCCCACCTGACAACATGTTCGAAGTATGAGAGATGAAGTTTGGCCATCCTGGCCACCAAGAAGCACTCTGGCTGCACTTCTTCCAAAACAGATCTATTGGTTCTTTTGGCAGCCCATGGCACTTTCAATATTCTTCTCCAACACCATAACTCAAAAGCATCAATTCTTCTACTGTCTTCTTTATTCACTGTCCAGCTTTCACATGCATATGAGCTTATTAAAAATACCATGGCTTGGGTCAGGCGCACCTTAGTCCTCAAGCTGACATCTTTGCTCTTCAACACTTTAAAAAGGTCTTGTGCAGCAGATTTGCTTAATGCAATACGTTGTTTGATTTTTTGACTGCTGCTTCCTTGAGTGTTGATAGTTGATCCAAGAAGAACAAAGTCCTTGACAACTTCAGTCTTTTCTCCGTTGATAAGAATGTTGTTTATTGGTCCAGTGGTGAGGATTTTTGTTTTCTTTACATTGAGATGTAATCCATACCAAAGGCTGTGCTTTTTGATCTTAGACTGGATACCATCAAGTATAGCTGCTTGGACTTTTTACAAGATTGGTTAAAGACCCTAATCAAAGCCATGACTGACAGTCAGCTGAGTAGGTTTTCTTTGAAAGACTTTAACTCATTTAGAGAAATCAGAAAATTGCTAGAGAGTTTACCAGGAAGGTAAATTATTCCCAGAAGGGGCAGCCACTGTAATAGACCACAAAAGTCCTGGCCCTCTCAAATTTAGAACCATTTGCCTTCCCATATATGCTAACCATCTGTGTGCTTATTCCATCAATGAAAGGTGGTTGTTGTGAAGTGCCATCAAGTCAGTTCCAACTCATCATTATGATGTATAGCATTTCCAAGGAGCAGCTGGTGAATTTGAACCGTCGACTTTGTGGTTGAAACCAACCTTATGATCCAATGCATTATCCCACAGCACCACATCAGGAAGGCAGGCACAGTTTATCTGTGGCTAAGTAAATTGCTATTAAATAAACGAGAAATGCTTAGTAGGGGAACTGAGTAAACGATGGCTTAAACTGGGATCACTGGAATCCAGGCTTTAATCTGTAACAAATCAAGGGTACCTGGGTTCCCTCAGGTTCCTAAAGGTCAGCCTCATTTGGGTGCCAATATAATTTATTGTGGTTACAGAGATGAGACATAGCCTAAATGACAACCCCCACTTTATATCTTCAGTTCAACTAGCTAGTGACAGACATGCATGAACCAGGAAAGTGGAGGACTGCCAGTCAGGCTGATGATGCAATCAAACTAGAGCCTGAGGCAAGGGAGTTGGGTGGACACCAGAAATGAGTTTCCATTCTTGCTGCCAGGACAAAGGTAATTCTTTCTCTGACGGCTTGTTTCTGGGTAGAACCATGCTCACCTTGATTACTGGAACCAGAGAGGCAGGAGCAGAAGAAAATATGCTCCTGTGAAACATCCCATGATGTGGCCACAGAGTCGTGGGTCTCTTTTCTTGTCATCAGGACACTTGCCCTGCATTCCAAGGAGGCTTAGGTCACATGGTGTTCTCATTGGTCCTCATCTTTTCAAGGAGGACAGGAACTAGCCCTTGCTGCTCTTGGTTGATAAAATCGCTCATTAGAAAAAACCCATTTCTTTCCAACCATAAGCACCCAAATACAGACAGAACTTTCTCAATTGGGCTCACACAAAGAGTCCCAGCGTCTCATTTCATCAGAGGTATCTGGGACTTTGACTAGCCTTTTGGCAACATGAAAGGTTATGGGCACAATCCTGTGGACTGTTGGTTCTGTGTAGCTATTGCCAGATGCAGTCAGATGCAGCAAAGCCACAGGTATTAGGGAATAGTGATTTGAGTTAAATCTCTCTGATGTTTATAAAGTTCTGAGAAATCTAGTTATTGGAGCATGTTTCAATGGTTATGGCCACCCAATGACTTTTCTTGGTCTTCACTTGAAATTGTATAAATAAGAAGTGGCTGTGTGTCTCTATCAATTTCAACATTAGCTAATATAATTAGTGAATTCAGTTCCAGGTTTTTGTGCAAAGTGGTAATAAACTTAATGCCACTCTTTGGTGCTGACCCACCGCCAACTCCGAGCACATTTCTCCTTTACCCACCTCTCTGAAAAATGGAGAAACAAAATATTCCCTTTCCTACCTCCTCTATCGGAGTCCTGGTGTGGCGCTGTGGGCTAATGCGTCACACTGTAAAGTCGTTTGAACTGCAAGGTCAGTAGTTCAAGCTCACCAGCTGATCCTTGGAAACCCAATACAGGGTCGCTATGGGTCGGAATTGACTCGACGGCACTTAACAACAACAACCTCCTCTATAATAAGGAGCTCTGGTAGCGTAGTGGTTATTGCTAATCTCAAAATCAGCAACTGGAAACTACCAGCTGCTCTGTGGGAGAAAGATGAAGATTTCTCTCCTGTAAAGATTTACAGACTCGGAAACACTATTCAGGGTCAGTTTGAGTCAGAACAGACTCCACGGCACACAACGACCACCACAACTGCTCTCTATCCATTGTGGTTGTTAATTGCTGTCAAGTCAGTTCTAACTCATAGTGATTCTGGATAGGGTTTACAGAGATCAGCTGGTGAGTTTGAACTACTGACCTTGTGGTTTGCAGTCCAGTGTGCTGATCCTACAGCCTTAGAAACCCTATGGGGCAGCTTTCTGCTCCCGTAAAGATTTACAGCCTCAGAAACCCTGTATAGGGTCACTATGGGTTGGAACCCACTCCACAGCACATAACAACAACAATAGTGCTGTTAAGGAGCAGAGCTCTGGCAGCATAGTGGTTATGAGTTGGGCTGCTAATCTCAAGGTCAGCAGTTCGAAACTACCAGAGTTTCCGAGGGAGAAAGATGGGGCTTTCTGCTCCCATATGGATTTAAAGCCTCAGAAACCCTATACAGTATACAGGGTCACTATGAGTTGGAACTGACTCCATGGCACATAATCACCACCACCGTAGTGCTGTTATGAATCTGAATACATTAAACTGTAATGTGTGGGTGGACCTTTACCTGTTTAAACACTCTCAGTAGAATCTTCAGGAAGTATGTACAGCTGAAAACATTTCTAAATAGCACAATCTGTATTTCTATCCACAGAGATTCTTCAAGAATTCAATTCCACTGAGCTCAAAATATTTCCTGTAGAATTTCAGCCTCTTTATAATGGATTTTCCTTTTTACATTAGATTTAGTTGCTTTTAAGGACCAATGGTGGAGTCCTAGTGTGGTGCTGTGGGTTAATGTGCTAGACTGCAAGGTCAGTTTGAATCATAAGGTCAGCAGTTCAATCTCACCAGCTGCTCCTCCAATTCCCTGTACAGTGTTGCTATGAGTAGTCACATAAGATAGTTCTGACCAATGAGACATAAACAGAAATGCGTTTAACGACACTTAACCTGCTTTTCTTTTGTTACGAGATTCAGTGGCTCAGACTTACCTATTCACCCTGCAAACGTTAATGTAATGCCAGAAGACAAACCAAGCATTATTGCAACCTAGAGGCAATAAATGTTAAGGACAAGCTGGGGGGCGGCTACTTCTCAGTGCAGCAGTGGTGGCTGAGGCTCTGGGCACCCGGACCTTTTGTTTGGAGCAGCTGCCTGTTCGCGCCTCCCCACTCCCCCCACCCCCGCCCTTCCCGGGTGTCACTCGTGGGAGTGAGAGGCTGTTGCTCCCTCCCAGGCAGGCCCTGCCTGGCCTGAGGGAAGGAACCAGCCTGCAGAGCAACCCTGCCACCTCCAGAGCTGCCGCTACTGCCTGCTGCTCACCATACCCTAGGCTGTGCCTCCCCTCTCCGTCTGACACCATGAAGGTCAAGGATGCCAGGAAACCTTCTGTCCCATGGTTTGGCAGGGACATTGGAGGAACTCTGGTAAAGCACTCATATTTTGAACCAATTGCTATCACAGCAGAGCAAGAGCAAGAGCAAGAAGAAGTTGAGAGTTTAAAAAGTATCCGGAAAAATAGACACAGGATAAATGTGGGTGCTAGGGATGGGAGCAATACACAAGAAGGGGGAGAGGAATGTAAGAACAGGGTGGATGGGAAAGTAATTAGGCAGGTTTTCATGAACTAAATGGTACAGATGTAAATAATGATGTATGCTCAATCTTGGAACAACAGGGCTCTGGGATACAGGGATTGAGACATGGTTGGAATGGGCAAAAGGGAGGAAATAATGTTAAGATGCTTGGCTGTCTTTTGAATCTTGGTTTCCCTGGCATACCATTATAAAATAGACACTTGAGGGGGAGAGAAAAGAATAGCCAGAAATATCGCCATAGAAAGCTTGTAAGTCCCTCTTCTGCCTATAACTGATTGGAATACCTAAAATAGGGCTACAATGTGCCCAGAGAAGGAGGCTTCCTGCGGAGTCTCTGCATTGCATAAGACTGAACAGCATCCAGAATCTTCAGGGGTGGGAAATTTCCACTTGAAAGGACAAGCAGACCAGCCTGAAGTGGCTAGAAGAACAGAAGATATTTCTTGAAGAAAAACAGACAAGAAAAAGTACAAAACAATGATGGCTGTCCGACTGATTACTACAAGAACAAGCAAGCTGCTTGCTCAGGAGACATCAAGGCAAGTGGTCAGGTCCCCTCAGGGCAAATCCCCTTCCAAGACTGAAACTCAGTAGGAATACACGAGCAGACATGAGCTCTGATTGGTGACTATGTTGGTCATCAATAAGAGGAAGTGAGGGAAAAATAGCAATAAAGCAGCAAGCTAAATCCTACAATGTTCAATAGACTCCTGTGAACCCACGTGGACACCTGGTTGGCCAGCAGTGTGGCAAGACCTGGGGACTCTTGGGCCCAGAATCAGTGACATAGCCACAGAGGACTAGAGTGGAGAGTGAAGCATTCAGCTGATAAGAAGAGAGGGCATATACAAAAGAACACCCACACTTGCAGATATACCCACTTGACCTGACTTCAATGACTGGATGATCAGAGCTCAACTAGAAGAAGAAAGAAGAGGGAAAAAAGAGTAATCTGATACAATTTGATGAACTTGACCTACACCTATGGATGCAGTAACTCAAAAGAGGGAACAAATCTTTACAGTGAGGATCATTCCCAGCCCCTCAATCCACAGGGTAGACAGGGATGGGCAACTTGAACATTGGCTACCCAAAATGGGGGGCTACAAAGGCAAGAAGTGACTGGCTTACAAGCTTTCAAGAGGGAGCCTAGATCCAAGGGTGTGGAAGAAGGTAGAATCTTCATTGAGTAGTATCCAATCTGTTTGGGTGGGGCTGATGAAAGGTAATGGGGATAGCACTCATGTGGCACAATAGTGAATAATTGCTATCAGGACTGACTGTGAGGGTTGGAAATGTAAAGGTAGACGTTTTATAGCAAAAGGAAGGAAGTGATTGACTTTGCAGTCCAGGAGTGGAGGTCCCTGGGACCATCAAGGGAGAAGAGCAGAATGCAGTAACCTACCCAGAGTAACACTGACACCATGAAGGCAGAGACTATGATGTGGAGAGATGGAGCAGCTGGAGACTCTAGACCCAGAGAGGGAGAGGGGCTGTGTGCTGACAACTGGGGGGTCAGGCTTGCAGGGTATATCCTTTGGTTGGTTGATGATGTATGGAGGGGATTGTAACCGTGGCAATGAAACGATCTACGATAGGATGAATGTAAAGCTAATGTTTGCCGATGTAAACTATCATATAATTCACAATAAAACATTAAAAATAAAAAAAAGTATCCAGAAATACCTGACTTATAATGTAGTATATGGTCCACTGGCATTTGAGATGAGCACTTGGAACTAAAGGACTTCACACTTTTTAGGCAAAGAGGAAACTTGCACTGTATCAGATTTCCAACCCAGGCCCTGCCTACTTTTATCTAAATGGGAAGAAATAAAAACTTCGCAACACTACATATGGTGCTATGTGCTACTGGAGGTGGTGCTTACAAGTTTGGAAAAGATTTTCGCACTATTGGAAACCTCCACCTTCACAAACTGGATGTACTTGACTGTCTTGTAAAGGGCTTGCTCTATATAGATTCTGTTAGTTTCAATGGATGAGCAGAGTGCTATTATTTTGCTAATGTCTCAGCACCTCAGTGATGCCAGAAGATGCCTTTTAACTTGGATGATCCTTATCCACTACTGGTAGTGAACATTGGTTCAAGAGTCAGTATTTTATCAGTCCATTCCAAGAACAGCTATAAACGAGTATCTGGAACAAGCCTTGGAAGAGGCACCTTCATAGGTTTATGTAGCTTATTGACTGTCCTTGAAAGTTTTGAAGAGGCTATTGAAATGGCATCCAAAGGTGACAGCACCCAAGCAGATAAACTAGTTTGTGATATTTATGGAGGAGATTATGAAAGATTTGGTCTCCCAGGTTGGGCTGTAGCATCTAGGTTTGGGAATATTATTTACAAGGACAAATGAGAATCTGTTAGTAAAGAATATCTGCCAAGAGCAACTTTAGTTATTATCACCAATAACATTGGTTCTGTGGCACGGATGTGTGCTGTTAATGAGAAAATAAACAGAATTGGCTTTGTTGGAAACATTTTACGTGTCAATACGTTCTCAATGAAACGTTTGGCATATGCACTGGATTATTGGTCAAAGGGTCAACTGAAATCTTTGTTCCTAGAACAAAGCAGTTGGTGCACTTTTTGGGCTGCCAAATTTCAGCTAGAACATCAGATTTCTCTGTTGTCCAAGAGTTTGATAACCAGAAGCATTATTACTGCATTGTTCATTACTGGGAATCAAAAGATAAAGATTTAATGTTATTTTAAGGGTCAAATAATAAGCCACTGAATTTTGCCACAGTGAAAGAGAAGAGTATTTCTAATCCAAGTCTTTTCCCTTCTGTATATAGCCAGTGCCCAGCCCTTAAATGCAATACAGCCTCTCATTGAGCTTCCTCTCAAAAGGATTTTTGTATTTTATA